>NW_006292780.1:80358-88945 GCF_000327345.1 Myotis davidii
GTTCCATTCCCCATCACCAGGCAACCTAACCAGCTCCTTACCTCTGAAAACTTACTGGGGTCCCCTCCCAAACTGCTAACCAAATCACTGAAGGCCCTCATTTATCTCCTCATGTGGATATGTGGGCTGGCAGCTTGGGAGGCTCATTCGAGTTTGAAATCCCAGCATTACCATTCACTTGCCTGGGCTTGGTCTACTCATTCCCCCACACTGAATATCAGTTTCTTGACTGTGAGACAGGGATAGTAAGATCTACATTATAAAACTGTCCTGAGGTAAATGACATTTAAATCAATGTTGAGGTCCTGAAATTGATGAAACTAACTAGCAGAATCTCTACAGTGCAGATGTGCAATAAATCACTGTGGTGGTCACTCGTCTCTCAGACCTTCAGTTCCTCATCTATACAACAGAAGGAAGGATTCCCCTCCTCGCAAAACTGTCACGAGGTATATTCATGAGCTTCTGTGGGCTGCCCAGATGAGTTTCCCTTGTTATTCTGCAGTGCCAGGAAAGAAGGCAAGTGGAGGTTTCTGGGGCCACTCTAGGAGCTGAGGTTGCTGGATGCTTGGGGACGCTCACAGTCATCTTGACAGTCCAACCCAGTGGGGGCCCGCAGCCCAGACTCCAGGACTAGTGGGCCCCTCTGAGTCAGTGGGCTCCCACCCTTCACAGCCACCCTTCCAAACACCCACCAGCCCACCCATCCTTGAGCTGTCCCTAAGGCAAACAGAGCAGTATTGCTCCTCAAATCTGGTTTTATAAATGAATCCCCCTCTTCCCTTAAACATTTTCATTGCCTGCCTCTGAACCCACTCCAATCCATCTACTTCTACTGTACCCTCTCCTACTATCACCCCCTTCTCATCCTCTGGCTATAAAGAGGCCCCCACATTGGCCTGCAGAGGCTTTGCCATTTGTGTCCCAGGTGAGAGGATGAGCCCCAGTGCTCAGTGAGTCTGACCCCTTGACATTTGGTCCCTTGGAGACAGCCAAGGGGAGTAGGAGCAGTAGGGCCTGGAATCCCAACATTGTTGTGTCCTTGCTCAGTAGCCCTAGGGAAAGTTTCAGTACTTCTCTCATCCTCAGTCTCCTCCATCTGTAAAACAAAGCACCTAGCAGGGCCCTGGGGAAGAAAGCAAGCACTCAGCAAAAGGGCTGGGCACATTTCAGTCACTCTCTTCACTTCCCGGAAGGGCAGGTCCCTGGAGCCAGCTCTCCCCCAGACCCTCTCTCCTTGTCCTCTCACCTGGGCCCTGCCTCATCAGCCCTGGAGCTCCCTGGTTGCTGGGCACAAGGTCCCACAAGATCCTGAAAATTTCATTTCTTAGATTCTCTATGGAGAAGTCAGCCCCTCTGTTTGGACATCTGTGCCTCAGAACGGATGAGGGAACTCCCTGTGTGGAGCACCTGCTTTGATAGGTTCTATTTGAAAATAGAGGTCTTATTTCTATTTTCCAAATGGTAAAATTGAAATTCATAGATGCTGAAAAAATGTGCCTGAGTGCCTATTTTGTGCCAGGCACTTGTGAATAGAGCTGCAGTGAACAGGGTTGACATATCGGCATGGAGCCTACTGTTTAGACTCTAGACAGTAGTAGAAGCAGGTTTTGAACCCCAGTCTGTCTGATGCCAATGCCTGTGCTTATAATCAATTCACTAACATGCTCCATGTTTTAGACAGAGAACATATAAACCATTCTAATTATATGACAGAGGAGGAGGCTGACAGTGACCAAGAGGCTTCCCGGGCCAATCCCTGCCCTGTTGGAGCTAGGGGAGCAGAGAAATATTCCTCCAACATGGCAAGGACAGGGATGGGCTATCAGGTACAACAGAGCTGGCCACATCTGTGGGAACTGGCAAGCTTAATGGGCCAGGATTTCTAAACTACCTCTTGAAGGATAGCTGGGAGTTGGTCAAGCTGACAAGGGAAGAAATGTCATTCTAGATAGAAGGACACATCCTAAGTAAGTGCCAGAGCTATTGCCAGCAGACTCAGCCATGTGGGGCCCCCAGCCTGCCTCCCTGCAGGGAGGGAGTGGTTTGAAGAGCTGGTATTCCTATCTCTGTTTTGCTCTTTCCCGGATGTGTGGCCTTAGACAAGGACCAAACCTCTCTGAGCTTCAATCCCTTGATCTGAGTGCTGTGTACCTAGTTAATGTGGAATGCTAGGTAGTTACTAGTGTTGTTATCATTATCATTATCTTTAGTAAAACTCTCATCTGGAAATGTATTGGGTTTCAGAATGCCTCACCCCAAACTGTCCCAGACCCATCCCTACCCTGTTCTGCCTGCCCTTTACCCAAGTTTCCCACTTACTCTTACTGCATCCCACCTCTAGCTCCTTCCCTGAGCCTCACCCCCTGCTACTCTCCTTCCATGACAGGCTGGCTTGGCTCTAGATAAAGTCCACAAGGTTGGATCCTAGTGGGTTCCTGGCAGATTTTAGGGCAACTAGCACCCTTCTTGCCCATCCACACTATTTTGAGCATGAGGTTGGGGGAAAGGAAGTGGCTTGGGGAAAGAAAGATAAAGCAGGAAGATTTTCTTCCTGCCCAAACCTGGATGGTTTCTGAAGTACAGACTACACAATCATGGCTGAGGTCTGTCTCCTTCATCTACTTTGTCCACCTCAGAAGCAGGGAGCAGAGGGAGAGTTAATCTGGAATGAGAGGTTAGGTGTAGGAATTCCCCCTGCCCACCAATGCCCACCCTAGACCTCTCCCAGTGATACCCAAAGGCAGTACCTCCTGAGCAGCACAGCACCTGGTTTACCTTCCTTGGGCTCTATGCTGCTGAGGTCTGGCCTCCGAGCCCTCTCCCAGGCCAGGGAGACTGGGAGGGTGTAATGAGGAAGGTTGGGAGGGGGGGCAGAAGTCCAGCCTGGTTCTGATTTCCTTAACTATGGCTGCAAACCAGAGCCTGGTCTGTCTTCAATCCACCCCTCCTTCCCCAGTGCAACACTTCTCTGCTTTCAGGAGCAACCCATAACCGCAAACACATTTGCTAATGCAGCCAGCCTGCCCGCCCTGGGACAGCTGGCTGGGCCTGTGCCTGGGGCCAGGCCAGGCAAAGGGCAGGGGGCCTGGCTGGGAAAAGGGCCTGAGGCTCCTCCTCCTCCTCTGCTAAGCCACCTACACAGCCTGGGCCACTGCCTGGCTGACTTCATAGCTCCATAGGACTCCTTAGAGGGCTGAGACGAGTGTCAAAGAAACTGAGGCACAAGGGAGAAGGGCTACATGGCTGACGGCATGCTGTTCAGCCCGATAAGAGGCAGCTAGAATGCTCTTTGGCCAAGATATCACCTTGCCTTGCTGGGCTAAGAGGTTTCTGGGCCTGAGCCCTTGCACATAGCCTCTCCCTCAGAGGAACCACCTATAAGAATGGGAAATCTAGGGCCCAGGAGAAGCTTAGAGTTTATGGGTTGCCCAGGAAGGCAAGAGCAGAACGAGGCTGGGACTTCTCTCTGCCACTGTGCAACTTGTATAATAAGTTCCCTTCTCTGAGCCTCAGTTTCTCCAACCTGTCCTGACTATATCACAGGCTTGTGATATGGGAATAAATAGGCAAATGTTATAAACTGTAAAGTGCTGTGTCTACAAGAATGATCATTCTGTAAGTCCATGTGCTCTGTGAGAGCAGGAATTATGTCTGACCTCCCTCTGTATCCCTTGACCCCAGCCCTAAGTGCCATTATGGGTAAATGGCTAGAGAGATAGGCCTAGAGACTGAGAGACACAAATTAGTCCTAGACCTTGTCAGCCCAAATTCCTACAGTCTCTGAGAACCAAGACTGAGTCCTGCAGTCCCTAAATTTCAGAGTTGGAGCTGTGACTGGAGCCCACCCTCAGCCAGACGTCAATCACAAAGCCCCAACCTCACTCAGCTGCCCTCATCCAGCCTCCCTCACCTCCTCCCTTCACACACAAGGCATGCAGCATAGCTTCCCCCTGCCAAGACACCCCCACCCAGCCCCACAGCCCCTCTCCAAAGACAGGGCTCTTTCTCTGCCACGTTCCTGGAGGCTTTTCCACTTAAAGGGCCTTGAAATCCATTTGCCGCAGACTGTGAACTTCCTCTTCATGCTCCTGCCTGCTGGCACTCTTCTAGGCTGACCCCCCCATCTCCATTCCCACCCTGGCATCTGCCAGCCCATGGCCCAGCAGCTGTCACCCTGACCTCCCTCTCCTCAGGCCTCTGAGGCCAAGCAGGGGGCACCTGGAGGAGGTACTTGGGGCCCAAGAAGCAGCAGCAGTCGACTAAGACTTGGAGCTAAGAGCTTGCTCCCTAGGAGTGTTCTAAGCTCCAGCCTAGACACAAAGTCCTGCTTCCGCTTCTCCCAGGCCACTAGAAAAAAAGACCGCCTCCTTCAAGACTCTGGGACCATCAGAGCATTGCTTCCCAGATCAAGCTTTCATTCCTCATGACTCTTGCTTCTATTCCTGGTGGAGACACAGGACAGCAGCCTGGTAAATGGTCACACATAGCTGTGAATGTAGGCAGTATGGCTTCTAGTCCTACCTTGGCCAGAACCCATGAACTTGGGCCAGTCTGGTTTCTCACTGGGTCTCTGATTCCCTCTCCAACCTACCCAGGCCTGACCTCCTCTTATTGCCTAAATTAACGTCTGCTCTCTGCTTCTCCAGGATGGTCAATTTCAGGTTCCTATGCCCTTCTTCTTTTGAGTTATACCACAAACTAATCCCTGACTTGACAAGTACCTATAAAGTTACAGAAATGGCAGGCAGTTACCATCCACAGAGCTCCTACTATGGACAGGTATTTTATGTCTTCTACTTTGTTACGATGTTAATAGCTCTATGTTACAGGCTGAGGAAACTGAGGCTCCAAAAGGAGAAGTGACTGACCCACTGTCCCAAGGCTGAAAAATGGTGGAGTCGGGACTTGAACCTGGGTAGTTGGACTCTTTCATCTGTGTTCTTTCCTTGCCCATGCATGCACATTATATACCCTATAATGGAAAGAGGGCCCATTGATCCATACTTGCTTTGCAGTAGCTATTTGCAGAGCTTTTGATCCTGATCAGGCTTCAAACGATGAGGTCTGTGCTGACACATGGGCAGCTTGTGACCCACTCTGACCTGAGGTCCTATCTCAGCTCTATTTCCCTAAAATTATATTCTTCTAAAGCTAAAGCCAGAGTGAAGAAGAAAACCGTGGTCCAAGATCAGAGCACTTGGAAGAAGGAAAGCTGATTTGTGGGCCTCAAGTCACCTGGTAACCACTATCATACTCTATCTCTTGTTTAAATACAACAACCCTTTGGGATGGCAATCATCTTGGCCTTTTTACAGATCAGGAAACTAAGGTACAGAGAGAAGTAAATTGCCAAAGACCATACAATTAGAAGGTGGCACAATATTTCTTCCACCCCAACTCACACACCTCAGCCTAGCTTGTCCCTAGGTAAGAAAGGTACCATCTGCAAGAAGATGCAGGGCCCAGATAACAGTGACATGAACACAGAGAACCTACATGACAGCAGCAGAGCTATAGTCCACTTGGCCCAAGTTTGCTCTCACTCTTGTGCTAGCTCTGGGCTTTGCCTGTCTCTCTCCCATCTGTTTTTCTCATCCTTCCCTACTCAGGTTCTCAACAATGATTTTGTACATTACCACCAATTACCCAACCTGCCTCATTCCAAATTTCTAGCATTAATGTAATCAATGGAGAGGAAACAAGCTCCTATCAGCCACCTGTCACACCTATCCAGCACCAACTTTCTAGTGCTGTGATACCCCAAGCCACTCCTGGCAGGCGGATGGCCCCACACACCATTTACACATGCACCTGACAAAATGAAGCAGGTCCTCATAGGAAGCCCTCCAAAAAATTAAATTAAATGAAGATATGTATGTGCATATTTGTTCTTCTAGTGAACATGTATGTGGCACCAAGGATGTGCAAAGCACTCCTTCAAGTCACTAGAGGTATAGTAGTGGACTATAAAAAAGTCCCTGTTTTCATATACCTTAGAGTCTAGTGACAGGAGAGGTGGATAATAACCAAGTAAAGCATACATTAACAAGATAGTCCCAGAGTGGGGCAGAAGCTCCTGTAATTGTGATATAGGTTGAGTAGTCAGGAAAGGCCTCAATGAGGAGGCAACACTTGGACTGAGACCTTATTGACAAGAAGGAGCCAGCCCTGTGAGGAGCTGAAGGAAGGGTTTGAGGAAAAAAGAACAAAAAGCATAAAGGTGCTGAGATGGAATTGAATGTGGTGGAGGAAAAGGCTCTAAGCTGAAGTTGGGGTGATAGAAAGAGATCAAATCATGTAAGGTCTTATATGACATGGTGAAGAGTTTGAGTTTTATTCTAAGTGTGCTGAGAAGCCATTAAAGGGTTTTAAGCATGTTTAAGGACATGACTAAATAAGTGTTTTAGAATTATGGCTCTGGCTGCTACCAGGAGAATGGACTGTTAAGGGGCAAGGGTGGAAGCACTAGTCCAGATGAGAGATTATGGTGGCCTAGGTTAGGCTGGCGGTCACAGACAGAAGTGGATATCAAGTAGGTAATTACATATGCCAGTCTGGACTTCAGTACAGATGTTAGATTCTTCCCAATAATCACAAATGGATGGTTTCTCTGTATCTCCATTTGGGCATCTAGGTGGGCATCTCAAATATACCATTGCTACAAAATGAACCTTGATATCCCATCAATCCATTAGTTGTATAAGCATGGGGTTCAGATTGGAGATATAAATCTGGGAGAGTCACTGGCATATAGATAGTACTTAAACCCATAGGGCTGGATGAGATCAGCTACTGAGAAAATACAGGTAGAGAAGACAGCACCCAAAATTGCTTCAACACTTATAAGGGGAGTCTGCAAAGAACCAGAGAAGGATCAATGAAATGAAGTGAAAGTCAGCAAGCAGGAGAGTGTGGCTCCAGAAGAGAGAGGGCAGCTATAGCAGATGCTTCTGAGAGTTCCAGAAAGGCAAAGCAGATCATTGGGTTTGGCAATGTGGAGTCATTGGTGACCTTGACAAGAGCAACTTCAGCAGAGATGGAAGTAGATAATGGTGGAATGACAGATGAGAATGGATTGTGAGGAAGCTGCAACAATGAGTGTAGAAATGCTTGTGGGGAGGTTTCATGGTGAAGAAAAGCATAAAAGATGAGGTGGAAGCTGGAATTGTGTGGAGAAGGATGAAGTAGTAGGGTCAATGGATTGGAGGCCTAAATGAGGACAGAGCATTGTTGGAGTCAGTGTACTAGGAAGAATAAGAAGGAAGAATAGGGGGTGGGGTCAAAGGGTGGGTTGATTTAAATCAAGATTTTGAAAGTGATCAAGTTAATACTGATGGGAAGGTCAAGGGCATGGCCATGGGACTGGAAGACAAAGATAGGGTGGAGCTTCAGATTGTTGGATGTGAGGTATTGCAGGAACAGAGAAGCCAGGTGGTGGGTGGGTCACCGGTGTTCATGAAGCAATAGCCAAGAACATGCCAGGATTAGGGAGTGATGAGGAGGCAGTTAGCCGCCTACTTACATCTCAGCAAAGAAGGTCAAAAGATGACACCATCAAGGAGGGATAGGGGATGAGGCAGTCTTGGAAGGAGCCATAGGGCTTTATTATTTTAGAAAAAGGAAGGAAAACAAATGGTCTGGAAGCAGCCATGAGAAACAAAAAAGGCATCATCCCTACCGCCCTGCCTAGATGTATGTGGGGTGTGGGAGAAAAATAGCGCCCCAATCAAGGGACATAAAAATGAAGGAAATGGTCCCGAGAGACTGAGGGTATGGGAGGGAAACAGTTGTTAATGGTACCAGAAGATAGAGTGTAAGGGTTTCAGAAACTTGGGGAAAATGTAAGATGAGGCCCAAATCTAGGCAATATATAGAGCAATATGAGGATTAGAGCTGGAAGGATGATGGAAGGCCTCGGAGGCTGGGCTCCTGTGGTGATTAAGGTAAACAGGAACATGAATCCTAATGGGATAAAAATCAGGGTTTCTTACAGTTCAAGCCAGAAAATCTGGGGAGCCTGAGTGATTGACTTCCTGCTTCTGGCTTGAGTCAAACAAGAAAGCTCTGTAGGCCTCCCATCTAACCTGCAGGGGGCAATATCTGTGCTGAGGGAGAAGAGATTGAATACAAAACAAGCCAAGTATGTCAAGCTGGGTGCCCATGACTACATACCATCAGGTACACACTTACATACACACAGAGACCTTAGTCCCCACACAAAGCATGAGCATGTAAGCAATATACTATGTATAAGCAAACATGTACATATGCAGGCATGTGCACTTTTACATGCACACACAATGCACACAAATAATGCACATAGGCCCAACATACCACACATGCCCATACCAATGTACACACACACACACACACACACACACCTTTCTTAAGTCTTGCCAAGCCACAGACAGCAGAAAATCAAGCTGAAGTTGAACAATCCAACCCAGAAAAGGGGGAGGAGATGAAGGGCGTGAGAATGAGGTGTATGTTGGGAGAGGTAAGCATAAAGGAGCAAGGGAGCTAAGTGCTGAAGAAAAAAATCGAGACCATTTGAAAAAGGGAAAGCCTTCAGACAGAGCAGGAA
>NW_006292780.1:89076-90721 GCF_000327345.1 Myotis davidii
TCTAGATTGGAAGAGGATAGGCAAACTGGTTGCACATGCACCATGGTGATCGCTAGCCTAGATAACATTGGGAAAGCATGCGTGTGTGTGCATGGGCATGCATGCATACCTGGGAGCCTGCAAGGGCTGCAGAAAATGCACTTGACCACATAGCACTGGGCCTTGGGGAAGCTGATTTATGGTGCTCCCTTGCCCCTGTAGCCACCTGCCTTCAGGCTGGACCCCTCACCCAGTTTAGGGCCACCACACACACACACATACACACACACACACAGAAAGAGAGAGAGAGAGAGAGCCCAGAGGGGGTTAGGACTTGCCTAAGGCCACATAGCTAGCCAAGTTGAGCCTAGGGATGATATCTTAGCATGGTGAAGGCACTGAATGAGGAGTCAGTATCCCTGAGTTCAAGTCCCAAGTCAGCCACTGACTGGGGCCCCCCTTCCTTTATCAGGACCTCTGTAGTCTAAAAGGAGATCTTGGGGTTGGGGTCCTTCCAATCTGGCCCAGAACTGTTGGTTCAGAGCAGCTAGAAGGAGGAAAAGGTAAGAGATTTGTAGAGTGCCTACAAGAAGAAGAGGTGGACTGGGAGGGATGTGAATGTCTCTGCCTCCCCTGGGCAGCAGGCAGAGGTTGTCCTGAGGGAAAACCTTCACCCACTGGCCTGGCCAGTGTGCCATGGACATTATGGACTGAAGCAGACCCCAGAGGAGAGTCACAGGTGGCCAGGCTGGGCCCCTGCAGGCCACAAACATAATCCCTCGTATTCCCTCTGGCCTTCCCTTTCCCTTCTTCTCACTTCTCACCTCTAGGATTGCTGGGAGGCCTTGGAGGCAGCAGCTGTGGTCACTAAATATAGCTCAGCCAGCTTAGGATCTGAAGGAGCCCCTCTTACTTGCAGGGTCCCAGAGGCCTGGCAGGTGGCAGTTGGTGTCTGTGGCCCCTTCAAGCCTGAGAGATCAGGTTCTCCTATTCAAATGTGAATCCCAAGTGCAGCCCAAATCTCAGGCTCCCCACGCACTGCTCTTTTTGTTCTCCAGTACCCCAGGACTCTTCTTTAGAAGTTCACACAGTGGGCAGCATGGGTCCTGGTGCTCAGAGAATAATAATAATAATAATAATAATAATAATAATAATGCTTTATATATATAAAAAGGCTAATATGCTAAGTGTCCCTCCCACCATCTGACCAGTCGCTATGACACACACTGACCACCAGGAGCAGACACTAAACACAGTAGCTACCATGACACACACTGGCCATTTACAAAGAAATGGCATTGCAGACCCCACAAAGCATCACTCAGCTTCCCCCAAGTGGGATGCCCCGCCACCACCTCAGAGTAACAGCCAGCCAAATAGCAGCTGATGCTGCTGAGACCCCATGGGGCAAAATGCAGCCCAAAGCCCAGCCCAGAAAGGGTGGCTATGGGCGCCAGGTAATGATGTCATGTAGCAACGCCCGGCTTCCTCTTCCTAGTGACTAGCCTCCTTGCAGTTTCTTCAGCCCAGGAATATGACTTGCTTTATAGCCAGGTGGAAATATTTTACACTTTAACCAAATATCTGTGAAGCATTTTCCTGTGCTGCATATTATTTGATCTTCACAGAGTCCTGGAGTAGGTAGATAGGAGACTCAGTGTAATCC
>NW_006292780.1:91715-92394 GCF_000327345.1 Myotis davidii
CGCCACCAGGAGAGGAGCAGAGAAAGGCCGGAGCCACCCTCAAGGTGACCCGAAATCCCCACCCACACCAGGCAGGCTGCTGGGACTGTTCGTGGAGGACTTACTTCCAAGCCCAGCCGGTGGCCCTGCTGCAGCCATGGCACTCCTGGGTGCAGGCCCCAGCGGGACACAGGGTGGTAGCGGGGGCACCTTGAGTCCTGGGCTCCTTGCCTGCCTTCTAAGGCTTCCTCCTGCTTTAGGGCCTCGCCCTCTGCCAGCCTCCTCCTCCCCAGCTCCCGGAGCAGAGGACCCACTGAGGGCGCTCCCTGCTGGCCGAGGGGGTGAATGGAGCGGCGGGGACTCCCGGATAAAGAGTCACCCTGCGGAGGAGTCCCGACACCTCCAAGACCCTGTTCAGCAACATCCCCAAGATCGCTCGTCTGCACCACGGGCTGTAGGGCAGCGTGATGGCACCGATGGTGGAGAAGGCGCTGCGCACGCGGGCGCTCCTGCAGCCGGGGCCTCCTCAAAGGCTTCGAGATGTTCGGCTCCCTCTTCAAGCCCTACACCCGGTACTGCACGGAGGAGGAGGAGGAGGGCTGCATGGAGTACATGCGCAGCCTGCTGCATGACAACGACCTCTTCCGGGCCTAGGAGATGTGGGCTGAGAAGCACCAGCAGTGGCAGCGGCTGACGCTGA
>NW_006292780.1:93803-94052 GCF_000327345.1 Myotis davidii
GGAGGAGGAGGAGGAAGATGAGGAGGAAGAGGAGGGTGGGGAGAGTAGTACTTCTGCCGCCAGCTTCCCCACCATCCTGCGCAAAAGCAGCAACAGCCTGGACACCCAGCACTGCGCCTCGGACAGCTCCACGGAGACCTCTCCTCTACGGAGTTCGAGGGCGGCCACTTCAGCTCCCAATCAGACGAGATGTCCCTCAGTACCACCGCCTCATCTGTCACACTGACCAGCGAGCTGCTGGCTGGTAAT
>NW_006292780.1:94817-96705 GCF_000327345.1 Myotis davidii
GTTCCTCTCCCTAGTGAATAGCCTCCTTGCAGTTTCTTCAGCCCAGGAACATGACTTGCTTTATAGCCAGGTGCAAACATTTACACTTTAACCAAATGTCTGTGAAGCGTTTCCCCATGCTTCACCTCATTTGATCCTCACAGGAGTCCTGGAGTAGGTAGATAGGAGACTTGGTGGAATCCTATTTTCTTTTCATTAGCTAGAAAATGGATATTTAGAAAGCTTAGAAACTTGACTTGGCTGAAAAGAAGTAAGAAATGGTGGAAATTGAAAATGACTTCAGGTTTCTCACTGTGTAGAATATAGTCAAACACTGCTGCAGATAAATATTTTACCCTTTGTTCTCCCTGCATGATCTATAATAATAATCTGCTTCGTGTTGATATTTACTGCTGTGTTGCTGGCAATTACCTGAAAGAGAAGTTGGGGTGCTTCACTGGGCTGGAAAAAGTTTAGCTAAATCAGAAAGCAGGTCTAATTAAGCAAGTTTATTCTATATAATATAGAAAGGCTAAGCTGACTTGTGCATGAGTGATACATATAAAACTCTCACTGGGGCCAATTGCACGTGTATGTGTTTCAATTTCATTGTCAATTGTGAATTTGGTTGACACTTCTATTATACAGAAAGGGCCAATAGTGATATTAAAATATTTCTTCTAATTAATTTCCTTTCAATGTGCACAAATTTGTGCACTGGGACACTAGTAGTAGTAGTAATAATAATAATAATAATAATAATAATAATGGCAGTAATATTAGTTATAGTTAACACATATCCAACGTTTACTGTATGTCAGGCACTCTGCTAAGGGTTCTGCAAGTCTAACTCATTATTCTTCAGCACAGCTCTTTGAGGTAGGTGCTGTGATCCCCATTATGCAGGTGAACAAATGAGGCACAGGCAGCTTAAGTAGATTACTCAAAGTCACAAAGATAGTAAGCAGTAGATTAGAGATGTCAGATTCCTTCAGGGAGAGAAATAGTCTAATAACAATAAGAGTAGGAGTTAATATTTACTCATCTTCATGTGCAGTGGGCCTCCCTGACTTCTTCAAAGCTGGCTTTGTATAGCCTCAAAGCTACAGGGATAGAAAGTTGTTAGACCCTTTATTTACCCCTCACTGGCTGTGTGGTACTGAGAGAGTGCCTTCTCCTTACTGAGCTTGAGTGTACTCACCTGTGAGACAGAGGTAGTGGCAACAGCTGGCTCTTCCTGAGATGTGAGGACACTGTGTGCGCATTGCCTTCCACCCCCTTCTTAAAGTCCCCTGTGGGCTGCTTTGTCCCATTTTCTCCATAGGCTGGATTGAGACTCCAGAGGTCCCACTTCTGGGCCATTTTCTCCAAAGTGGGAGCACTACCCAGGGCCTCTAAGCTTCCCAGGGACCTATGAAAATGTGCGAGCCCCAAGAAATTTATTGACTCTAAAATATGAAAAGAAACAGTAGAATTGGAATTAATAAGAGTTCTATTATGTGTCTACAAAATGTAATATAATATTGACATCATTAATTGTTAAATACAGTATTCCTAAAATTTTCATTACATTTGAAAACAATTTGTTGGTTGGGTTTCCTCACTTTGCAAGAATTCCCAAGTATGCATGATGATTATCAAGAAATCATATCCAATTGGGAATGAAACTAGTTACTCACAGGCAAATTATTTCAAAAGTGGAATTATAAAAATCCTTTGTAAATTTTATAACAAAAATTACATTTAATATGAGGTGTGGGTGCATTTTCACATATTTGATATGCCCCTAAAAGTGAGAGCGCTTAGGGCCTGAGGTTTGGGGAGGGCCCTGGCCCTGAATAGAAACAGAGTGAGGGCCCTGTGAATGAAGGAATAAAGGCACCTCTGTGAGAAGGGAAATTTGGGGGAA
>NW_006292780.1:96797-97256 GCF_000327345.1 Myotis davidii
GGGCCACATGCATGTAGGTGCTGGCAGAATGGCCCTCGCAGAGTAGCCCTTTCATGTACTGCTCTCGGCTCTTATCAAAGGCCCTTTCACGAAACAGGCATGCCTGTGTGCCTTTCATAATCAAGAAGAGAAATAAACACTATCTGACGAAAGGGAGAAGAAAACAGCCATGTGTAAACGGTGTCTGTTGGGTTGTCAAGCCTTGCCCAGGACATTGTCCACTGGGCTGTTCAGTGCCCCCAGGCAAGGGCCCTCAGGGGCCATTTCTCTCCCAATTTAGCACCAGCATCAACTCTGGGTCCCTTGAGGGCCTGTCAGTTTCCTCCTCTCTGATAGCAAGAGCAGCAGAGTGCTCTGCTTCTGGTGGGCTCACCCTGGGGGGCCGCTTCAGCACAGGCAGTGAGTGGGAGGCACACAGGCCACCACTTACATATATGTGACCTGAGACAGGTCCCTTCC
>NW_006292780.1:97315-101813 GCF_000327345.1 Myotis davidii
AAAACACACAGTTAGTGTGAAGAAGTATTAATATAATGAATGTAAAGTGGAAAGAATAGGCCTCCCTGCCATTAATAACTCAGGATTGAGAGTGGGTTTGCTCTCGACTGCTGAGGTTGGATGACTCAGACCCCCTACTCCAGGAGGCCTGCCTGTTCTGCATGATCTCTGACACCTGGGCTCTGTGCCCAACACATGCCAACAATCTGACTAGGTCAAGCTTCTCCCTTTTCAAATATGCATCCCCAGGAATAACCAAGGAGCTCGGGGGCTGGTGGCAGAGACTCCACTGTGACCCCCAGCTCTCCAGAAGCTAAGATGACTCAGCCTCACCTACTCTAGATGCTGTCCCTGCTCTAGCTAGCTACCCGACCTGATTTCTGACCACTCACACTCACCTCTTTCCTGCAGAAACCCAGTTTTGCTAAGAGCTGTCTGTTCTACTTATTGTTGTGGCCAATGCAGGGATGAACAAGCCCCAAGTAAGAGGCTGGTGGCAGTATGCCCGCTCATCAATGTTAGACCAACACTTGGGTTGAGCCACCATCTGCAGCTGGGCCATCTGCTCTCCTGGCCAAACACCTTGCTGCCATCTCAGGAGCTTGGCCCACTCTTTTGAATGCTGTCTCTCTTCTTCCCCCATCCTCTCTCCCACAGGTCCCCTGCCTCCTTCTGCCATCCCTCTTTTGTCCCTTTGCCACACTTTGTCTTTGGCTCCATTGCAATTCTTAGTGGCTCTTGACTCCTTGGACCAGCATTTCTGGGTTCTAACTTATGTAGCCCTTAGACAGCAAAGGCAGAGGCTGTCTGGTTTCCCCTATGGATCTCTAGGGTCCTGCACGGGACTTGGCACAGGTGTATCTGATAAACAAGAGGGAACTCAGTATAAGTAGAAGGTGTGTGTGTGGGGGGGGAGAGTCTTCCTCTACGACAGTGGTTCTCAACCTTCTGGCCCTTTAAATACAGTTCCTCATGTGTGACACAACCATAAAATTATTTTCATTGCTACTTCATAACTGTAATGTTGCTACTGTTATGAGTCATAATGTAAATATCTGATATGCAGGATGGTCTTAGGCGACCCCTGTGAAAGAGGGTCGTTCGACCCCCAAAGGGGTTGCGACCCACAGGTTGAGAACTGCTACTCTAGGATTTGTCCTTCCACCTCTGGGTACTGGGACTCAGAAGATCTGGTTCAAGTCCTTGACCATTTTTTATCTATATGACCTTCCCTTTCCTATAAGTCCCACTTTTATCATCAGAAAAATGAGGTTTCTATTCCCTTCCCTGCCTCCTGCCAAGGGTTGTTGTGGAGATTAAATGAGGGAACAGTTGGGAAAGTCCACGAGAACTTGAGAGCTGCTGGATCAGTAGCTGAGGCCCCATGCATGTGCCTGTCATGGGGGTTCCTCTAGGTTCATTTTCATGGCAAGACAGCAAAGCCCTGAGAACGTGCAGACAGACCAACTGTACCCACTGTTGCCCTGCCTGCTAGACGACTCCATCGTAGAGGAAAACCAATTTGCCTATTATCACGTGATGACACATTTGTGCCGTGTGGTACAGCTCACAGCATTTGGAGGACTTTCTGGGCCATCTCATTTCTTTAATTCCTGCTCCCACCTCACCTGCCAGGCAACCTGAGCCCCACTGGACAGTTAAGAACATAACCACAGCTAGCACTTATCAAGGGCTTACCATAGCTCTCAGTGTTTTGCATTTATCAACTCACTTAATTTTCACAACACAAACAGGTACCATTATTTTTTCCATTTTTTGAGATGGGAAAACTGACAGTCAAAGAGGTGAAGTCACTTGCTCAAAAATCACAGGACTGGTACACAGCAAACGTGTGGCTTGTCTTAGGTAGTCCAGCTCTAGAGTCTGCCAGTTGAACCACTTTCTAACTACAATGAGACAAGACAATGAGACTCTGAGAGAGAAAATGACTTACCCAAAATCACACACGCAGTGAGTTAGTGGCATTGCCTGAATTCTCTAACTCCGATCATTAGCACTATCTATAACCTGGGCTTTCCCATGAAACAGTTATGGTATATAAATGAACCCTTAGTGCACTGTCTATGGGGGGGGGTGGCTATGTGAAGGAAGTCAATCATACATATCTGTTATGTTTACAATTCAACAAACACTTATCCTTGCCCTCTAGGAGACACTCATTCAAATATTCCACTGCAGGAACAATGGCTCTGCAAACAAAGGAAGGAGCCCATTATTCCATTTGGGCTAGCCCTGAGAGAATGTGGAGCTAGAGAGTTAGTGGAGGAGTACTGCAAACAAGGGAACTGCCCAATTGAAAGCACTGCCATGAGAAAAGGCTCTGTGTGTGGTCTGGGAATAGTGAGGAGACCAAAGTGACTATAGGACTTAATGGAAGAGAAGTGGGTCCAAATGGCCAAAGGACTTAAATGCCAAGGTAAGGAACTGGGATTTGAGTTTTGCGGTGTCAGGCAACCCATTCCCTGTGACAGCAAGAAGTCAGAGCCATAGAGTAATTCTAGAAAAATAGACTTGGAGAGTCCTGATATGTCCCAGCTAGAAAGGACACTGAGAGCTCAAGAGGGGCCAGTGACTTGGGCAAAGTCAACCAGTGTATTTGTAGGACTCAGGCCTTTATTTTGGTCTCAGAGGAACTTGGGGATGTGTATAAGTAGAGAGGAGAGGAGAAGGGCCACAAAAGCAGGGAGAAGGGAGAAAAGCAGCCTGACTTTAGGCAGCCCATGTCCCATCTCCAGGCTATCAGGTGTGGCTTTGAGTAGGGGCTTTCTATAGGGGGCAGCCAAGTCCCCAGCATCCTGTTGGCTGCCCAGAATCCTGGGCCAGGGCCCATGTCCCAAAGCCAGGCTATGGGTCTTTTTCCCCTCTATGGAAAGCCCATAGAGAAGGGTTTGACAGGGAAACAAGGGAGCTGGCTGGGCCTGGCTGGCCAGGCAAGTGTCCTGGTTTGAGAGAAGCCAGGCCTAGCTCAGAGAGGGCAGCTATCCCCAGATTGTTGGGAAGCCAATTAGAGCTGGGGCAGGGTGGGGTCCTGGAGGCCTCTTCCCTGGTCCTCCACTACCACATGGCAATAATTAGGTTGGCTCGGAGGATCCCTGTTAAGAGAGCTAGACTTCTGGGATGGATCAAGGAGAACGGGAGACTGGCAGAGAGGACCCCTATGCCCAGACCTCACACCAAGGGACCTCACAGTTGCTGACTCACTTGGGCATGTCAAAGAGACATTTAAAAGACCTGGCTGGCCCCTTATCAAGCCATGTGTGTCCCCTCCCCTCCGCCCATGGTAGGCCATGTGTCCAACTCTCATGGGGGAGTATAGAGCTATGCGCTTGGAGGTGAGGGGCTGCTCCTTAGAGCAATGGGTTGATTAGTCAGACAAAATCTGTTAGGAGAGTGCTAACATCTAGGACTTGAAATATGGGACCCAGGAATCCCCAGGAGGGTGGGTAAGTCTTGTACAGGTGTTGAGACCGTGCTTCTTATTCCCCCAACCTCCAGACTCAACTGCTGGTTTCCCAAAGTCTCAATGTCCTCATCTGTAAAATGGGCATAATGCCATCTTCATAGGGCTTTTGTGAAGCTGAAACAATAGACTGTATATAAACTCTCAGCACAGTCTCAAGTACAAAGTAAGTAACCAATACGTACTGGTTAGCTGGCTCCCTTTTTGTCTGCAGAAAGGTCACCACAAAACAGATGAAAATCTACTAGTCCATGATACTCTCTGCCAGTCTCCCTTTCACCTTGATCCATCCCAGAAGTCTAGCTCTCTTAATAGGGATCCTCTGAGCCAACCTAATTATTGCCAGAGTAGAATTTGGAGCTCCCATATCAACTGGCTCCTACCTCCTCCATCCTACTGATGCAGTAGTGGAAGCCCAGAGAGGTGAAATGACTTACCCAAGACCACATAGTCCATTAATGGCACAGCTGGGACTACAACCCAGATTGCCTGCATCATAGAAAAATGGAGTACTGCTTGTCATCCAGCCTGGCTCAACCCAGCAGCAATGCCCTGTGATTTTCAACACCCCTACTTCTCAATGGAATATAACTATGAGGACTCATGAGGCGTCTCAGGAGGCTGAGGCTGCAGATGAGGGATCCTTGGCTTTCGTTCCACTCTGCAGCAGACTGGCCCCAAGCAGGGAGAGAAAGAGAAAGGCTTTATTGGAGTACCATATCACATTGCAAGCTCCTATCTCATTTGCTGTTCACTAGTCCCTGGCCCCCCTTCCCTGCCTCTTTCACGGCCAGATCTGCATGGTTTGCATTATTCCCTTTCCCGCCCACCCCATCCCCGGATATCTTGGCTCCATATTTTCCACACTGAGGCTCAGTTTACTCCTGGCTGGGATCCGGGCCTGCACCTGGGTTTGACGAGAAAGCTCTGGGGGCAAGGGCAGGAGTATGAGTGAGCTGGGTGGTAGAATGCCACTGCTCATTCTGCCTTTCTCTCTGCAGGGACAGGTCACCACAA
>NW_006292780.1:101904-108005 GCF_000327345.1 Myotis davidii
GCATCTCTTGATGCTGGTTGGAAATGAAGATTTCGAGGCCCCACCCAGACCGGCTAAATCAGAATCTCTGGGGCACAGCCCAGGAATCTACATTATGAATCATGATTCATTCATAAATATTCTGCCTGATACTTTGCCTTTAACTATTCACTGGTGAGAGGTTCATTTTGACAGCTGGCCTTGGGCACTCCTATGCCAAGTGCATTTAACTAATGTTCACTGACTGCTCCTGATGACTTTCTTGGTTTCCCTCCTAGCTCCCTGGCTCCTCTTCTGTTTCCTTAGTTGGCTCCTCCTTCTTTCCCATTTCGTGGATGCTGAAAGGCCCAGGGCTCAGTCTTTCCTCCTATTTTTTTTCACACTATCCAGTCCCCCTTCATGAACTCATCTTCTCTCAGTTCCAGCTCCTATCTTCATACTGATAGTCCACAGGGCTCCAGTCCAGCCCTCTTCCCCAAGCTCAGCCCCAACCCAGCCTGAATGTCCTGCAGGCCCCTAAAATTCAACAGGACCCATACTGAGCTCATCTTCTTCACACACCCAGTTAACTTTCTGAAGCACATATCTGATTACGTCACTTAAAAACCTTCTGGGAACTGTCCTTGGCCTACAAAATAAAGCGCACACTCTGTAACCACAATGCAGGGCTTGGCCCCTAGTTACCTCTCCAGCCTGCTCTCTCTCCCCACTCCTCTTCTCAGTCCCTCATTCCTGGCTGCCCTGCTCCAGATCAGTTGAATGACTCACAGTTCTAAAAATGCACCAGGCGCCCCTCACCTCTGGCCCCTGCATATGTTACTCTCACTTCCTGGGACAGAGGGGCATGGTGAGGGAGGCAGAGGGGACATCTGCCTTCAATCACTGGTCTACGGGGGATGAAACTGAAATTCTAGTCTTAGTGTCCTTAACAAGCCTGTGGGGACTCAGGGTGCAAATACATTCCCCCAACACCGTTCCCCTATCAATGGCATTGTTGGAACACCCTTCTCCCCCAGCCTCACCAAGCCTAAGCCTACTATCTTTCAGGCACTTCCTCCTCTAGGCAGTGTCTCCTTACCCTTCCAGTTTGGATTATTAATAGGATAACGATCATAGATAAGCCTCTAAGAATAGAATGTGGCTGATAATAGGCACCGGATACATATTTGTTAAGGATGGTTGAGTAAATATATTCCTCTAACTTTCCTCTGTCAATGTATAATGACCAACAATGTCAAGTCTGTCTCCCACCCAAAGTATGAGTTCCTCAAAGGCAGGGACAGCATCTTCTCCACCTGTGCATCCCCAGCATCCAACAAACAACGTAGGTGCTCAACAAATATTAGATGAATGAGCCTATGGAAGCCTCTCCATGCCTTGGCACTGGGAAGTGAGCAAAGATTAGAAAGTGGCCCAATAAGGCCCTTGCTGCAGAGACACTAGAAATACTAACTGGTGTGTTAAGGCTAGAAGAATGGGTGAATCTTTTGCTCTTTGGAGTGAGGTGAGGAGGAGTGCCAGGGGGAAGCCTTCCCAGGGGCAGTAACTTTTGACCAGAAACTTGTTGGATGTAATGATCTTCAAGTCTTTCTCTTTTATTCTAAAAATTAAGACTTTTGATCTATTAAAGGTAAGTGCTACTCATTCAGTTAATCAAGATAACCATCCCAACAATAAATATTATCACCCCTGGTTGACCAATGACCAAGGGGAGGCTCAAAGGAGATAGCAAGGTGACCCAGGTTATTCATGTAGTGTAGTGAGTAGCAAATTTGTGACACTTGGTCTCAGATTTCTCTGACTTCAGAATTCAAATGTTTAATAACACATTCTCCTTCCTCCAAAACCATGTACACTGCAGAATGTGACTAAGATGATCTCTCCTCAAAATCACCTTTACCCTGTCATATAAGAATCCAGGATTTCTTGCTGTAGATATACCAGTGAGAGTCTGCCAAGTGTGACGTGTCAAAGCATGCACTCTGGAGCCAGCTCTGCCACTTACTAGCCGTGTGTCACTGAGCTAAATTTTGTACTTCTCTGGGCCTATTTTTTCACCTATAAAATGGGCATGATAGCAATGGTACCTAATTCATAGAGTTGTTATGAAGATTAAGTTATAAAGCATTTAGAATAGTGCCTGGAATATAGTAAGTGCTCAATAAATATGTCATTTGTACCCTTTCTACATGAAAATGTATTGCACTATATATGTAGCTTTTTGTCTTATTTATTCTTTGGGGCAGAATTTTGTCAGGTGTAGAAGGGCAGTATAAGGATTGGGGGAATGAGTGAAAAAGCATGGAGGTGGGGAAAATAAGTGATGTATGTTGGGGAAGTTCAGAGATGACCAGTGCTGCTGGAGGTATAATGGGGCTAGGTCACAAGGGCCTGGAAGTCTCCCTTGACATGGAAGAGCTGGGAAGAAAGCCCAGGCCTCTGAGAGGCTTCTGCCAACACTGCCCTGTAGTTGTAAAGAAGAGTTCTTAGCCTCATCTCCTCTGGCAGAACCCCCATCAGGGCAGGCCTTCCCCAGGGACCAGGGTCTGTGCTGTTCAGGCAGCTGTCTGCCCAGGTCCCAGGAGTCAGGCCTGCTTCCTATACAGGCATCTGAAGCATTCTCTCTTCCTTAGAGAGGAGAGGAGGGGATGGGGCTGCAGAGGCAGGGCCCTCTCAGCATCTCCAGGTACCACCTTGGGGTGAGCTGGCCTCTGAAAGCCCAGGGTGGGGACTGCAGGGTGAAGTGGCCAGGGCAGACTGCCAGGGTGGGCTCCCCTTCTTAGCTGAGGTCTAATGGAAGCTGACAAGAGCAGCTGTGGGCCTTTGATCTGCCCTTCAGGTATGTGTCCCAGCTTGGGATGGAGAAGCTGGAATGAGGAATGTTGATGGGAGAGGGGACAAGAGAGGATCAGTCTGACCAGGCAGAAAGAGCCTGAGGTAACCAGGCCAGGGTTCAGAGGCAGAAAGATAAAAGCAAAGCTAGGAAAAGGCCTGCACAACCCCCAAATGAATGGCCACTCTGCCCCTTCATTCCCCACTCAGAGTGGAAGCCTTATAGGCTAGAGAGGCTCCTCCGGACTCGAACTTGGCCAGGCCCCTCTTGCATGGATGGGGTTCAGACTGCCATATGGTCTTCATTTCAGGTCTGCACTCAGGCACTCCACCCTGCCACACCTGGCCAGACATGAGGTGGGGTGGGTTCAGACTGGAGTGAGCCTTAGCAGGTGAACTGGGGTGGGGGCCTCCTGGAGCTGCCAGCCCTGAGATCAGAGGCCCAACCTGGGCCCACTGGGTATTTTTCCAGTTGGCCCCAGCCCAGGAGACACCTGCTTGGTGTGGCCCAGACAGGTCTACAAGCCTTCCAATTGCAGGTTCTTGGGCCCCCACATCTACCTCAGTAGCGCTTTACCAAGTGGTCAACCAGCATTTTCTCAAAGACTTCCCGGGATAAGTTGCTCACCACCTCTTCAGGCAGCATACGGACATTGTTTGTCACACCCAGCACCCTAGCCCCACCCTGGGATAACTCTGTCTACCTTGACTTCTGCCTCTTTAAATGAAATCCCCAGACACTGACCCAGAGAAGATCTGGGACCCCAGGGAAGACTGGTGAAAGGATTAGTGAGGACTCTGAGTGAGACTCTTCTAGGCTCCAGGCAGACCCTGGGGGATGTGAATCCAGGTCTCCCAGAGGGGGAACCAGGCATTACCACAATGAGGACACAGAAGTGCAGGAACATGCGGAGATTTCCTGATTCTTGGCTCTTTGCAGTCTAGAGGACTACTTTTATTCTCAGTCCACTTCTTGATTGTCTCACAAAGTGTTGAGACCTATGGGATCCTTGAAGACCTTCTCATCCCTACTTATTGCCCTGTCAAGGACTTCTCCTTGCACACCTCTAGCCCCAGTACCTTTTCCTTCTTGGACTGTTCAGGTTGTTAGAAAGTGATTCCCTATTCATATCTGAATTCAACCCCTTATACCTTCCCCCTTGGACCTACTCTGCTTAATAAATTCTCAGAGATGGGGAGGCAACTCGGGGTGGTGGAAAAAGCACAATGATCTATGCTCTACCCGCAAGTTATCCCTGACCTTCGAGTGGTCCCTTACCCTCAAGGTGTGAGCTGATAAATTCTATTTAGATCAAATTTTTTTTTTGTAAATTTTCTGTCCCATGGCAGCTTTTCAGATTTCTAAAGATGGAGACCATACCTCCCACCCTTCCCCACAGTTTTCCCTTTTTTCCAGGATAAATAGCTCCAATTCCTTCAAATGATCTTCCTAGCTAGGATGGGAGCTTCTGTCCTCTCTCCAACCAGTTAATTCTCCTCAGTGGGGAGGGGGCACAGGAATCCTGAGCAGCCTTCCTCAGACACTCAGAAATATCTGTTAAGAGGAAGGAGGGGAGAGGCCAATGTTGGACTCTCATCTTCTCTGTCTCTGCCCAGTCTTCCCCTTGACCTTGCGGATGCCCAGTCACTCCTACTCCTAGTGTCCCAAGCAGCCACTGACACATTTGCCAAGTCTTAGTGTCCTCCAAACTCCCTCTCATCCACCTTGCCAGGACCTGAACTTCACAGAGCAACAAGGAACTCTCCAGGAAGCAAGTGCACACCCAGAAGCTAGATCTTGTTCCTTTTCCTAAAGAACCATTCTCCATGAGCAAGGTGGCTTTGATGACTTCTGTTTGGCTTGCTTGGCTTTACAGTCAACCCTCCTTCTGGAGCCACCTGAGCTTCTTCAGATGCCAGGCCTAGAGAATTCTGATAGATGCTGGTTTGGGGAAATCAGGATCTGCTACAGCATCAGAGTTGGAGCTGGACTCCACAGTGATCCTGGGCCAAAGCCTGAGGCCTGGCCCAGAACCTCAGAACCCTGGGACCCTAGCAAGCACTTCAGAAGATGACAGCATCAGCAGATCAGGAGGAGTTTTCAAGTGAATGAGGTACACCAGCCTTGCCTCAACCCCCATGGCCCCCTTCCTCCTTCTCTTCAGGCTGCTAAGGTACTGGAATACTAGCCTCTCCCTGGGATGGTCACCTGCTTCCTCCCCACCTGAGCTCTAGGCTGCAGAGGAGGTGGAGAAGGGTGAGGAAGGGACTGGAAAGCACGAGCTAATCTTGGCCTAGAAGAATGTGCAGAACAGGCAGAAGACAGAGCCCCTTTCCTAGCCAAGAGCCCAGGGATAAGAAAAGGGGAGGGGGCAGCTGGAGGCCGGCAGTGGGAGGGAGAGAAGGAGAGTACAGAGAATGTGCTGTGTCAGCCTTGTGCTGGGCCCTTTACTAACAACTCCCTCCTCTTCCCTCCCTCCTCTGCCCTCACTGCCCTTCCTTCCTCCCTCCCTTCCTCCTTCCCTCCCTCCCTCCCTCCTTCCCTCTCTCCTTCCTTCCTCCCTTCCTTCCCATTCTAGGTCTCCATCACCCCTTTTTTCTCTTTGTTTCTTTCTCTCTTTGTCTCCGACTGGTTCTGCAGGCCTCCCCTCACTCTCTGCCTGCCTCTCTCTCTCTGAGCTCTGTGTGCCTGTGTTGCCCTCCCTCTACTTCTCTGCCTGTGCCTTTCTCCCAACCTGTCCTTTCTCTAAAATCTGTCTATTTCTCTGTGTCCCTGAGTGTGTCCTTCTGTCTAATTTCTGTGTGTCTCTCTCTTTCTTTGTCTTTCTGTCCCTCTCCACACCTGTCTCTTTCTACCTCTTTCAGTCTCTACCCTACTCCCTCCCCTGCCATCTCTTCCTTTTGCTCCCCACTGTGTGGCTCCCAAGAGGCTTTCAGCAGCCCGGAGTGTGAACCCGGTCCCCCAACAGGCCAGGTATGCTTCAAAGAGGGGCCAGGACCAGCATAGAAAAGGGAGAAGACAGGGAAGGAGGAAGGCACCAGGCAAGGTTTTCCCAGGGAAGATTGGGGAAGGCAAGAAGGAACCTTTTATAGCATCTCTGATGAACCAGGCATGCTACCAAGTGCTTTCACAAAGTCTTTTCTTAATCCTATTATGGAAACACTCCTTTATTCTTATTTTCTGGATAAGGACACTTAGTCTCAGAGAATGAAGTGACTTGTCTAAGATTACACAGTGTGACAGTGGCAGAGATGCTGGGATTTGAACCCAGGACTTTCTGCCTCCATAG
>NW_006292780.1:108057-116426 GCF_000327345.1 Myotis davidii
TCCTGGGGCCCCCTCTCCATGCCCTTGCCTGCCTCCATCTTATAGTTTTCTTTCTCTGGTCTTAGGCTCTCCTCATATGGGACTCACTTGAAGACATACTGGAAAGCAGGCTGCTAAGGTTCGAGGTATCACAGTGAAAGCTCTGAACTGGACCTAAGCAGAGAAACCCCCAGGGTGTCTCTCGGAGACTTGGCTGAGAAGATGACATTTTTTGGGTAGCACAGTCTGAGCTGGAAGGATCCTTGTACTTGTTCTACTCCAGCCCCTCTCATTGCACAGCTGAGGCTCAGAGAGGGTGAGTGGGAGCAGGTCACCTTAAGACATGCCCTCAGGGGAACAGGGACAACATTTGAAAGGGAAATCATCAGGGCTGGATGGCTTTGTATAAATAACATGAACATTCTATGCCAACCAATCCACCTCCACCAAGCTATCCACAGACCAACTGTGGGCCAGGCACTTGGGAAGGAAACCTAGGGCCAGGCCTTGTGGCCAGGCCCTTCTCATCCCTGGGTCTCAATATAGGTGGAGTCAGACTCTCTCCAAAGTCCCCTTGGTCTGCCGTCTTGGGCTTGCCTGATCCTTCCCTTGTGGGGGGCAGCAGGTATAGGCCCAGGCCAGCAGTGCAGCTGGTAGGGAAGAACACTCTCTACTGAGACAGAGACTAAGGGAGACAGAGAAGAATGGCCAGAAAGACAGTGATAGAGTGTGAGCAGGTTAGCAGGCCAAGGGCTGCGATGGGCCTGGAGGTCAGTGCAGCACCAGTCCTGTCCAAGTGCACCACCTCCACCAGCTCCCAAAGGGCTATTCACAAACCATCTCATTTTGCTTCTCACAACAAGCCTGGGACATTAGCAGGGCTGTGATCATTGTTGCCCATTTGCCAGAAGAAGAAACTGAGGCCCCATCAGTGAGCAGTCAACCCAAGACCTTGAGCACATTCCTAGTGCCCTTTGCTGCTTTGCCCTTGTTCTGTTCTGGGAGACCGTGGTATGGGGTTGCTCTGAAGAATTCTCAAATGAAGAACAGGCAAGGTAGAAAAGTGGGGAGCCAGATTCACTGGAGGACATTTAGAGGGAGAGAGAAAATGATTAAGGGAGAGGAGGGATTGGCTGCGAGGGGAAGATGAAAGGAGCCAGCAGACAGGGCTTGGCTCAGAAATGAGTCAGGCCAACAGCCTCCTGAGATAGTGATCTACAAATATCTCTGAGGTTTCAACAGCCAAGTAGGCTTCAAGAGGAAGGGGAGGAGGAGGAAGAAGAAAAAGAAGAAGAGGAAGAGGAGAAACACAACTGGAGCAGAAAGATGAGGGAGGGGTGGGAAATGAAGTGCCTTGGCCAGTTAGTGTGGGGACACCCACCTTGGGAACTATACTGGAAGAGGCAGGCTGGGCTGCGGGGGAAGGGCCCTGGAGGGCTGGAGGGGACCTTAGGAGAAGCTCCCTCCAGAGATGGTGCTGCCCCCCACCCAGTCCCTTCCATGAAGTAGGCAGGACACTGCTCATTTTCTGTCCCCCACCTCGGAATAGGCCCTGTACCAACTTGATCTCTTCCATCTCTAATAGGACTGACTAGGGGCACACACTGCATATTCCCAGGTCTGGGCCTGAAAGTCCATCTGTGTGCTCTGACTCGGGGAAGCCCCTCCTGACTGCCTGGGGCCTAAGTGTTGGTAGGCCTGGGCTGCCGAAGCAGGGCATAGCCCACTTTCCTCAACTCAGAGAAGAGGCCACACAGAGATGCCACCTACAGAGGGCAGGAGCCAGTGCCTGGGCCTCACACTCGCATACCTTTCTGGGCTCTGCCCAGTGTCCTGATGAGAGGGCCTTAGGCAATTGTGGAAACTTTAGTTCAGAGAGGGAAATGATGTTCTTGAATTTGAGAAATTGTTACCTGGAGAAAACGGAAGATATGGGCCAGACCTGTGTTGCTCAGTGGTTGAGTGTCAACCTATAACCAGGAAGTCATGGTTTGATTCCAGGTTAGGGCACAAGTCCAGGTTGTGGGCTCAATTCCCAGTGGGGGGCGTGCAGGAGGCAGCTGACCCACGATTCTCTCTCATCATTGATGTTTCTATCTCTCTCTCCCTCTCCTTCCCTCTCTGAAATCAATAAAAACATATTTTTTAAAAAAGAAAAGAAAACAGAGGAAATGGGACTGACGCCACTCTTCTTAAAGGGTTAGAAACACTGTTCCACTCCACCCCCACCAACCCACATGTACACAAACCTCTCACACAGGCATACTCACATACACATGCAGGCATCTCTGCTGCACTCTCCTTGGAGTAACATGGGGGAACTTGGGCAGGGCTCACAGGGGTCCAGAAGGTCCTGGTATATGTCTTTCAAGGTGGTAGCTCACTGCTGGTACAGCTCTACAACTCATGATTCCATTCCACAGATGAGGAGACTGAGGCTTAACATGATGAAGTGATCGCTGGTGCCCTCAGGGTTCCAAAGTAGTCGAGAGGGGCTTCAGACTCAGGGGTGTGTGTGTGTGCACAGCCCATGGTCTTTGCAGCAGCTTCCTCCCTCCCTCCCTCTCACCCTCCCTTTCTCCCTCCCTGTCTGCTTTGGTTGCAAGCTCAGCCCCTCAGGAAGTTATCTTCTGGGCCTCTTCTGAAGCCCTACCATATGGGGAACTGAAGCCAGGCCAGGTACTGCTGCAATGAAGAGGTGATCCATTTCTGTTGTTCCCAAGGGTGGGACAGCAGCACGAATTGTCAGCCTCTCTTGACTCTCTGCTGGGAGGGAGTTGTGGGGGAAGTTGGGCAGCCCCTTCAGAGCAGCCTTGCTAAGCCTTCCCTCTTGCATCCTGGAACCCCCACACTGGAGACACCCTTGCACAGCCTACACTGTATACCAAGTGGCCATGAGGCCCTGGAGAGAAAACAGAAGGATGGGGAGTCAAGCACAGTGGCATTGATCACCTATTACAGTAATAACTCTTGTGTGCACAGTACTTCTCAGTCTTAAAATGCTTCCAGAGACCTGCCATGCAGACCTCATATCTGGGAATGAGTGAGAGAAGAGGATTATCCCTGTTTTCCACATGAGAAAAATGAGGGCTGAACAGGGAAATGATTTGTTCAAGGTCACAGCTAGACTATGCTTTGAGGGGTTATTCTTTTTGGAACCCCTAGTAAAATAAATGTGTGTGTGTGTGTGTGTGTGTGTGTAAAACTAGGTATATATGAAATGGAAATAAGTTTTGTAAAACAATACTGATCCTTAGGACATGGGATGTATTCTATTTCTTTCTTTTTTTAATCCTTTCCCAGATTAACTGAACTGATGACATGACTTGCTGATGTGTTGCAATCTACAATTTGAAAGAGACTGCTCAGGTCACAGACTCAGTTCTCCCACCTCCAAAGCCAGAGAGGACACTTAGGTTGTGCTTTGCTGCCTTGTTTTGAAAGAGAAAGGGGATGGGTTGAGCTTACTCAAGCAAGGAGAATAGCACGATGCTAGAAGTTTGGATTGGGGTTCTGTGCCTAATGGGACCAGAGGAAAGCCTCTTGGTTATGGAGAGACCTCAAACTTCTGGCCCCTGGAGGTACAGACGCCAAGATGCTAATACCTACGTCTGATGTGGTGTGGCCATGACAGAAGGGAAGGGATCTGCTAGAAGGGGGAATGGAATCACCCTGGGAGAGGTGTGCATACTCAAGCATGTGCAAGAATGCATGTATACACACACACACACACACACACACACACACACACACACACACACACACACCAGAAGCCTTCCACTATGTTCCCTTCCATGCAGTGGGGGATTTGGGGTGGGCCTTACCTCTTCAGTTTGCTGTGAGCTCCAGGCTCCCGCTGCTAGAAGGGGAACTCCTGTCCCATCCTTAGTTGTTCTTGGTGATCACAGGCCTCTCAGAAGGCAGACGGAGAGTGCTGAGGCCAGTGGCATCTCTGGACCTAATCCTGGCCCATAAGAAGGACCTGGCTGGGGAGGGGGAGGTGCTGGGTGCACTAGGAGGAAGTGAGCAGTCCTCTCAGGGCTGGTTCCCATCACAAGGGAGGATTGGGTGGAGGCATGAATCCTGGGCACTGGGAATGCACAAGAGAAACCAGGGAAAAGATTGCGGGTGGAGGGTTGGGGAAGATGTTCTCATGGCCCACTACCCTCATAAAGAGAATGGCTCAAAGAACCAAGAAGAATGGGAGCACCAGAATATTAGAGTCAAATGATAGAGCTGGGGGAGGTATTGGAAGTAAAGAAACTACAAAAGGATTTTCCAAAGAAACTCAGAAATGGAAAGGTCACACACCAAGGCAACAAAGTGGGGCAGAGAACCAAACTGTGAGGGGATGGCGTCATGGAGGCAGTGAGGCCAGCAAACAGGCCCCAGCAGTGAGATGTGTCTTATAGCTCTACTTGGAGGCCAGGAGATCCAATGGAAGGGCAGGAAGAACACCCACAACCTGGCTCCCAGAAGCAGCTGTGGACCAGAAGGGAAGAGCAAGCAGCAGCAAGAGGGCACTGAAATGCAAATGATGCTAAGAGATGGAGACTTGAATGGCATACTAGTTAAGAATATGGGTTCTTGGGTCAGATGGCCCTGGCTCAAAAGTCTAGCTCTGAGACATGCTAGTATGATTTGGCAAGTCATTTAATCGTGCTGAGTCTCTGTTAGTTCATATGTAATATGAAGGTGATCGTGGTAGCTACCGCATAGCAGGCATTATGATTCCATGATAATGTATGTAAAATGATTAATACAATCCTTGGCATGTAATAAGAGCTTAACAAATGGCAGCTATTATGATTATCACTCACTGATGATGCTACATACCTCAAGCAAGGTCCCTTTACCTGGGCTCTCCCACTGGCCTAGAAAGTCTTGCACCTCATTACCACCTATCCAAATCATGCTCATGCTTTAAGGGCCAGCTCCAAAGTGACCTCTTCCATGAAGCCATCCCTGATTGGCTCTCAGTGGCCCATCAGCTTTTTCCTCCAAACCTCTAAACCTTATATCTGTCCCTTTTTTCTGGCACTCACCACCTTCTACCTTTCATAGAACTATTGGCATATATTCTTTCTCTGACTAGATGGGCAGCTTTCTCAGTAGAAGAATCATAGCTCACTCAGCCCTGGCTCACCAGAGTGCCCAGCCCATGGATGTTGAAAGCATTGTTGTCCTTTTAAATGACTTCATCTCCAAGTCCAGGGTACAGAAAGCAATTGCAGATAAGAGGTTAGAACCATCACTATGACTCTAAAATCCCATGGAGACTAGCTTTACAAGTATAGCATTGATGTTCAAAAAATGGGGGGAAGGTAGATTTTTCTGATATCCAGCCACTTAGCTCAGTCTGGAACTTTAACAAAATTCTAAAGAAGGTCAGATGAACAATGGAACTTAAAGAGCCTTGATTGATGTCAACCAAGAAGGAATTCTTTATCACACTGCCACCGGACCTTGAGCCTGGATCCCATCCTGAACATCAAGGTTATGATGGGACATCAAGTGATGTAGAGGAGAATGCAGAAGACCTGGTCACTACCACATTTCCCAAGACTCTGAGCTGTGAAGCACAGCTAATATGTTGAATTGAAAAATGAAAACAAACCCCAAAAATCTCGACAGGCTGGAACCAGGGGCAAAACCAGCCAGATAAAATTGAACAGAGGTAAATGTAAAGTCTTGCTTTGAGATTCAAAGCCTGACTGCCCAAATACAGGCCAGGTAGACAGGGCTTAACAGCTGCGTGTGTGAAAAAGACCGAGGGCTTTTAGTTGACCACAAGCTTCACAGAAGCCAACAGTCTGACGTGGTGGCTAAAAAAGCTAATGAAATTGCAAGCTGTATGAATAGAAATACAGTTACCAGATGCAGGGAGGTAATAGCTCCACTGTACTCCTCCTGTCCAGACCATCTGGAATATGGGGCCCAATTGTAGGCCCCACATTTGCCAAGGCACATTGATAAACAGCCAAGGCAGGTCACCCAGGCAGGGAAACTGCAACATGTGAGAAATAGTTGGAGAAACTGGGGCTGTTTTCCCTGTCCACGGGGGCTCCTGAACCTTGGCCTAAAATAGCAACATTCTGCAGAGGCTCAATCACATTGGGTGCTCACTTGATGCTAGGCACTGTGTAGAGGGCTAATAGACACAGAACCCTCACAATGACCCTGATGGAGTCACCCTCCTCTGACCCTGAGAAGTGGAGTAACTTCCAGGAGGTCACACATCTAGGAAGTAGCAGAGACAGCACACAGCCAAAATCTGCTTGGCTCCAAAGATCATGCTGTTGTCCAAAAAGCTGAAGGCCAACATGGGGCAGAGGGAACAAAGGTGATCTGTATGGTCCAAGAAGCATATCTGGCATCTATGGGTGAAAACTACAGGAAAGCATGATTTCAACTCAATGCATACATGGTGTTTGCAGGGTTTTGCTTTGTTTTGTTCTGTTTTGCTTTAACTTTTATTATGGAAAATCTCAGATATATGTAAAAGTAGACAGAATAGTTTTGTGAGCCCCCATGTATTTACCCATAACCCAGCTTCAACAATTATCAGTTCATGGCTAATGTTGTTTCACCTTATGCCTACCTATTCCACATCCTAGGATTATTTTCAGTCAGATTCTAGACCAGCCGTGGGCAAACTACGACCCGTGGGTCAGATCCGGCCTGTTTGAAATGAATAAAACTAAAAAAAAAAAAAAAGATCGTACCCTTTTATGTAATGATGTTTACTTTGAATTTATATTAGTTCACACAAACACTCCATCCATGCTTTTGTTCCTGCCCTCCCGTCCAGTTTAAGAACCCCTGTTCTAGACACCCCCTCAGTATAAACAGATGGTGATTTTAACAGTTAGCCCTGTCCCGAGATAAAACTGGCATCCAGGAAAGAGAAGGAAGGAGCACATTGTCCGGAAGGGTGAATGTATCTCTGAGGCCCTTCTCCATTCACATAAAAGGAAGAATGGCCATAGCCAGCTCCCTCTTCTTGTGGACATAACTAAATTTATGGAGGCAGCTCAAGGAGAAGAAGCTGGTGCTGCCATTTGGGCAAAGGAGATTACTATGGTGTGTTGAGCTTCTTGCAAAGCTTTCCCCAGGTGCACAAACTAGGGAGCCCCTTACCTTCTCTAGCCTGGAGCTGGTACTGCCTACCCTTGGTACCCAGGGTTTGAGGAACCTATTTCCCTACCCCAAATTCTCTCTCTCTCTCTCTCTCTCTCTACTCTCTCTCTCTCTCTCTCTCTCTCTCTCTCTCACACACACACACACACACACACACACACACACACACTTACACTCTATTAGAGTCTTTGGAAGGCATGTCCTAGGCTGTCTCTCACACCTTGCCCCGGAGCCTGGCATGAGTCACCTCCTTGCCATGGACATGTGGTCACAGGTCTTTATGGGAGCCAGCCGTGGGAGCAAGCAAACTTCAAGGCTTCAGGGGCCGCCAACCCCCAGGCCTAGCCTACACTTCTAGCAGGTGGTTCTTCTGGGCCCTGCTCACCCCCTCCCAAGGCCCTTCTTTACCAGCCCCTCCCTCAGCCTTCAATAGAGCCTCCAGCTACACTGTACTCAGATCAACCAAGAGAACAGCACTTGACCCAGTCAAGACCCAGAATTCCCTCAACTGTGGTAGGCCTCTGACCCTTGACCTAAATAGACACACCCAAACAGGCAAATAGCATGACAGGTATACGCATTGGTGTTGGTGGATCCCACATGCACATGTCTATGTTAGTTTGTCACTCTTTGACTAGAGGCCAGGGTGTGGGCTCCTGATGTTCTCTCTGAATGGAGAGCAATGGCAAATTAGCCTTGTAAATAAGTAAGTGTATTTCCAGAGAAGGTGGTGGAGGAGGTAACAGTGAGTAGAAATTATGTGAGTGACAATATTGTTGGCTGTTGAGAATAACAGTGGTGGTATAAATGTTAATTTTGAGGCAAGTGAGGACAGTGATGTCAGATTGTATGAAGTTGGTGATGATGATAATGGAAGTGGCAATGGTGACAATGAGGGTAGAAGAAATCATGTTGGTGGAGGTCATGGTGGTGGCAATGGCTGAAGGTTTGAGCTCCAGGCAGCTATCTTTGGTGATATAGAAAATGCTCCCCACAGCAATTCAAAGAACCAAGGCACGATCTACACAGGCTCACAACCTGCCCCAAGAGCAGTTTCCCGGTCAGGAGCTGACCTGAACACTTACTTTTGTCATGGTGACATCTGTTCAGTTAGATCTCACTGGAGGCAGGAGGATAGATGGTGTATATGTGACTTCTCTTGGGGCCCTTTGGCACAGGAATCTGTGCCAGGCCAGAGAGTGGGTTCAGACTCAGACTGGTCTCAGGCCAAAAAAAAAAAAAAAAAAAAA
>NW_006292780.1:116536-122560 GCF_000327345.1 Myotis davidii
CCCCTTTTCCCCAATCTCATTCATAGCCAGGTGTGACCTCACAGAGACCCAGTCAGGAGAGCACTGCACCATTCTTTTGCATTCGAAGGCCCTATAGTGGCTAGGGATAAGAGGCTGAATCGTGGAGGCCACAAGGCTCTTTTCTGTCCCCAGGAAAACAGACCCTATCTTCCTGGGCTAGAAACCTAGCTGGGAGCAAGAGGGTTTGGCCTCTGAATCCCCAGGAGGTTGAGGTCTTCTGAGCTGGTAGCCTGAGGTCCCTAGGGAGAGAGAAAGTGACTCAGGAGCCCCAGGGGGAGGGATTTACCCCTGATTTGGCTACCCCTGATTTGGCTACCCCAGGATCAACGATACTAACCTGGTCTTCTTGGGGGGGGCCAGTCCCATTCATTCTGTGGTGGAGTGAGAAAAGTGGTGTATTTTTTTTAAGTGAGACACATCTAGGTTGAAGTCCAAATTCAACCCCTTCCTCACATTGAACCCTTGCTCAAGTCCCTTCACTTTGCTGCACCTTAGTTTCCTCATCTAGAAAATGGGTTTGCAGAGAATTCTATGATATAGTTCCACACTGTACCTGTCACCATTACCAGCCCACAGTGGACAGTCCATGAGTACTGGTAATTCATTTTCCTCTTTGAACTTTATTTAGAGACTATAGCCTTCCTCAATATCTTACCCACTCTGTGCACCCAAACATCCCCAAGAAGAAGACTAGGTGACCAAGAGACTCAAGTTACTATCATTTGATCCATTTCCCTGGGAAAACTCCAGGTCAATACTCCAGAATGCCAAAGGGTGATGCTTTCTTTGTGTCTAGTTGAGAGGAAAAGTGGCTCTTCCCTGATGCCTTGGGCAAATGTGGTGGAGCTGGCCAAGGAAAGGACACTGTGTGCTTTCTTCGTGCTCTGTGATTCCCTGGCACTTATTCCACAAACCCCTCAATCTGGCACAGAGCATAGGTTATCTAGTGAGGTCTGTTGCATGTTGTTAGGAAATACTGTATTATTTAACTTAGTGTGCAACTGTGTGAGTATGTCGGGGTGGGAGGGCTGTCCTTTCAACTAGACGACAAGACTCCCAAGAGCAGGGACACTCCTTCATCTCTTCTCTCCCCATTTAGGACAGGGATGAGCACCTGGAAAGCTTCAGTCCAGCCAGGTTCTTGCTTCTGTGGTTGGGCAGCTGCTCAGGGTCCTTCCAAAGAGTGTGAAGGTTGCAAACCCCTCATAAACTCTGGGGTGAAGGGCCTTTGTGGCTCTTCTGAGGCTGTTGTCCTGGCTCTTTCTTTATCTGGGAAAATTTGTACAGGTCTCTGACCCATAAGCTCTCTCAGTCTTTCGGGGTGCTTCTCTGTGCCAGTGTCTCTAGGAGCGAATGTCTTTCAGCCTCTGGGAAATGAGGGCGGGGCCAAGGCAAACATCGCAGCTGAATAGAATCTTTGTGGCCTAATGATTTTGGAAACCGATTTGCACGGCAGGCTTATTATTCAGAGGATGGGAACCAGCTGTTCCCCCTCTCCCTGACAGCAGGATAAGAAGGAGCGGATGAGAAGTGCAGTTGTAGAGACTGTGGTTTCTGACCTCAAGGGCAAAGTGATACAGGAACCCGAAGGCCTAGATTTAGGGGGCAGCCTCCTCTAGAAAGCTCTAAGAGCAGATTATCTTCTATTCCAGCTCCATCTGGACTAAGAGTTCTTCTCTTTGGAATCCAGGCATATATGATGACCCCAAGAGGCCTAGGAAACAAGAAGGCACAGGATAAGCACCGATTGGCAAGATACAGATAGGAAGCTGGAAGGAAGAGGCTGTGCAAGGTCCTGGGATAGAAATCTGTGCCTCCTTGGGCAAGGAGCTCCCTCAAGAGACCATGTGTGCCCACAGGAGGGTTAGTCTTCATTGACGACCAACTGTGCCAGGTGCTTTTTATCTATTAATTTCCTTCATCCCTGAAGGCAAGCCTTTGAGGCAAAGCAGTTATTGTGACCATTTTACCCCATAAGGAACCTGAAGCTCATTTGGAAAGGTGGAGCAACTTGTTCAAAGTCACACAGAGACAGCAAATGGCATAGTCAGGATTTGAGCCTTGGTCTGGCTCCAAAATAAGTGTTCTTTCCACTGCCCTACAGATTTTAGTGTCCAAGAACAACAATGACAAACTGGGCCACTGTTGTTGGTGGAGTGGGAAGATGAAATGAGTGTAGCACTGATCCACTGGTCAGGAGCAAGGCTGTGCATCAGGCCAGGCCTCAACAAGTGAAGGCCCCAAGCATCCTTGGCCCTTAACATCCCAATCTGGGTGCCAGGGCTGGCAAGGGGCAAGGTCAACACTAGAGCCTCTTTTTGGCTCCAAAAAGAGCAGGTGTCAGGCTCCCACACTCAAGAGTCACTGAAAATGGGCCTAAACTCATTCAAGGTGTAGCTCCACCAGGGCATCTGGGACTTTCTGCCAATGCCAAGGTAGTGCCTTCAAAGATGCAAGGGGACTGGCCACATTCACAGAGCTACTGAGAAGCTGAAACAAGAGAATGTATGTTCTAGTGCTGGCGATGGCCTCAATAAGTGCTAGAATCTACATGGCCAAATGAAGGACAGTGTACTGAGGAAGTCTAAGCTCTTTGAGGATAGCAGGAGAAAGGGTGGAGCTAGAAACTCACAAGGCCTGGAGCCTGGCCACTCTAGAGCCCACTCCTTCTTCCTCAAGAGGGCCTCCCTTCCTTCCACAAGCTGCAGCAGTGGGCTCATCTCTCTATCATTAGCCACCCCACCTGCTCTGTCTCTGCCCACCAGGGAAAAGCATGTATCCTTCCTGCTGCCTTTGCCACACATCTGCAGGCTCTTTTGTGTTTTAAGGACTTTATGGCTACTCTGGTCAGAGAAACAAGTTGGTGAGAGGGAGGGATGGTCACCAGAATAACAACCATGAGGAAGCCTCAAAGGGTCAAGAGAGTAGAGTTCCATTTGCCCTTAGCATTTATTGAAATGGAAATGGAGCCGGCCTGGCCATTCTCAGAGGCCTTTCCCAGACTCCTTTTCTTCCATGGTCCCCTAGACATTGCTAATAACTTCATTTTCTTCCTTTTTTATGCTAGATCTTTGGGCTCCTGTATTACTCAGCAAGACGCCCTCACACTCAGCCCCTACCCCTTACCATCAATAAGGCCCCGGAAGTAAGAGAGACCCTATCAGGGCAAAATAATAGGCATCCCGATTCCATCATTCATGTTCACCCAGACTCAAGTGGGTCATTTACATGAAACCTGGAATGGACTGGCTGGGAAGGGGCTTAGGGATCATCTAGGTCATTCCTTCCCCCTGTCCTGACCCTCTAGAGAAATAGAGAAGAAAACTGAGGCATAGAGAAGGGAAAGGATCTCCCCACTATCATACAGTGAGCAAGAGGCCACACCAGAACCAGAGGCCAGGGCTCAAAGGGCTCTCACTGCTTGCTGCTTTTGATCAGACTTTCCAACTCTGAGGGCTGATGGGCTGAGCCCCTGAGAGCCTCAAAGGGTAGAGCAGAGCCAACGCCTGCCAAATGAATGAAGGGGGTTTCAGAGGAGGTTGTCCCCTAAGATCCATATTAGGCAATCCCTGGAGACACCGGAGGAGGAAATCCCATCTGCTGTTAGCCTACTGTGTTCAAAAAGCTCCCCCATGGGCTCATTTCATCCCCATGACCAACCTGCCCAAGAGAAAGGCAGCGTTATTGTCCTTATTTTGCAGATGAGCTAAGTATCAGAAATGTGAAAGGTTGCATATGTGAATAGGTCACATAGCTAGGAAGTGATGCTCTGGACTCAGAGTCTGTGCCCTATTACCTATACCTCACAGCCCAGAGGACTCCTCAGAGCTCATATCAACCACATCCCTGCTCTGGTCCATACCCTTTCCCCCTCCACCTCCAACCCACCTCCAACGGGTGACAGATCCACAGAGCAGTGCTCCTGACTCAGTGTCCTCTAAATACCCTGAGGAGTTGGGCAGTACACTGTGGAACAGACAGCATGTGTGTGTGATACTGTGTGCAAGTCTCATCTCTGTATGTGTGCATGTGTGTGTAATAGCTGGGTAATGTCTAGGTCAATTTGCAGTTGTGCATGAGGCTCTATACATGTGTGAGTCTGCAAAGTTGGGGCTCTGTTCGTCTGAGTCAATATAGACGTATGGAACTGCGCAAGATTGTGTCTATCCACATGTGTCACTGCAGTGTGGATATGTATTTCTTTCTGTCCCTGATACACCTACAACTGTGTATTTGCCTGATTCTAAGCAGGTCCGGCAATCTCTGTGGTGTCTGCGTGTACGTGTGGCGCCTATGCCAATATCTGCACCTATCAACACTGTGATTTGTGTAGGTGCCCAGGTGTGCAGAATACTGTGTGTGTGATTTATACAAGTTGCTGTGTCAACAGCAGCATGACTGCCAGGGTCTCTTTGTGCAGCTGGAGGAAAGTCTACACACATGTATCCAGGTCTGGGGCTCTGTGTGATGGAACGTGTGTGTTGTGCACATGAGTGAGTATCTCTGCACACACATCTGCAGCTGAGGGCTCCCGGTACACATGGAGCACCATGTGCACACTCAGGGCTGATGTCAATCCCCAACAGTGAGTCTCAGCAGTCCCCAACACCCCCAAGTTCCATGACCTGCCCCCCACCCTGAGGAATCAGAACCCATGGGGTGTGAGCATCTCTATTACACCCTGCTAAATGCACTAATCCCCCTGGGGAAGTCATTACCAACAACCATACACAGTCAGAGTTGCTTAATCACTCTTAAGAAATTTCTTTATAATCTGACTAAATTACTTTAATTACTTGCAACTACCAATTAGTGTTTGAAGGTTTCCCTTCCAGAGAAACAAGCCTCCCGCTCTGGACTTCCAGTCCCCTCCTCCTCAAGGGTGAGGGCTGCTCACCTGGCTGCCCTTCCTATCAGGCGCCAGGCTGCCTCCTCCTCCACCCACAGGGCCTGGCCACAGTGGCCTAGCCCCTGGCTTGACTTCAGTGGGGCTGTTACTCACTGGTGCCCAACGAGGAGGAGGCTAGAGCACCAGCTGGCCCCAGCTCAGCCTCTCCCAGCCCACCCTCATAGGGTCTCGCTCCAGCTTGGGGAGTGCAGGGGCTTAGCTGCCAATGGCCAGAACTTTTCCTCTCTGGGCCTCCCTCCTCCCCAACTCCACCCTGCCCTGAGGAAGGGAAAATGGCTGCTGCCTTTGAGCTCCTTGCACAGAAGGGGCACAGTGAGTGCAGGTATCTGAGAGCCAAGCAGTCCTCTAAGTCAGGCTGCTGCCAGCTTCTGTTGAACCCCCAGAAGAGGTATTGGCCCTACCCAGTTTGCAGGCCCAGCCCAGGGAGCCCCTTGGAAACCCCCAGAGGAAAAGCAGATGCTAAAAGAGGAGGTGGAGGAACAGTGGCTTTGGTTGGAGTCTTGACTCACTTTATCTTAGCTGCACGACCTTGGGCAAGTCACTTCCCCATGCTAAGCTTCAGTCTTCTTATGTGTAAATGTGGAAGGTGAAACTGATTTCACACTTGAATGTGAAGATTAAACCCCTACCCACATCCTTGCATGGCACCAGAGGGACACCCACTAACTAGATGGTAATTCCCAATGTGCTATGGGTGGAGCACAGAGAAACAAGATCCTGTCACTGCCTCTGGGAAGCTTCAAGTCTCACAGGGGAGAAAGGATATAGATAAATAACCAGAAAAGAAGGAGAATTGTGATACTTGCTCTAAGAAAGGGGGACACAAAGAATTGAAGGTGGGCAGAAAAACAAGTGCAGGAAGGTAGGCTTACTGAAGGAGGCTGCTTCATATGGCACTCTGCTCACTACCCAATTCCCATTCATCCCTCCCTGGCTTCATTAGACCCTGGACACCTGGGCAGAGGTATCTTTTTGTGGCTGGACCCTAAGTGAGTAGCGATGTAGGAGATTACAAGGCTACTCCTGTTCTTTTGGGAGGGGTGTGTGTGTGTGTGTGTGTGTGTGTGTGTGTGTGCACACATATACACACATAT
>NW_006292780.1:122790-183912 GCF_000327345.1 Myotis davidii
ATTACAAGGCTACTCCTGTTCTTTTGGGAGGGGTGTGTGTGTGTGTGTGTGTGTGTGTGTGTGTGTGTGTACACATATGCACACAAATACAGACATGAATATATACCTGTGTGTGTAAAACTTGGAGGAGAAAAAGAGTGGGTTAAGACAAGGAAAGAGAAGAAGATGCCAACATCTCTCTGTCTTCCTGGCTCTGGGCATCAGCCCCTGCTCACAGTGCAAGGGGCCCACCTCACTGTCCCCTTATGGTTCATCTCTTCCACTCAGACTGTCTTGTGTCCATCCATGAGACAGCTACTCCTGATTTCTTCCAATCCAACTGTTATTTGGACACTATTCCCAGAGTGTTTGCTCTTCCTAGGTCCCATTAGATTGCCTCCATAATCCTGACAACTAGATGCTGGTAATGTCTCTATTTTATAGGTGAGGAAACTGAAGCATGGAGAGATGATATGACCTATCCAAAATAAACTACGTTGCAAAATAAGCTCTTCAGTTCCTTGGATATATGGCATGGCCTCTGGGGGTCTCACCAACCACTTGAGTAGTGGGGCTGGGGCACTGGGGGATTGAACTAGAAGGCAGTATCATTGGGATCCAGGGATCACCTGGGTCATAGCTCCACACCCTTTCTCTAGGCTTCAGTCTTACCAATCCTCCCTTTTTCTCTGCCCCACGGAGATGAGGGAATCAGCTGCCTCCTGGGCAGGCAATAGGGCTGTGGGGGTTAATTAACTGTTTCCCAAAAGGCTTTGAAGATGAAGGTTCCTCCAGGAGGGAGGGGATGCAAGCCAGCTTGCAGGCAGGCAGAGCTGCCAGTGAATTGGGACACCAGGTTGTTATTAAGGAAAAATCCCCAGCTTCTTGCCACCACTCCACCCACCCCATTCCAGGTGCAGCCAGTGGGTTCTATACTTTGCAAGCTCTCTGGACTCCTTGCTCTACCATGCCCAGGCGTGCCTTCTGGAGGTGTGCAGCCCTTGTGGGGGATGGTGTTAAGACCCAGGTCTCTGGTGAGCCAATAGAGTAGGGAGAGGAGGGACCTGAAGTCTGGAGGCAATGCAGGTCCCAGGTGGAGATGCTACCCTGCCTGTGAGCCTGTGCTAGCACTATGTGGGGAGGGAGGCTGCCTGCTCCTGCCTTGGCTCAACCAAGTCAGGACTCTTCAGCAGAGTGCCTACAAGTGGGCCTGATCCAGAGGCCCAGGAAAATGGCTCTTGATTCAGTGCCCTACATCCTCAGAAGGCCAGAACTGGTGTTGGAAATGTTTTTCCAGAAGAACCAAGTGGGAAATCAACATCCTTCTATCTGCAAGTCAGAAGGTTTCCATAGTCGCCTCCTCAATCTCTTCTTCATCTTCTTCCCTCTCTCCCAATGCTGTGGGACCCTGACCCTGTCCCCAGAGCTTACAGTCTAGTTGGGGGGACAGAATTGTAAGAAGAGAAAGTATAGGTATTTAACCCAGCATTTCTTTTCTGGGGAATCATCCTACAGAAGGACTCATGCACAGTGATAGATGGAAAATGGTAGTGCATGTAAGAGGGGTACAGTGTACCCAACTTAAATGGCCATCATTAGTGGATTGGTTTGACAGACTATTCTATACTATGGGATCCAATGTGACTGCTCGAAAGAATAAGATAGATTAATACATGCACTGTGCAAAGATGCCCCAAACCTCCTGTTAAAAGTTTTAAAGTAAGTTGTAAAACACGTGAACATAGAGTAGGACCCCATTTGAAAAGTGAAACCACTTCTACACTCCATATGTCCTTATGTATGTGTGCGGATGCATAAAACAAAGTTCGGGTTTTTCCTGGGCCCCTGAACTGCTCCGCTAGCCCAGCCTACAGGTGGGCCTGACCCTTTTCTACTGACTTTCATCTTCTTGGTCTACAGTAGCAGAACTACAGGGCAGAAAAACAAAGTAAGCTAGCTGGTGCTTTCTCTGGGCCAAGCCTTTGCTAGGACTGAACATGTGTTTCCAGAGGATGGCTAAGGTCTCCACAGTAAGGATGCCTAACACCTCTAGAAGTCATACATCCTGACCCTTATCTCCACAGCAGATAGCTTTCTCCCACACCTTTGTCAAGCAGGGTATCCCTGGTACTGAAGGTATCTGCCTAGCCTCTGACAAAGCATAGCTCCCTTCCCTAGTCAGGAACCTGGAGTGTGCAAGTGAGTGGGCCCTTCGTGTGCCGTGCTAGGTCCTGAGAGGGACCCAAAGGACCAGAGGACAGGGTGTCGTCCCCCAGAGTCTGGTGGGAGGTGAAGGAGGGAAGGTTTAGAGGGCAAACACAGAAACCAAACTGAGTCCCACTTAGCAGAAAGGGAATCTGTACCAAGACTCTTGAAGGGGCATACTCAGAACTCATGGGACCTGCAGAGGCAGACTGAAAAGTGAGTGAGAGCCAGGGAATCTCTGAGCAGCCAAGAAACAGCAGCACAGCCTGGCCAGGATGCCTTCACTGCCACACAGCCAATGGTGGCCAATACCCACCCCTCCATGGTGGCACTTGCTCCAAGAGGGAGCATCCTTTCCCTGAACTCCAACTACCCTAGCCCCCTTGATCTTTGAAGCATCTACCTTAGATTACCCCTCATTAAAACCACATAAAATGGAGAAAGGAAATTTCTCAAAAAGAAATCAGGGTGCCATGGGGGGGATGAGCAGCCCCAAAATGACAAATGACCATGACAAAGGAATCTTGGACTCAGGACCACAAAGCTGTATGTGCTGAGGGCATGGTAATGGGTGCATTAGGCCTGTGGGGAGTGGCTGTTGGGCACCTCCTTGGTGCTGGCCTTGTACTGGGCTCTTCCCACATACCATCTCTCTCTCTGGTAGGTTCACCTCAGCCCCAAGACACAGGCATTATTACTTCCATGTACAGATGAGGACCTATAGGCTCAGAAGCAGGGAATGACTTGTCCAGTGTCATCATCTACCCAAGTGGTTAAATCTGGACTTGAACCTGGGATGCAGGTTCTGCTCTCCTCCCTGCCCCACTTCCTCATGGTGGGGCAGGAGCCACTGCTGCAGTCTGAGCAGCCCCTGGGATATGTCTTGAGAGCTCTGGATTAGCAGCACCCTCTCAAACATTCTCTTTTCCCTCATTTCCCTCTCCTGTCCCCAGAACCCAATCCTCAGAAAATCAATTTAGAATGGGAGCTTGAAGCTTTTGGTGCCAGATGGCCTTGTGGGCAAAGACAGGGTGAGCTGTCATCATATTCCCTAGAGGTTCTCTCATCAACTTCCTTGAGGGCAGGCCAGGATCCTTTGGTTATGGGCAGGGCCTTGGAGGGAGAAGGACAGGAACTTTGATTCCCATTTCTCACCTACTTCCTACCTCATCAGGCAGCAAGGAGGAAAGCAGGGGAGTGGAAGATGGCTGCAGAAGTTACTCCACGCTACTCCAAGGATAAGGGGGGTATCCTTTGGGCCAGAGGGTGGGCTCCTACGTTCTCTTGTTATCCTGCCCCTCCTCTCAGCTAACTATCCAATGCTTCATCAGCCACCTTGGTGGCATTCTTACTTCCATCCCACATCAAGACACTTGTTTCATCATGGACTGCTGGCTTGTCACTCATAGTAGGTGAGTTGCCCCCTTAGGAAAATGAGTCCCCTTTAGGGACCCTGGGTGGGTCTTTTCAGGGCTCCAGGAAAGTGTAAGCCACTGGCTTTGAAGCCTTTGCCCTACAATATTAGCAGTTCACTATACTCAACACTTGGAAAATTTTGACCTGTTTCTCTTGACCCATCAGCCATGTGGCAAAGGTGAGACTTTCGGCCTGGATATAAGTTCCTTCCCACTGTTGCTTGACAGAGCCCCTTGGGTAATTCAAGGAGATACATGAGTGGCGGGAATGGGACAAAAAGACCTGCTGCAACACAACTCTGCCTCTGTGGGCTGTGTGGCTTGGGTTAAGATCCTCCCCTTCTAGCTTCCCCTTGCAACCCCTACATCACAGGTTAGCTCCAGACTCCAATGAGTCAATGGTATAATTAAACTTTGTAACAATAATAATTTACTGTGGGCTCAATATGTGCCAGGCACTATTCTAAGCACTTTACAAGTATCAACTCATTTAAGCCTCACAGCAACACTATGACCTAGGGACCGATTGTTCTTGGGATTTTACAGAGGGTTTGAGGAAGATTTAAAGCATAGCGACACTAACTTGCCCAAAATCACAGGGCAAAGAAGTAGCAGAGCCCGGATTTAAAACCAAGGGTCCTGGCTCCAGAACCTTCACTCTTAACCACTGTACTGTACTATAAAAGACTGCACAGGCCTCAGTATTATTTTTTAATACCTTCCTCTAACTAAGGCTGAATGTGCTTGGAGCATTCAGAGAAGGGGTTCTAACAATGATGTGGCATGGAAAACCCAAGTGCCTGCTTTCTGAAGCTGGTAGAAGTTGGCAAAGGTCAGCTCCCTCTGGCCTTCCCTGAATTGTGGTGAAGGGCTCCTTCCCCACCCACAACCTTGGATTTCAGGGAGCATCTGGGCGGCTCCTGTCTGCTCTGGCAGCGGGGTAAGGGGGGCAGGAGAAGCGGGTGAGCCACTAATCAGAAGCAGCGGGCCTGCCCAGGCGCAGCCCAACCACTTGGCTTGCTCCTACGCAGCAGCCAGCGCCTGCTGAAAGGGCCCTGCTCCACCCCGGAGCTACTGGCTGGGCGCGATGATGGAGAGCCCCGGAAGCCCCTCCCCAGGGGCCCTGCTGCCCGCCACTCTGCTTTGATAGCGTGTCCCAGCAGCAAGTCCAAGTCCAGCAACTCCTCCAGCATTGCACACATTCTTCCTGGCCAAGAAGAAACTTGGCGAGTTAATGCAATCCAGATGTAGGACAGCACTGGGCTTGAACCCCCAATACCCCAAATACCAGCCAGGCCCCTAGGAAACCTGGGGATGCACAGGAGGTCTGTAAGGTGAACTTCTGGCCTCCTTGAAACCTAGAACCTAGCCTCAAGCTCTGCGGACCTGGGCCCAGGCCTTTGCTTCCTCTTTCAATGCTGTCCTTCATCCTGATGCCAAGCCTGTTGAGAAAACCAGCTCCCTCCCCATGGAGTTGGACAGCCTGAGATAGCTTAAAAAGGCCCACCCTCAAGGTCACGTGCTCTGGTTCAAATCCTCTGACACTGAGCTGGTCCTCTTTGTCTGGGGATGGGGGGAGGGTGGCCTTTGGTCAGCCAAAGGGTCAGAGCACTTGAATGCCAGCTCCAGTTCCACTGTGTCTTAGTGTCATGGCCTTGGACATGTTACCTCACTTTTTTAGGGTAGGGGCATGTGGAGGCAGTTCTACCATGTGACAAAGCATAGACCCTGGCCCTGAAAGCTGAACTTGGCCACCTGCTGGGGCAGAGAGAGAGGAGACCAACTCTCTAGAGAGCTGGTTCCTCATTCTTACATGCTTCCTTCACTCCCAGGGCCAGACTGCACTAAGGACGAAAGTGCCTGTCGAGGTGTGTCTGGGTCCATGCTGATAGAGCTGGAGGCCTGGGAAGCAAATGAGGGCAATGAAGTCCAGGGACCTCCTTGGACATATTCCTTTAAGAGCTGGTGCCACCTGGCTGGCTTGTCTCAGTAGTTGAACATCAACCTATGAACCAGGAGGTCACAGTTAGATTCTCTGTCAGGGCACATACCAGGGTTGCAGGCTCGATGCCCAGTAGGGGCATGCAGGAAGCAGCTGATTAATGATTCTCTTTCATCATTCATGTTTCTATCTCTCCCTTCTTCTCTGAAAATATATATATATACCAGAGGCCCGGTGCATGAAATTCATGCACTCAGGGGGGGTCCCTCAGCCAGGCCTGTGCCCTCTCACAGTCTGGGAGCCCTCAGGGGATGTCTGACTGATGGCTTAGGCCCACATTAAGACATCCTGAGCACTGTCGTGGAGACAGGAGAGGCTCCTGCTACTGCTGTTGCACTAGCCAGCTGTGAGCCCGGCTTCTGGCTGAGCAGCACTCCCCCTGTGGGAGCGCACTGACTACCAGGGGGCAGCTCCTGCATTGAGTATCTGCCCTCTGGTGATCAGTGCATGTCATAGTGACCAATCATTCTGCTGTTCAGTCAATTTGCGTATTAGCCTTTCATTATATAGGATATATATTAGAGGCCCAGTGCATGAATTCATATCTGGGTGGGGTCCAGTCAGCCTGCCCTGATCGGGGCTGGCCAGGGGGAGGGGCCACCCCTGGTCAAACTCCCAGTCAAACTCCTAGTCAAGGGGACAATTTGCATATTAGGCTTTTATTATATAGGATATAAAGTAAAGATCTGGTGCCACTCAACCCATGGTGGTATATCTATCAGTATGCTGTGATCCCAGACCAATGGCTCTTCATGAATATATGGCAACACAGGGTGCTGGATAAATGGTTTGTAACATAATGTGATGGCTCTTAAAAGGTCTTCTTATCCCCACAGATCTTTCCCAGCCTCCAACAAGCCCAGAGAATCTGAAATTGCACCATGAGTACTTTACAGTAAATTATTATTTGCCACTGACACCACAGTGCAGATTAGTTGATTAGCTGACTGGAGGACTAGGTGTGATGGGAGTAGGGGGAATCATTTTAGAGGCACATGGAACTGCCTGGAAAGGAAGATCTGGGCTGACTTAGGTGCAGGAGGAAGCAGTGCTAGGCCCCCAAGATGCTGGGCACAGATCAAAGAGCCTACAGGGTGCCCTAGCTGGTTTGGCTCAGTGGATAGAACATCAGCTGTGGACCAAATGGTCCCCGGTCTTATTCTGATAAAGGGCACATACCTTGGTTGCAGGCTCATGATGTGGCAGTGCACTCCCACAGTGGGAGCACCGCTCAGCCCAAAGCTGGGCTCATGGCTGGCGAGCACAGCTGCAGCAGCACGAGCCTCTCCCACCTCCACAGCAGTGCTACCAAGTGGAGGTGGCAGCAGCAGGCAGGCGCAGCAGGGCTAGGATGAGCAGGAGCAGCACCAGCCCAGGCTCAGGCTCCTCCCCGGCCACCTGCTGCTTCCTGCACTCCTACACCCCTCAGGGAATATCAGGCCGAAACCAGCAGTCAGGCTGACACCAGCAGTCTGACCCCCCTGAGGGGTCCCGGATTGTGAGAGGGCACAGGCCAGGCAGAGGGACCCACTGGTGCACAAATCCATGCGCCAGGCCTCTAGTAAATAAATAAATTAAGAGCCGACAGGGTAGAGGACTGTGCCTCCTGGGACACTAGACTGAGAAACAAAAGATCCAGGTTTGAGTTCTGCCATTGCCACTGACCAAGTGATATGATCACAGCCAGGCCACACCTCTTTTCTGAGCTTCAGTGTCCATGTCTATGTGGTAGTTAGAGACTGCCCTGGATGATGGGGACATGGCAGGTGAGGTGAACTCCAAGTGCTACCTTAAGGGTAGTATTCAAGGATTTTAATTTCTAAATGCAGCTTTCTGTGAAGCCCCTGCTAGGGTCTTCCCATGGTGGAGGAACCAAGGCTTGGGAAGAGGAATAAGAGAAATTCTGGGTCACAGGAGTGCAGAGTAGGGGGTTCCTGCTTTCTGGGATACCCGATTCCTCATCTACACAGGCTCAAAAAGGTAGTTAAAGAAAGAGGGGAGGAAAGGAGAGAGGGAGTGAGAGGGCTAGCCCCAGTCTATCCCCCTCACTGCATTTGCTTTTAAAATAAAACCCATTTATATATAAATGTTGGCCTGATGCCCAGTCTCTGTAGAAAAGCTTTTCTGTATTAAACGCTACAATGAATTAAATTAACCATAATGATTTCTTTGTGAATGGAAATCTCTCTCTCTCTCTCTCTCTCTCTCTCTCTCTCTCTCTCTCTCTCTCTCTCTCTCCCTGTCTCTCTCCTCCCTTCCTCCCTCCTTTGTGACATGGTTTTGATCAGGTTTTCCTCTGACACCCCTGCCCCCACCCTGTCCACCTCACTCACACCACCAGCACTGCCCTCCCAGCAGGTGACCAGTTCTGTGAGCATTTCCCAAGGTCAAACTGATGCCTTCTGGTGTCCAATGTGGAGCTGAAATCGGTCAGCCTGGGGGGCTCATGTGCACAAACGAGGCTGAGGGCATGCCCGAACAAAGCATGTGCCCACCAGAGCTTCCACATGAGGCTTTTCTGCCAGCAGCACAGCTCTCTCGGCCTCACTTTGTTGTCTGTAAACTGGAGTGTGTGGTATTTAGTTCAACAGACTACTGAAGGGAAACTGGAAGGGGGCACACACATGTGAGGGGGAGGCTGTGCACAGGAGAGGAATAGATGTGAATGTGGGCACGGGTGCACATGCCTGAGAACACCTATGCCCACAGGGGCATCTCCAAGTGTGGTACCTGGAATTCTGCCTATGCTCATACGTTGAGCCATGTGTGTACATGGCAGAACACGAGTGCACCTGAGTTGTGATCTGTAGCAATCTATCCAGGGCTAGGCCCTGCACATGCAGAGAGAAATCACACTTGAGGCTCTGACTTCCAGGCACTCATGGATGCTGTACAAGGAGCAGTCAAAAGAGGGGTGATGACTGCCAGCTGGCAAGAACCAAGGAAGGCTTCCTGAGGGTGGTAGCTTTTAACCTAAAGGCTGGAAAGAGGGGTCCCAATAACAACAATCTTTCCCATGAACACAGCTTCACATTTCCAATGCCCCTTTATAGAGATTCTGTCATTTATCCCACACACTAAGCCTATAAAGGATGTGTTATTATCCCCATTTTAGAGATGAGAAGACTGAGAGTTTCAAGTCTCTGGTACCAGTTTACAGCTACCACCTGGCCCCAGCCCACCATACGTTCCATCTCTGCCAGGGCTAGCTGCCCACAGCCCCCACAGCCACCTTGGTGACCCCAGTCCTCAAGCTGTGGCTTGTGCAGCCTTCACTTGCTTCTGCACCTGATATTATAATGATAAACCTTGAGGGAGGACATTCTTTCTGAAGCTGAGTGTCCCATCTGTATCATGAGAGGTGATTAGGATCCAGGCCCCATATTTCAAAAACACCAAGCCATTATGTGCCTCTGGGTCTGTTTCCACACTGCTTCCTCTGCCTCCCGCACACCTACTGACCTCACAGGTCTCCCAGGCACCTAGTGAGAATGCCGTCCCTGTACTCTGAACAGTCTCCCAGCATGACACCTAAATAAGACGTTCAAATATCAGAGCTATCTATGTCTCCCAGCAAATGGTGAGCTCCGTAAGGGCAGGGGTGATCTCTGATGCATTTTTCTTTTCCAGGAACACAAAGCCAGAGACTGAGATGCTTGTGGAAGGAGAGAGGAAGGGTCTTTTCCATGCAACAGAGACTGGGGTATTCATAGCCTTCATTCTACCAAAAACTGTTGAAATGGACATTTTATGATAGTTGTAGGATATGTCAGATTTACAAGGGTAAAGTCTAGGGCAGAGGACTGCCATTGAGTACAAGCTTGAAACAGGAAAGGAGAAGAGTGGGCTATGGCTGGGGTTAGTGATAGGAAATGGATGACTCCCAGGGAGATGAATTCTTCCTCCCATAGCTGAGAAGCTCTAGAAAAATCAGGTCCCACAGCAACAGAGCACAGCATGCAGATGTTGTAGGCCTAAAAGGACCAGCCCCGCAGACAAAGGCACATATCTTTCTAGGAACTGGAATCCTCTGAAGATTTGCAGAGGGGGAGACACAAATGCCTGGTTGGGGGGGCGGGTGTGTGACATCTTAAGTCACACAGAAGTAAAGGGCAGGGGTATGGAAGGGAGTCCTGCTCCTGCCTTTTTCCTTTCACTCCACCTTCCCTGCCCTTAAGCTGGTGGCCACTGGCTGGGTCGTGGAGTTCTTAGGCTTGTACCTGGTTGCTAAAAGCACTGATGTCCAGCTCTGGCAAAGGCCAGAGAGGCTAGCAAGTCCACCCCTCAGCCCCTTGGAGGCCCCTCCATAGATAGTGGCAATGGGGGCCACATGGGAGAGAGAGCAGGCAGTGGGGCTGGCCCAGGAACAGTGTGGCCCGGTGCCAGCAGGCCTGCCCTGGCACAAAGATGTGAGTGGATGGCCGTTGCAACTGGTCTAATTGCTGTCTCATCGGCTCTCCCAGGGCTTTATTCCAGAGCCAAGCAAAGGGAGGTTTCTGCTGGGAGACTTGAGGGAGCCTGAGAAGAAGTGGCGGGCCCAGTGCTTTGAAAGGCACTTACAAACCCCAGCATGCCCAGGGCAGAGACTCAATTGGGGGATAGGGGGTCAGGGAGCAAAAGAGCTTGGAGGGAAGAGCCTAACATTTCCATAACGTGCTCTTGGCTCCTCCTTGACACTGTGTCTCCCTCTAGCTAGTACTCTGCATCTCCTTTTCCCAAGGGCTTCACCAGCCTGTCCCCACTTCTCCTGCCCTTGCCAAATTAGATCACTGCTCAGTCTCCCATCCCTAAGTTAGCTCTCACCTTGACCTCAGAGATCCAATTACAAAAGTCAGTGGATTTTTTTTTATCCTTAACTCAATGGGCCACTCAGCCACATTTGATATTTTGACCCCCCTCCTGCTTCAGGAAAATCTCTACTCCCTAAGTCTATACTTTCTACTTAGACGTGGTTTTCTTGGTTCTCCTCCTAATTCTTTGACCATTTTTTCTCAGTCCCCCTCCCAGGCACCTCTTCTTCAGCACAACCCTTAAATGTTGGGTCCCCCAAAGTGCTACTCACAAGCCTCCTCTCCCCACAGATGTTCCATGGGCACGCTCAACCACTCCTGTGGCTTCCACCACCTCCTCTCCGCAAGTGAATTCTAAATAGCTCCTCAGCCACGAGCTTCAGCCAGTATAGACATTTACTCCATGGTCATGTCCAAAGACACTCTAAAACCCACCTCGCCCCAAATAGGGCTTATCATCCTTATAGGTCACACTTCCACTAGTTTCATTTATCAAGGGGCAAACCCACCCAGGCTCTCAAGCTAGACCTTCAATCCTCCCTCTCCCTTACCCCTCATATCTAATTAATTACCATGACCTGCCAATTCTACCTCCTTAATAGCTTTGGAATCTATCCCAAGCATTCCATCCCTACAAAAAAAAAAAATTGTCCTAATTTAGGCCTTTATTGTTTTTCTGCCGCCAGAGTGCATCTTCCTCTGACCAGCTTCCATACCGTAGCCAGAAAGACCTTTTCTGCAGACACATCTAAGCATGTAACCCCCCAATTAAAATCCTCCCCATTGTCTCCAGAGCAGAGTCAAAGTTCCCCAGCCTGACACACAAGGCCCTGCATGGTCTGGCCCTGCTCACCTACCTCATCTCGTAGTCCTGACATATACCATGCTCTTTATGTCACACTCAATTTTCTCAGCCTCTGTTCAGTTGGCACACGCCTACTCACACAGGCAGCTTGGTGGGGTGGTATGTGGGTGAGCTCAGGAGTCTGACTGCCTAGATAGGCAAGTCACTTACCTTCTCTGTGCCTTGCTTTCCCTATCTGTAAAATGGGGATAACAATAGTAGTTTATCTCAGACAGTTGTATTCATCTCATAAGGGAGTAAATTAGATCATGCTTGTAAAGCACTTAGAACGGCCTGACACATATTAAGTGCTGTGTAAGTATTAGCTGTTATTAGCTAGTATTCCTCCTTCAAGGACCAGCTCAGACATTACTATCCTTGTGAAGCCACCTCTTCCTCTGAGACTAAGATAAGTGGCCCTCTTCTGGGCCCCAAGAGCCCTGGCTGAATTCCATCATGGCACTTGAGACCATCTGCCTACTTCTTGACCTTCCTCTCCTGCTACTTACTGTCAAGCACTAAGGTCTATTTGTCTTTGCATCTCTATCTCCTAGCCCAATACTTTCATTTGAGCTTCTGAACAGCCTGATAGCACTAATATCACCTCCATTTTACAAATGAAGAAATGGAAGCTCATAGAGGTAAAGGGAACTTCCCGAGATCACACAGTTAGAAATGGGCAGAACATAGATCTAAACCTAGGTCTGCATGATTCCCAAACCCCATGATCTTTTCTGCTTGACCTCACTGTCTTAGGGGAGGGGGTCTTGAAACCTTGTCCTACAGGAAAGATTAAAGGAATGAGTGGATGGTCTTCCAGAAGGAGCGACGACTCAGGGGCAAGGACAATCCCCTCCCACCCATCTGTTTGAAGCTTACTGGTGTTGGTATGTGTGTTTCAATAGTGGTGCCAGCACATGTGTTGGACATGTGTGCAATGAGGTCATGCCAGAATGCTAGGGATAGAAACCCAGAGGTGAGTCCCTTGGTCTTAGTACCCCTACTTACCTGTTTGCAGTCCTCCTGACTTTACAGAATACTTTCCCACCCCATTTGCCATTGCCTCACACACCTGGGATGAGGTAGTCATGGCTCAGGCAGGGCGGTGATTTACCCCAAGTCACCCAGCTCTGGAGTGGCAGAGCTGGGACTCCCAACATTTTATCAACATAAAGTCTGCAACAAGCCCCATTTCCTTTCAGCTAGAGGTCCGAGGAGAATGGGACTGTGGCTGGGGAGAATTCTATCCAAAGAAATTGGAATGGGAATTCTGTAGTGGTTTGGGGCAGCCCACCTAGAGGGAGGCGAGATGAAATAGAAGGTCACTAAGACTCAGAGTTTTCATCTGCAAATGGGAATGACACCCCTAACCTCCCATGGCAGGTGTGGTCTCTAATGGAATGATATAGGCAAAACAATCAGACAAATAAATGGCTGGTGCATGCTAAACACCTAACAGATACAAGATTGCATCTGCATTTGTGGAATGTTTGGAATAGTGATAAAGGTGTTCCACAGAAGTCAGCATGTCAAAAAGCAGGTAGAGCTGGGTTTTGAAGTACCACCTCTGCCTCTTACCAATTCTCTGGCCTTGAGAAAGGCAGGTAACCTTGTTATGTCTTTCCTGTCTCATTTGCATGATGGAGACAATTGTGTCTGCCTTACAGAGTTGCACCTGAAAGTAACTGTGTGGAATGGCTGGCACGAGGCAGGCACTCATCACGGTAGACACAATCATTAAAACTTTGGAGCTATACCACCTGGGTTCCAAACACAGCATCTGTACCTTTACTTGTTGAGCTGTGTGATGCATGGCAAGTCATTTCACTTCTCTGTGCCTTGGTTTCTTCCTCACAGAGCTGGTAGCAAAGATAAAATGAGGGAGTCCGTGTAAAGTACTTAGAACTGCCTGTGGCACAGAGAACATTCTCTAGGAGTACAGGTGATTATTATTATTTTCAGACATAGGATCAAGAGGCATAAAATAGTTGCCCCCTGCTCCCAAGGCAATACATCTCCTCCATGTACAAAGACATTGGTGGAGGCCAGTCAGACCAAATTAATGGGGTTCCTTTCATTCAGCTTCCTAAAGGCACAGAATGACCCCTCCCAGGGCTGGAACCCTGCTTGTGGGGGTTGCTTTGTGCAGGCCAAACTTTAGCAAAGATGCCCCAAGTTCTCCTCTGGATTAAGCAGAACTGTTGAAAGCCCTTGCAAAGAGCTTTGGTGGGCTTGGGGAGCTCAGAACCATGACCCGCCATCCCACTCCCGCCCTGCGGGGATCAGAGTTAGGAATTAGGGAATAACTCTATCTTTCAGGCACCTACATCTGGCCTCTGTGTTTACTAGTATACAAGCTACAGGGCTTGGCATACCCAGACCAGTGGCAGTAGGCAGCCGGGCAGGATCAAGGGCCAGCCCCCGGGGTCTAAACCTAGCTGGCTGAGGGCAGGGAGTGCCCCAAAAAAGTCCTGTTTTGGACCCATTTGCAACAAGCTTCCTGGTGATGCACTGCCTTTTCCCAGGCACCTGCTCAGGCTTTCATCGCTTCTCCCAGCCACCCAGGCCCAGCTAGGCCTTTGGGGCACCCAAAGGGAAGCAGGAGACAGAGTCTTGGCCCCCTCGTGCCTGTGCTCTGGCTGGGCTCCGAATGGGCTTTCATGCATAAAGCAGCAGTCACAAGTAAGTGAGTCCTCCTGTTCTCTACCTTCCCACTTCCCATTCTAGCCCAGTTCCGCCCCCAGTGTCTCGTGGAGGGAAATTAGGAGAAGCAGAGGAATTGTTTGTAATTAGTGTGTTTTTAAAGGCTTTTCCATGAGCCTTTAGCAGATTTCTGGGGAGGGCAGTGTTTTCTGGGGAGGGCAGCTTGCCAGGGAGTATTGAAATGGAAATCCTGTGTTCTAGCTGGACCCTCTTGGAAAGAGATTCTTCGCAGAGAAAAGGCCAGAAGTCCCACCCCCTCCCCTTGGTCCCCCATGTGCTGCTGTGGTCATGGTGGGACTCAACAACATGGGGTGGCTTTGTGTAATTGCACTCCTGCCCACAGGCCCCAGCTCTGCCTCAGGACCCCTCGGTTCAGCCCCCACATGAAAGGCTGCTCCACAGGCCCCCAGCTCCCACTGTCCCCTCCCAAGGTCACATCCCTTTACACATGCACACACCCCAGAATAGATAATCAAGTGCTTTCCCCACTCTCCCAACACTAGTGGCCCTGGAACAAGGCCCTCCTCGGTAACCTCCTCCAAAGTTACACAGAGGTCATACGGTCATACGTACAAGCAGCAATTCTAAGAACAGAACAGTCCCTCCCACCTGAGCAGCATTTTATAGTTTGCAATGTGTTTGCACATCTGTTAGTCTAGTCATTCCTCTAACAACCCCATAAGGAGGTACTGTCCATTCTTACCATTTCACAAATGGAGCTAGGGAATAACTTGCCCAAAGATCCTCAGCTAGCAAAACAACAGAGAAAGGCCTAAAGTCAAGCTCTGTAGGATGCCCTCTTCCCCTCCCCATCCGAGGCTGCCTCTCCCACACGCTGGCTGACACGTAGGCAGGACTGTTCTGGTGCAATCCTGGGCCTTGTGGTCTGGGATCATTTCCTGTGGCCTGAAGTACTTATTTGCAAGTTGTAAGGACTGCCCGGTTTCTGGAGGCCTCTGTGAATGCTTCCAGCTGGGAATTTAACCTTCTCAGACCCAGCTGTGGATCTTGAGAACTCTTAGTTCCCACCCACTTTCCTAGACCCCCTGGGGGAAATAAATCAATTGTATATGGGTGGGAGGCAATGGAGGAGCAGTAGACTGTGACCCAGAAGACCTGGTCTGGGGCTGGCTCTGCCACCCACTTGCTCTGTGACCTTTGGCAAGTCTCTTTACCTCTCTGACCTCAAATCAATACTTAGAAAGTGTAATTATCTGCCTGGCCTCTTGTTTTCATTGAAATATGAATGGAACTGACATCCCCCTCTGCAGCTCCTCCACAGCTCAAGGTCTTGGGATAACTGTGGAGTTGTTGCCTGTGAGGGCTCCCTAGGAAGGCCCTGGGGACCATGGGAACTATCCCCTGCTCCTCCAGCATTGTACAGGTGGGCAAACTAAAGCACAGGAAAGAGGAGTGATTTGCACAAGGTCATCCAGGGAAGCTAGTGGTAAGATTAGGATTCAAATCCAGCTTAGTAGTGATGGTACCAAGGGTGGTATGGTCAATTTTAACCTCCTATAAATTCTCACCAGCCCCTAAGCCTTCCCAATGACATACTAATAATAATAAATGCATACTTTAAGTCCTGTGTAGAGTGTGAATAAAAGCATCTTCAGAATTTTTTAATTTTTATTTATTTGTAACACCCATCCTCTAAGCAGGCATGGTGTTGGCTGGCCTCCAGACATGTGCTGTGGCCCTTAAGGCCCTGCGGGAGAAACGTAGGTGGTGATGCAGCAAGCCTGGGTTCCTTGCACTCTTCCCAGAGCTCTGCATTTGTGAATCCAAAGTGCCTCTGGATACTTCCTTTTGGCCCCCAGCCCTCCTTATCAAGGGACGGTTCTCAGATGCAGCCCCACTCTCCTCCACTTCTGCCCTTCCATTGGTTCTAGGAAGACAAAGTATAAGAAAGAGTCTGAGATTTGCAAAGAGGAATAGAAGTTTCATGACTATTTCAGAGGGAATAGTCTGAGACTGCCCCAGTACCAGAACATCCAGGAAGCAGAGCATGTTAGAGATGCAATAGCCCTTAGAGACCTCCAATTCAACCCTCTCAGGTTACAGATGGAGAAACGGAGGCCCAGAGACAGGGATGGGCCTTTGAAACCTGGCAAAAGAGCCAGGACCAGAAAGCCTCTTGGTTTGGCCCCTACACCCAATAGTTGTTGTTTTTTCCACACTCTCCTATACCCTATTGCCTCTTGTGCCCACATGCAGACTCACCCATGTGTGCGCTAATGCAGGCTGACGGCTGCTGGGAGGGTCACACATGCAGCCACACACCAGCCCATTCACTCTGACACATACCCCAGCTGGCTGTCCCCTGACACACACTCCTCCATCGCTACTCACCAGCACCTACCCACCCCCAATCCCCTCCACCATCCTTGGCCGAGTGAACAGCCAGTCCCACATTGAATCATGTGCTCCTCCCTGCTGGCTGCCCCTGGGTCTCTCTGTCGATGTGACTATCCACAGCTGTGCAGAGAAGAGCAGGCTTGGAGATGTTCAGGGAGGGGTGGGGGGGGGCGGGGGTTCAGTGCCACAGAGCTGTATGTGTGTGTGGTGTTCCTACAACTGCAGGCTGCATCCAGAACGGTCCACTGGGAGGCCTGAGGCCCAGCCTCATCTTGGACAAAGAAAAGCAAAGGGAGGAATCTTTAGAGAGAAAAGGAGACAGGGCTAAAGAGCCTGTGAAAGATAAACCTAGGAGGGAAGCCTGGAGGCCTATTTGGGCAGAGGTGGGACCCATCCTAGAAAAGCAGCCAGGCAGCCATCCAGAAAGTGGGAGCTCAGGGGCCACCGGACCTTAGCCTGGGCTGGGGTGGGGGAGGAGTGCGAGTGGAGGGCAGCCTCTATAGCAGGGGTCCTCAAACTTTTTAAACAGGGGGTCAGTTCACTGTCCCTCAGACCATTGGAGGGCCGGACTACAGTTTAAAAAAAAACTATGAACAAATTCCTATGCACACTGCACATATCTTATTTTGAAGTAAAAAAACAAAACAGGAACAAATACAATATTTGTATTTGCATGAGGCCTGCGGGCCATAGTTTGAGGACCCCTGCTCTATAGAGCCAGGGGGAGAAGTTGCTGAGTTGAGCTGAGGAGAGGCCAGGTGCAGGCCTCTAACCACAGAGGTCTGAGGGTGGTAAGTCTCTTGGGCTGGATGCGGTTGAGCAGTGCCTGGCATACTGTGGGTGCCAACACATGATTACTAGACCAATGAATGAGTTAATGAATGAATGGGCTTTGTCTCCCTTTATCATCATGAAGGAGACTGGGCCCAAGCCCACTGCACAGCTAGGGCTGGCTTGATGTGGCTGGCTGCATAAAGGAGGGTTAAAGGAACTGCTTCCTCAAGAAAAGAACCTGAGCCCCTGGTCACTGCTAGCAGTACCAGGTGGCCTGGCATCGTGGCCCACAGCAGGTGGGGCCCTGGCTTATTTGCCTGGGCTACAGCTCCCCCCATGGCAATCTACTCTAACTCCCCCCACCACCACCCTCCATGTTTTAGATGGGGAAACAGATCCAGATTATTGGGGGATGAATTTTTCAAGGTCCCGCAGCCCATTGGTAGCCAGAGCTCAGCCTGGAGCTTACTTTTCTCACCTGGTGTGGGCGACCTGCCGTTTCCCCCAGCTGCCGCTAGTCTCTGTTGCCTCGATAGCAGCACTCTCAGCCCCAGAGTCAATGGCTTCTGGGCCTGGTAGAGTCATGGAGAAACCAGGAAGGGTGGAGAAAGAATCAAGAAGAGAAATGAACTTCTCTGGGGAAGCAGAGCAGGGGCAGTCTGGTCTTGAATAGGGACAGTGCATATAGGAGGGAAATGTCTGTTACAGCCCCTTCTGTGTGTGTCCCCAACCCCACACACATATATGGCTAAGGTCAAGCAAGGTGTCCCTCCCTCCCAAAGATCCACAATGCAAGGTGGGTTTTCCCCACACACCACACCTTGCACACGTGCACAGGCCCAGCAACTATATCCCACTGCGTGACAGAGGCAATGATTATGAAGACAGTCTTTATCCCCCACCACACAGCAGGGCCTGGCATTGCAGCTAGAAGGGAAGTACTCAGTGGTGTGGGGGACAAAGGCCTTTGGATTCCACAGGCCACCGATAGATATTTTTCTTGTTAACACACAATGCTGCTTGCATAACTGGAACTGGCTAGACAGTGTGAGAAATGTTTAGGTCTTGAGAAAAAGCAGGAGGAATAAATTGCCACAAAGCCACAGGGTTCCAGGGGCTGCTTTTCTGAGGACGTTCTGCTCCCCTACCCGCCCCCCCCACACACACACACACACACTCACATGGCTGGGGGTCCAGAAAGGACATTGAAGGGTCAAACAAGCTCTGGTGTCAGCCTCCCTAACTGGGCCCAATGACTCACAGGGCTTTCCTCTGTGGTTAGAGCCTGAGGGTCTCCATGGTGCTTCATCTTTATTTCCAGCTGTCCTAGCACCCCACTGCCCTTCAGGCCTGGCTTCCCACCAGGTTCAATCTCTAGGCAGGGTCCAGACTGGGAGGACATTGCTTAGATGACTGTGGGGCCAGGGGACTAAGGGAGGTCTCCACACACCCTGGTTACATAGTGAAGCCAGTTGTTTCAATTCAACTCTGAGCTTAGTCTTAGACCTAATTCCATTAATAAAGTGATCTCTGAGATGGGAAGCAGTGACATAAGGGCCTGGGGAAAATGTGAGGCAAATGATAAAAAGGGAACCAATTTTATCAGATGATTTGGGAGAACTACTTTGGCCAAAAAGTGACCAACTTCTTTGTCTTCTCAGATGGCTCCTCAGCACTATAGATGAGTAGGTATTGTTTTTAAACAAATGGTCAAGATAAAAAGGCAAAGGAAAATGTGCCAGGATGCTTAACAGAAGTGCACAAGAAGATCCCCATCTCAATGTAAGGATAGGTATGCACGGCAAATGAGCAAAGATGACCTGTCCAGACCCAGGGACCACCTTTTTGATGGATACTTGCTCCCTAAAGCAAAGACACTGTATAGTGAATGGCCCCATGACACCTGAAATTCTCCCACTCTAGGATATGGGACATTCATGGAGGGTCGGAAACATTGCATTCCCTGGCCCTTGCTCATTTATTATGCCTTTTCTGGAGGCAGGATTTTCTGGAACCTTATTTTCTTCCTGCTCACCTCTACTCTTCCCATCCTCAGAAAGTTACCACCACCTTTTGGGAGTGGGACTCCTTGAAAAGAGCCCATTCTAGTCTCCAAGCATCCCCACTCCAATCCTCCTCTACCTACCTCCTGGAAAATGGGTAAGGAGGACCTGGTGACTGGCACCCTTAGGTCCCTAAATGAGAAGCATTGTTTGTTTATAGCGAGATGAAATACATCTTTACTGTCACCTCCTACTCCCAGCCACGTCTGTGTATACGTCTCAGAAGTTCCTGCCATGGCCTCTGCACCAAGCTGGCTTCTCCCAACCTTCCCACCCCTGTATCCATGAAAGGCGGGGCTGAGGCAGCTGCCACATTCAGCGTGGCAGAGAGAGCCCCTAGCTCAGTACAAATCAGAAACACATTGGAGGCAGGCAGGCCGGCAGAAGCAGACAGGCCAGGGCTGGGGCCCATTAAGGCCGGAGCCCGGCTGCACTGTTTGCCGTCTGAACACAAGGTTTCAGGTCTGCCTCCTGATTGTTTGTTTCTCTCAGAGATGAGAAAGGCCGAGAAGGCAGCTGACAAGGACCATGGGGGTGGGGAGGGGTGGAGGGAGGCCTTGGCTCTCACCAGTTCTCCCCACCCTGGAACTCATGGAGTGCAGAAAAAGCAAGCCGCCTCACTTCCCTACCCCCACCTCCAAATTCCAAACAGATGTGCAGTTAGATTCTTCCTTCCCCTCCTTGGTTGAGGGAAACAAAAGAAATTAAAAATGGGACCCTAGAGACACAAGTTTCAGGAGAACCCTAATATAAAGAAGAGATGAAAGGGAGACACAGGAAGGACTTCCAGAGGTGCAGGTGAGATGGGAGAGGTGGGGGTAGCAGCTCACCCCCTCTCCTATAGACAAGTTCATAAAGACTCCTATCTGTTGTTAGGGGGAGGGGTGTGCCTGGAAGTATGATTGCTCTGAGAGGTCCCACTGAGTCTCAGATGTAAAGGATTCAAAGATGTCTGTAGACATGAAGAGAATCTACTAGTATATATCTTGATTCAGTGAGTCTTGACTTAATCAGGGCTGGCATTAGAGACCCTGGGGCCCAACTCTTACTCAGAGACAGACTCTGAGGCCCAGAGAGAGGAAGGCATTGCTCAGGGTCACACGACAGATCAGACTCTTGACTGAGTTGAAAATAGAAGGACTCCTGCCTCCTCAACCAATGCTCCTTTTATTTACCACTGCCCCCTTTTCTTGGTGTTCTGATTTTGTAGGCAAGCAGATTCCCTACCCCTCTCAGTCTGTCTTGCTCCGGCTCAAACCTAGGGTCTGGGCATAATCTTTCCTGGGATGTCGGTGGAGTCTGAAATCTCTCTCTGGATTTACTTGGAAATCATGCCCCCCATGGGGAGGTTTCTACTAGGGCCCGTACTCCCTCTCCCCCTGCCCAGGCCAGCCTCAAATACCCACAATTGGTTGTGGGCAGTGTGGTCAAATGGTGAGTACCTGGGCTTAGGTGTCCTGGCCAGTGGCCTTGTTTCTGGCAACACAGCTTCCAGCCTACCACTAACTAGGCCTTCCCCAGGGCACCAAGAGTCTTAAGCTCAGCCCCATTATGGTCTGCCTAGCTCCTCCCTCCTCTCAGATCTGCCTGAATCCTTGCCAAGTCTGCTGTAGCCCTCATCTCCATCCATGCCCACCAGAGGCCAGGCTAAGGCTGTCTCTGAATGCCCTCTGGCAGAGCTTCACTGGCAATGTACCCCAGAACACATACATGAGTACAAACATGCAGACGCTTTGTGTGTGCACACACATCCCATTTCCAGAAGCATCTGGTGATGGTTGCTCTGCTACATGGGTCTAGGGGGCTGGCAAAGCCTCACTCTACCATTAAGAATCCCAGTCCAGGAACTGAAGGCACATTGTCCATTCAAAGCCTTTGCCTGAGGGGGCTTTGAAACTTTTGACTGTGTTGTATCCATGTCAATGCTGCCAAGGATCAAAGTTAAAGAACAGGTTGGGGAAATGGTGGCCAAGGAGATGAGATTCTCTTTCAGTTTACGTTTTATCTCTTTCTCTCTCTCTCTCTCTCTCTCTCTCTCTCTCTCTTCCTCCCCATCTCTTTCTTTTCTTACAGTAAATTCCAAACAGATGGGCAAGTCTTCTCTCCTACTTCTGAAGTTGAGGGGGAATATCAGCCATAGGAGGACCAGAAATCACTACTTCCTCAGACTGGATCATCCCAGCCTCTATGGGTCTCCTGTTCCAATGTCTCATGCCTCGCTGGATTAGGCCAGACATAAAAAAGTACTTCCTACATCCTTTTGTTCTGAGTCTACTATTGACACTGTGCTTTCCTCTCTGCAGGGCCTCAAACATAGTGGGGCAGGGGAGAAGGAAGGGGAGCAGGACTCACTTTCTAGGATTCAGCTATCTACAGAGCCAGACCCAGGCTGCAACTCCATTATCAGCGGAAAGAAGATCTCCATTCCTGGACATGACTGAGAATATCAATGGAGTGTTGTATCTGCCTATACAAGCTCTCTAAGCCTAGAGACAAGCACAGACAGAAACTGCAGCATTTCGAGCAGTCAAGTGCTACTTTTTGCTTTGCAGCAAGAGGAGGGCCTTGTTATTTGAGCTAGAGACAGAGGGATTTATATGTCTCCATGTGATTTTCCCTTGCAGAGCTGAGGCCCAGAATCCCTGTGCATGGCAAAGCCTCTCACATCTAGGGATGATCTCTAGAAAGAGCAATGGGGATAGAGTTGGGCCAAGGTGCCTGGTTTCCTGGGCCTGCAGCCTCTTATGCACACAGGTATAGCCACAGAACCACCACATTGGGCCCTAGGGTTGCCCCTCAACCTTGGCTGAAGCTTTAACCAGATTCCTGGAGGGGGATCAGCATCATATGCCACTGGCCTCATACCAGCTTGTGCCTCTGCCTTATACCCCATGTCCAAAAGCTAACCCCTAGCCCATCAGCCTGGGCCCATCCTAGGACTGCAGAAGGATGCTGTTAGGGGAGCACAGTCTTGGCTTCCTTCCTGACAAGTAATGACAATAGTGAAACTAGCACCTTTTGAGTACATAAGTTGTGCCAGACACGATTCCAAGATCTTTACACATATCCTAAGACTTAGGAACTCTTAGCATTACTCTCATTTTACAGATGGGGAACCTGAAGCACAGACAGATTAAGGAATTTCTCCAAGGTCACACAGAACTGGGATTCAGCCCACTATAGAGATCAGGCCCCCAAGTATATAATCACTGCCTTCCAGGGCTACTGCCCTCTCCAAGTCCTCCCAGTCTTCCTAAGATTGCATTCAGGTCTCCCAATCCCATGAACTGTGGCTCTGCCTCCATGACCTGCCGATCAGAGCCTCCTTACCAAATACCACCCACATGTCTGACTCCTGTGCAGCCTCCAACTCCGGGGTCTCTGGCCTCCCTGCCTGCCAGTCTGGGCCTTAGCTTCTTCCAATCTGCTGGAAATCTCCTCCATTACCTGCCCTGCCCTGTCTGGTCCTCTCTTTGGAACTGAAAACACAGCAACTTCTACTAGAGATTTAGTACAGTTCTGACCAATAGAAATATCATGCAAGCCACATATAGATTTTTCTAGTAGCTATGTTGAGAAAGTAAAAGAAAAGGTGAAATCAATTTTAATAATACATTTTATTTCACATAGTATCATTTCCACATGCAATTAATATCAAGATTATTAATGAGCTATATGACTTTCTTTTTTTCACACTCAGTCTTCCAAGACCAGTATGTATTTTACACTCCCAGCACATCTCAGTTCCAACAGAGGTGCTGCCACACTGAACAGCACAGATCCAGAGGCAGAGCGTGGGCCTGGAGGAAGACCAGAAACAGAGGATAATGAATATAAGTAGCTAGTTGGGTGGGTGTTTTGTGCGGGAAGTGGGGAAGGATATTGACTCAGAGGTTCAGAGAACTGGTCTATTCTTGGTGCTGATGCTAAGGCACTGGCGATCTTGGGTAAACTCCTCATATTCTCTGGTAGTTACAATGAGAGTTGGCCTAAAGATCCTACTGGCTTGAACATCCTACTCCCACACCCCTCCTGTCTCCCCTAAACTCCTTGGTACTAGTTATCAATTGAAACCAAATCCAGAAAGTAATGAGCACCCTATTTCCAGAACCTAAAACTATGGACTCTATTGCCTCTTCTTGAACTATCCCTGTTTAAGTGGAGCTTGGCACTTCATTCCTCATGACCAGTGGATGCTGGGACTTGGCCTTGAACTATCACAGACAGACTCCTAAATCTGTGCAAATCGAATCAGGCCATCTTTCCAACAACAAACATTTAAGCAGAAGTGAGCCCAGTTATGGCCCAAGCAATTGGTTTTCAGCTTTTTAGAGAACCTGGCTGGCTCAGTACCTCTCAATCTTCATTCATGCACACCACCCCCTGGTGTTCTATGTATCTAATACCAACCAAAAAGGTTTGGATACAAGCTTGACTTTCTGGAGGTTAGACCATGGGGGAGGAGGGGAGAGGAATAAGTACATTGATTATGTTTTTACCAACTACACTCACCCTTGGGCATTCTGCAATCCACCCCCCCCCCACACCCGTAACTCCTGGCCCAGCTCAGGGTCACTGGTCTAAACTGAATCCCTACAGCCATTAGAGGAGGGTTTTTACTAGGGTTCTGAGCCTGGGATTTGAAGAGACAAAGGAGTTTTCAAGTGATTTGGATGAGGTATAATACAACTGGAATAAGGTTGGCCTATTAAAATGATTCTTCTAAAGAAAATATAGCCTAAGTCATCACTGCAGTCAAATGACCTTCTTATCACCAAGGTCACAAGTCTATAGAATTAAAATAAGTATTCTATTTCCAGGTCATTAAATGACTTTTCTTTGGTGACTCAAGACTTTATGAGGATTGCAATGGGCCAACATATGCATCTATAGGGGCAAAACCTTGTAAATGGGTACAAGAACACAGAAAAGGGGACATTTTGCTAGGACATTGCCCCTGAGAGCATTCTTTTGGACATGGTCTCAGCTCCTGGCTATGGGTGCTATAGGCAAGTTTCTTCCCTTCGCTAAGCCTCTGCAGCTTATCTGTAAGGGACTAAGCAGAGCCTGCCTTGCCCGGCCCTGCTGTGCCCCAGAGCTGTTATGAGGGAGGGCCCGATGCCATAACTAACAGGTGGGAGTGGACTTTGTAGGCTTCCAAGTGTTGAGCACATGTGAGGGCAAGAACCGGGATACAAATGAGGAAATTCCTGTGTCCTCTGGCTATCTTCTGCCTTTCAGTGTCAATGGGGAGGCTCAGGAAATGTTTCATCTACTACAGTCCAGGGGGGAATCAGAAGTATCCCTGAGTCAGAGGTGAAGCAAAAAGAGACAAAAGAGGTAAAGATCATGAATAGAATCTTGAACAGAATTATTAATAATAATTTTAAAGCATATAGTGTCTATGGCAGTCTACCTTTTGAGAAAATGCTTGAGTAGATATTACTCTTTATAACAACTATGGAAAGTGCAAACTATTATTATCTCCATCTTACTGCCAAGGAAACTGAGGGCCAGAATGGGTAAATCATTTATCCAAAGTCACACAGCTAGTAAATGGCTGAGCCAGGATTTGAATCCTAGGCTGTCTGATAAGAAAGATATTTTCGACTCACACCATGCTGCTCCTGACCCCAAGAGGACTGTTGGAGGAGCACACAATAATGTTAACAGTCTATGTCTTTTATGCATAGCCACTCACTTAATGCTCAGTCCAACCCATTGTGTAGAAGAGAATACTGAGGAACAAAGAAGTTAGGTCACTTATCTAAGGCCATCCCACTGCTGGAATATGAACCTGGCATCTGGCTCTGGAGCCTGTAACCACTTCCGCATGCTGCATTTTAGGCCAGACCATGTTCCCTAGATGTTGGCTTAAAGGAGTCACTGCCTATATAGGGTACCACCCAGGACCTCCTCTGTAGGCTGAATCCAGCACTTCTTCCCCAAGAGCCTCAAACCACCATGCTCACCTTACTGCCAAGGGCTTTTCTTAAGAAAGCCCAGCCAAGCAGAAGCGAGCTCAGTCTGACAGAGGCAAGGGGGTGGGGGGTGGGGGTTAGTGGAAAGAATGTGGCCTCTGGCATCAGATAAACCTGAGTTGAAATCTTGGCTTTAGAAATTACTTTGTGACCTTGAGCAACTCACCAAACTTCTCCGGATGTCAGTGTCCTACAGCTGAGGGCCGTTGTGAGAAGTAAATGAAATGCCTGTGTAGAAATGTGAATTATATACTCTAAAGTGCTCTTGAAGGTTAGTTGTAATTGTTCTATGGGGCTCAGCTCCTCTGCCCAGGCTGTGCCTAAGCAGCGACTCAGAGAAGCGGGCTTTAGAAATGCTAATGCCCTGTGTGAGTGACAGGCCTCAGACAATGGAGGAGGGTTCCGTGAATGAGGCAGCCAGGCCTGGGAGCAGCTCCCCACGTGGGAGCCGAATGGCTACTGGTGCGGGCGGGGGAGGGGGGGAGCCTTTCCCAGCAGAGGGGATAGAGACTCCGCTAATTGGAAGGGGCTGGAGCTGCAGAAGCAGGAAGAGGGAAGGGATTACCTGTGGTCCCTGCTGCAGGGGGTGGGGGTCCCAGGAGGAGACCTGCCAGGAGTGGGATGGAACACTAAGGGAGCCTTGGGCATGGTGCCAAAGGTCGCTGGCCAACTGAGCTGGACACACAGAGATAAAGGGTGAGGGAGTTGGGAAAAAAGTCCCTGGGCCTGGGCTGGCTGGGGGTGGGGATAGAGCAGGGTGTTTTGGGTTGGGCAACTCTAGGTAGGGAAGATGTGAGGACTAGTTTCTAAACCTAGCTGGAATCCTAACCTTCTTGGGTTGACCTGGCAATCAGGCTCCCAGGTGAGTGTGTGTGTGTGTTTGTGTGTGTGTGTGTGTGATGGGCTGGCTGAGGGGAGGCAGGAGCTGGGTCCTTAACCTTCTCCTTGTCCCCCTCCTCCTCACCTCCATCTCTTCCCCCTCTTCTTCTCCCCTTGCCATCCCCTCCCCCTGCCCTATGAAGGCTGTTTTTGTTCCTCCTCCTGGCCTAGCCCCCGAGGTGTGCAAACAGGAAGGACCTCTCCCCGAGCAGTGAGTAAGGAGGGAAAAATGAGGTGTTGAAAAGATGACAAGTCGCCCTGTCAGAGCTCACCTTGGCAGGGAGCAGGCGGCAGGGGCCGGCGGGTGGTGGGAGGGGGTCTACCCTGGAAGTCAGCCTACATGTGCCCAGAGCCAGGCAAGCTGATCCTCAACAAGCAGGCACTGTGTGTGCGTTTGTTTGGTTTAGAAAAGTCCCCCCCCCAAAAAAAAAAAATTCCCACCATCAAAGATCCCTTCCTTTCCTTCCCAGTAGGAAGAGTAAAGGCCGCTGGGCCAGTGGTTTAGAGAATGATTGAAGGGGGCGGGTCATTAGGAGGGAGCTGGGCAGGAGGCCCAAATCCCTTTTCTAAGCTCCAACCCCTGTGCCCTACAACCTCCTGGACATCTCCTTCATGTCTTAAAAGCACCTCAAACTCAATATCCTAAACGGAATTCATCAATGCCTCTCTCCTACCCCTGAATTCTGACCCTCCTATAGGGTCCCTATCTCAGTAAATGACCTCATCATCCAGTCACCCAAAAGCCCAAATCTTGGGAATCATCCAAGACTTCCTCATATCCCCAATTGGATCAGTCTCTAATCTGGTCAGTTCTTTTATCTCTACAGTCTATCTTTTTTCTCCCTCCCCATGGCTGACACCCTATTTTAGTTTCATGCATTCACTCATTTAACAATTATATATTAAGCACCTACCATGTGCCAGGCACTGTGCTAGCCATTGAACTGTGAACAAATTAGATCTGGCTCATGCTCCCGAGGAGTTTTGTGTCAAATGTGGCTGAGGTCACTACAGTAGGGTGAGGCTGACTAAAACTCTTCCCTCCAGAGCATAATGGATACAAGCAGTGATTCTGGAGCCAACCTGCCTGGGTTTGGATTCTGGTTTTACCACTTATAGCTATGTGGCCTTGGGCAAATCACTTAATCTGTCTATGTTTCAGTTTTCTTACAGGGAAAATGGGGGGGAGGGTGATTATAGCACCTACCTCATAGAGGTACTCAAAGGATTGAATATGACCAATATTTTAAAGTGCAAGCACAGAGTTCTATTAGTATCATTACTTTTATTAAGTATAGAGTGAAGCAAGGCCTGATGATAGACCAAGTTATAGGAGCCCAGAGGGAGGCCTGTCTGGGAGGCAGTGAGTTGGATCTGGCAGAAGGTGCTTGCAATGCCCCGTCAAGAAGTCAGTATGGGAAATCCAAGAGAGCCCTGATTAGCTTGAGTAGGTCATTTCCCTTTCTGAGCCTAGGTTTCTTAAGGATAGCAGTTAACAAGTATTGAGAGCTTAATAGGCATGAGCACTTTAACTGCTCCCCTCAAAGGGAGTTACAGTGGGGCCTTGACTTATGAGTTTAATTCGTTTTGAGACCGAGCTCGTCAAGGAGCTCATTAACTCAAATTACTCTGTCAACTCAATGCAAAAAATTGGCGGAGAGATAGCTGGTATCTCAAAACACTCCTTAGTTGGGACACTCGTAAGTCAAGGCCCCACTGTACTATTATTTAACTCCCATATTATTGGTGAGAAAATGGAGACACAGAGAGGTTAAGGCAGTTGCCCAAGGCCACAGAACAAGTGAAATATAGAGCTGGGACTTGAAAGAAATACCTTTGAGACTAGTGATCAAAGCACCTTCCTATATACCTGTTGTGAAAATTGCACAATACACTTCCAGAAGTGTTTGGTAGCAGGCTGGCCTGCTGCCCAGGGAGGACTGTCTCCAGGCTGTGGGCTCCAGCCCCAGGCAGAGGCCACAGAGGCTGAACCTGCAAGAGCAAGCCTGGGCCCCAGGCATCTAACTGGACCTGAGCAGTGTCAGAGTCTCAGGGACAGGTCAGAACCCCAGGTCAAAAATAGGCCTTAAGGTTAAGTCTGGCTAGAGGCCCTGGGGATTCAAAACTCTGAGACTGCATGAGGTCAGAGACCATCTTGGTCATCTCTGGATTCCCCAGTGCTCCACAAAGGGAAGCAATTAATAAATATAGGAAGGAAATGCCAATTCTAGAGTGTCCCCTTCATACTGCCACTGCACTAGTCCCACATGCAATCTTCACAGCAGTCCCACGAGGTTCACACCCCTCTGGTGATGGTGGGCCTTGCCATTTCTACCTCACCTTACAGTCCATGAACCAGCTCTACCTCTGTAGAACCCACACTAGCTCAGGATTTGGAGTCTGTCAGATCCATCAGAAAATGTGTATGTTCTAGGCTTTGGCTGACAGCCCCGGGACTGGGGCCACAGAGGCCCTGACCCCTCACTGGCCTGACCCTGGCACCCTGGGACTCCTCCTCTTAGGAATAAAGCAGCCAGCAGGAACTTCTGACCCCCACAGACCCAGCTGAGCTCCATCCAGGGCAGCCACTCTCCTAGCTGGGAGGACTCTGGCAAGCCTTGGGCTTTTCTTTTCCTAGTGCCCAGCCTGTGAGGGAGGAGTCAATGTGGCAGCCATGCCTAATCAGGCGGGGCCCCTGACACAGAAGCTCCTTCATCTAGGCCTGAGGAGGGGGTCACACTGAGGCTCAAGGAGGGGCCAGGGCAGACATAGAGCCCGTCCAGCCAGGACAGCCCACATTCCTGAGTGGGCCTGGAGGGGTGGGCATGCTCCACAGGAAGCCAAGCCCTTCACCAAGAGGGGCTCAGCCGCCATCTGTGCACACAGACAGCGGTGAGCAAAGAATCTCAGCCGGCAGAGTCAATTGCACAGAAAAAAATAGCAAACATTTTGCTTCCTCCTCCTCCCCCTCTTGCCACACTCTGCTTCCAAAGGCAATGGTGGACTCCCTGCTAAGTATTTTTCTCCAGATTGGGCAAGGCATCTGGAGCCTTGCTAAGTTGCTGAAGAGAGAACGATGTGTGTAGAGGGGGTCTTCTGAGCCCTGCACTCCTGCTGCTCCAGCCCAGAAAAAGAGAGCCAGGAGAAATGGGAAAAACCAACAACCACCATCCCCTGATGCTCATATAGCAGACTCTGTCCATCCATTATTTAATTTGCTCAGTCCAACCACCCATTCTATGACATAGGGGTTCTTTTGTCCCATTTTATAAATAAGCAAACTAAGGCTAAAAAGAGAGTATGTGCCTTGCTCACCACTCACAGTTAATTAACATGAAAACTGTTTCTTCTTTTTAAAAATATTTTTATTGATTTCAGAGAGGAAGGGAGAGGGAGAGAGAGATAAAAACATCAATGATGAGAATCATTGATCCATTGATCGGCTGTCTCCTGCTCGCCCCCAACTGGGGATCAAGCCCACAACCCAGGCGTGTGCCCTTGAACAAATCTAACCTGGGACCCTTCAGTCCACAGGCCGACACTCTATCCACTGAGCCAAACCAGCCAGGGCAGCATGAAAACTGTTTCGATGGCAGGTCTTTCCAATAGCCCCATTGACCAGGACTGGGGTGGCTGCCAGGGCCTTCCTGGCCTCCCTCAGGAAGAGCCGGCCTTCAGAGGCTTGAGTCAGTGTTCCAGTACCAGTCCAATTTTAGTTTTACTTTTTCTCCCTGGTCACGTGCCTGTTGAAGAGAATTTGAGAAATGCCCTCCAAATGGAAAATAATTAAAATTACCTCTAATCCCCCATTGAGAGAGAAGCACTGTTAGATGACATGATGGGTGATTTCCTGATGATCTGTTTCACACATATACAATCTGGAGGTGTCTTTCACATACCTGAGATGGTAGTGGACCTGCTCCAGGGATGGGGCCACCCTTCAGTCCTTACCCCATGTCCTCATGAGCCAGCTGGACTGTGTTTCCTCTTCTCCCTATCAGGCAAGCTTGGGTCAAAGTTTCTGGTTCCCAGGGTGTCATGCACACATGCCATATTATCATACTATTTCATATATCCCCTACCCCAACTCTGTTCATTCTCTTTCTCTCCCCTCCCCCCAAGTCTACACATGGTTTAAAAAATCAAATTAACAAAAACTCCAAAGGGACAAAGGGCATACAGTTAAAAGTGAGGCTCCTTTTCACCCCTGACCTCAGCACCTGTTTCTTGTGTATCTTTCCAAATACATTCTAGGGATAGGCAGTATTTATGTGTATGTACGTCTTATGAATATGTGTGATAGCTGTCCCCGTTGTTCTGTGCCTCACTCGTGTAACCTCTTGGTTTCTGGATACTCTTGTACTGTAATAGCTGTGGATCTGAAGCATGCTGGCTGTGGGCTGTCTAGCAAAGCGTCTGATGGCTGTGCTATCATTTATGTAAGCAGGGCCCAGTGATGGACATTGAAATGCTTTCCAGTCTCTTGCTACTACAAATAATGCAACAGCCAATATCCTTGAACAAACAACCTTGTACTTCTGCTCAGGTAGGAGAAATTTTAGTGGAATTGCTGGGTCACACAGTGTGGGGATTTTAAATGTTAATATATTTCACTAACGGGCCCTTCCAACAAAACAATCAACACTCCCACTGATAGTGTTTCAAAAGGCCCAGCCTACCCTCCCTTTTTTACCTGGCTAATGGCTACTCATGCTTTCCAAGTGGCCTCACTCAGGATGCCTCCAGTGACCAGACTCTCTTCCCAGCATGGCGAGCCAGGATATTTGTTCCCAGGTCACCTTGTGTTTGCCTCCATGTAGCACTGCCCACAAAAGGTTGTAGTCCTCTCTTTACAGGCCTGTTTCACACACCAGACTATGAGATCATTGAGGAAAGCACTAAGCTTTATTCATCTCTTGCTGGCCCTGTCCAACACTGCACTAGCAGATCCATAAATACAAAAGTATGGCAAAAGTAGGTTTACAATCATGAGTACACGAAACAGTTTATTCTTGTATTATTCTTTATTAATTATTGTATTATTTGTATTACAACTGTAAACCTACTTTTGCCCACCTTGTACTTGTTGAACTAGACTAGTCAGCTCAGATCCCCAGCTCTGAGTGCACAGTGGGCAGCAATGTTTGCTGAATGCAAGACTGATCTGGGCAGTGCTTTGGGTTTGGTTCCCCCGGGTCCCTGGAGATTTGTCTTCAGGCCTTTGGGGCCCTGTCTTTACGTTCTTTCAGGCTGGCTCCCAGGCCCTGCTTCAGCAGCATTCTTCTGAGTCTATAAGGAGTTACTGTCTCCTAGTCCCCAGCTCCTATAGAAGAACCCACTCCCCACCCCAGGTCCTGTGTCTGGTTTCTCTCCTTCTTCCCACACAAAGGCCTGGTGTCTCTTGTCTGGCCACCCAGGCTGCTCTTACCTGTTCTCTCTGCATGCTGCTGGGAGGTGGCAGCCTGTGCTGCTGGTGACCAGAACACCTGATGGGGGTCTAACTGGAGCTGGTCTGGGCTCTTCTGCTGAGGACCAGACCCCCACCTGCTCCTCACCGCTCTGGGGCTAAGAGGGTTGCTGAGAAGACACTCCTGCTGCCCTCCCCCACCGAGCACACATAATATTGCTCTCTCTTCAGAACTACCACCATCTTTCTGAACCTCCTTGTCATTCACCTTCTGAGTGGCTGATGGGTGGACCAAGTGACATCATTGAGTGTGAAGAGGTCTGGGGAAATCTTATATCAATGTAAGGGGTGATGAGGCCTCACTAACATTTGACTACCCTCTTTAAGATAGTGAATTCTGGAGGGAAGAAATAGGATGGGAGGCACACAGGGGTCAGCAGAAACCTGCAGTTATGTGCCTAGCTGCAAAGTCCCATTCTGCAGAAGTGAATGTCAAGGCAGGCTAAAAGCATTGCTCCGGAGTTCCAGAACCTGCCTTGCTCCATACCAGGCCTCGTCAAAGGCTGAGGCCAGGCAGCAGATGGAAAAACACCCCATCAGCTCTGTGTTTGTCAGAGGTTCAATCTAGGCCAAAGAAAGGTGTGCTGAGGATGGTTGCCATATATTCCTCCATCTTCAAGATGAGCACCATTTCCTAGCCACACAGGCCCTGGGCCTGAGACCAGGCTCTGAACCACTATGGACAAACAGAAAAGGGGACAGAGGGTGATAGGGCGAGAGGAGGAAGGGTACCAGGGCCCACAGAGGCTGGGGGTGGGAGTGGGGCTAAGGCTGGGTCCGATTAACCTGGTTGGGCCAAGTCTCCATGACTTCTCCTGGGCAATCTGAATACAACCCCTGCCCTGAACCTACCCTAGAAGAGGAACTCTTCATCCTGCTAGCAAGTGTTGCTGAACACTTGAGCCAAGCACTGGGTGCAATGACTATGTAAATGACTCAGACATAGATAGCTCCTGACCTCAGGGACCACAGAGATGGGACACAGAGAGGAAAGGAGTTAGGGCTATCAGAATACTGTTTTCAGGAGCTTTCTTGTGAACAGGACTCTTGCAGTGGTTCTCAACCTTCCTAATGCCGCGACCCTTTAATACAGTTTCTCATGTTGTGGTGACCCCCAATTTCATTGTTACAAACTTAACATAATTAAAGCATAGTGATTAATCAAAAAACAGTATGTAATTATATATGTGTTTTCCGATGGTCTTAGGTGATCCCTGTGAAAGGGTCATTCGACCTCCAAAGGGGTCGCGACCCACAGGTTGAGAACCACTGCTTTAAAGGATGGATAGAATTGACAGGACTAGAAAGAACATTTCAGGTCAGAGGTCCAGGAATAAACATAGAAGGATCTAGCTGGAACAGAGGTCTAAGAGAAGGTAGTGCCTTCGATCCAGGAAGGGTATTATGATAGTTCTGCTGCAGTGCCAGCTTGGGGGACCACCTCAGGAAGCTGAGGTGCTCTCTTGTAAGATATAGTAGCTTATGCTACAAATCAGTGACCAAAATGTGAGGCTGTTTATCCAACAGTCAGGAACCAAAAAGTATAGTATGGGGCCTACTCTCAAAAATGACTACTTTGAAAAAAAAAGGGAGAGAACTCATGGACATGGACAAGAGTGTGGTGATTGCGAGGAGGAGGAGCATGAGGAGTGGAAGAGGGTGTAGAGGCAATAAATGGTGATGGAAAAAAATGAAGAAAGAAAAAAGAACTCTGCTTTGTGAGTTACGGCCCCCATGGCCTGCTGTTCTAGAGCGATGGCTCCAGGTGCCAATAATGGGTCCACTGCACTGTAAACAGAAATTTCCTGACCCTTGGCCATTTGGGATATCACATATGACTAGGAAAACAGGCACAAAAGTGGCCTATGGTACTGGCAAGCACCATTTAGAGTTCTTTATTACCAACAACAGAAACCAACACTAGTTAATTTAAGCAGAACAGTTTTATTGGAAAGCTATGAGAGGGTGGGGCTTGGGAAATTTTCTGGAAGGCTGAAGAATCAGAAACTGGCAGGGACAAGGGAACTGGGCAGCCAAGGACACAGCCACATCCTGCACAGGAGCTATTGGCCACCAGCACTGTCAGCTTGGACCACACTGTCATCACCACAGCAGCCTGGGATCAAACACATAGTGTTACCTGTCTCCTCTGACTCCCTCCCTCCAGACTTAAGGTTCTAAACACTAGTGTCGTATGCTCTTAGCTGAAGTCCCAAGTCCCGGCCACTCAGGGCCTGGGGCCCAGGTCTCGTTCCTTGTTGAGAGAGCCTCATCTCCAGCAGGGCTCTCTACAATGATAGGCTTCTCCCATCACCAGCAAGGGGCTTCAGGCGCTGGGGTGGAGTCTCCTTCCCTGGATTGACTAATTCAGACTCAAAGGAAAATTAGGGCTCCTGTTATGCAAAGGAGCAGGAAGATGACCAGGACTCCTGGGTGCCTCTAACCTACCTCCTAATATGGTGCCTGTCTGGAACAGCAAAGGTTAATATTAGGCAAACCACCACAACCCCGCCCAGCAAGGGCCTCTAAGGTCACACACAGACTGTGGAGTCTCATGACAGCTGAGGTGCTGGCAGAAGTCCAAAGGGGAACACAGAATGTCTGTGGGGGACAAAGTTATAAATACCAGCTTGACCAGGTGCAGCAAAAAAGAACTGTGACATCTACCCATGTTTCCATACTTGCAGTGAGAGAATAATAATCTTTCCCTTTTTTTAATTGGGAAATTTTTGATTTTACTTATTTTGTTAATATTCATTGTAATATACTGACACTGTAAAAAAACAACAAGCAAATTAATTATTTCATATGAAAAAAATCAAAAGCCCCCTTCCTCACTCTTTTCCCCTAACCCCCTGTCCCTTCCCAGAGATACCTGCTGCCATTAGTTAGCTGTGTAGCCTCTAGTCTAGACACTTCTTTGCATTTTTGTATATAGTTTGGTTTTATAAGGTTTTATCTTACATAAAGACTGTACGTATTCTACAATATGCAGTTTTTTTTTACTTAACATTATGTCTTGGAGACCTCTCTGTAACAGTACATACAGTTTTTAACTGCTGCATAGTATTAATCCACACTACCCAAGTACTGACGTCAGGCTGAAGGATAGGCCCCACTTTAGATTTTGAAAGATAGCAATTCCCCAAACTGCTCTCCAAAAAGGCTGCTGTGGTCTACATTCACACCAACAGCAGGAGTGTTCCATTTCTTCTCTTGCTAGCCCAAACTAGATATTATCACAAAGAAAAACCACTGCTTTCTGATGGACACAATGTTTCATTGTTGTGTTAATTTCCATGTCACTGGTTGCTGGTGAGGTTGAACATTAACAATATCCAGGCTGCTGGAGCTGAAAACAGCTCTCAGAAACTGTTGGGAGGAACATAAATGAGTACACATTGGAAAGCAGTTTGGAAACATCTAGTTTGGATGAAGATGCTCAGACCCTAAGACCCAAAAATTTTATTTCCAACCCTAAGACCCAGAAATTTCATCTCTATATACTTACCCCTAGAGAAACTCACACATGTGCACAGATATCTGTTAGTATGTTCACTGCCACAAAATACTAGGAAAAACCTACATGTCCACCAATAGGGATGGATAAATAAATTGTGGTAATTCAAACAAACGAATACTTAGTATACAGCAATTAAAATGTATAAACTAGATCAATATGTATGAAAATGGCTAAATCTCAAAAACAATGTTGAGTGAAAAAATCAAGTTGTAAAATGATATGCACATTCTATCAATTATGTCCATTTAAAAACAGAAACACTCTATATTAGATATAGATATATGCAGATATACCTATACACACACACCTATACATCAATATGTACACATATGTGTATACACATATATATGTTTAAAAACAGACAAGAAGTAAACACACCATTTCCTGGGTAGTGTTCACCTCTGTGCAGGAAGATAAATATGACAGGTGAGGAACTTCACTTATACCTAAAAAAATATCTTTACTGGAAAGAGAAAACTGAAACCAACATAGCCAAATGTTAGTGCCCGTTCACTGTGTAGGTGGGTGCCTATATCTTTTCCTCAGCACTTGTCTGGCATATATTTTTCTATTCCTTTTGTGTCATTGTGTTAAGGTATATAATCCACATAGAGTTTTATATTTGTTACCCATTCCCTCTGGAGTTTCTATTTTCTGAAAGGAGATTTTGACTCCTTCATTCCTACACTCATTTTGGATTTACTCTACCATTGTTCTTTCATTTTACCATGCTTTCTTGTTTCTTTCCTTCCTGACAGAGTATTCTCTATGCAGCCTTTGCCCCATAGTAGTTTGATAAACACATACTTTATTCCTTTTAGAAATAATTACCCTTAATTTTGCTGTTGTCAGAGTCAGCATTTCCAGTGAAACTAGTTTTTCTACTATTTGGAACACCAAAAACCCTATTTTGATGCAAATGCAAGGGATCCATTTAAAAAGTCACTTAGTACCATTGTTTTAGACAAAACCAAACAATTCCACTGTAGCATGTAAAACCAAAAGAACTTTAATAAGCTTTTCTGGCACTGTAATTACAGGAACATTAACCCATAACATGCAACAGAAATGGGGATGCCTTTTGGACATATTTAACAGATAAACTTGATATTATAATTAACAGCAACATATCTACTGAAAAAACAAATGCAACAGATTTCAATGTTCAGGTTAGAAAATGTATGTTCTTATTGCAATCTCAAGTAGCATTTAGAAAGTTTAGTTTTCCCTTTGTCACCTCTAAAACACAGTATGGTTTTTAATGCAATTGTACACAACCGTTTCACATTGGAAATGATCACAAGAAATCAACTGATATACTAGATTAATGGACTGATTGGTTTCATTTCAATTGTTAATTCTGAGAGGAATCCTGCAGTATTGTGGGTTTCAGATGGGGAAAATAGTAGACCAAGAGGAAAGAGCCTTGGTCTTAAAGTTGGGGAGGGAACATGCAGCGGCACACAGGGCAAGTGCCGGACTTCTGAAGCCAGATGGACACGCAGGGCTTGTGGAAATAGTGGTGGCATGGCAGCTCGGTTGCCACCTCCCCCTTCACATATTCACTGCAACATATGGGGCAACACATTTCTTGCCCCACTGCACTATGGTCTTCAGTGACCAGGATCTCAGGTAGACTGTCGATGCTCTCCTTGCTTGCTGGTGGATTGGCCACCTCCACGTCCACTGCAAGAGACTCCAAGTGTGCGAGGGCCGTTTCCATCGCCTGTGCCAGGCGTTCTTCAAGTGCCATGTACGTGAGGAACTGAGGATCCACGTAGGAAATGGCTTCGGCCACCCCCAACCCATCTGCAAACCCATCAAAGAGGCTCCAATCCACTTCTAGGTCTTCACTCACGCTGGAGTCATCTTCGAGGTTGTTGTTGCCATCCAGCATGAAGACCCCAGGATGCAGAAACTCCTGACCGGAATCATTATCCTCCTCACTGCTGCTCTCATTTTCATTGTATTGGAGCCAAGGAACTTCTCCTTCTTCCGGCAACACCCGCTCCACTTCCTGAAGAGCTGGTCTTTGAACTTCTTCAAGTTCATTGCTGCCATTGCTGCCAGTGATGGCACTAGCACTGGGGCTAGCGCCGGCGTTGACAATCACTCCGGCATTCACTCTGGCTGGCTCAGGTTGGTGCTCTTCTTTCCCTGGTAGAGTCTCCCAGCTTTCGCCATTGGACGACGGGTTTTTCTCCCAATCTCCATGCTTCTGACGCAAAGCAGCAGTCCACTCTTTGTCACTGTCAGAGTCTTCATCGCAGTATTTGTGGTAATCATCATTGAATGTCCAGAAGTCATGGTCGGCCATGGTACATCGCCGTCTTGGCACCTTTTCTGGCTTCACTTGGTCGTTCCTGGCTTCCCTCTCATCTTCAAGATACTTTGGCTCAGAGTAGCCACTTGAACTCTCGCCTCTGCCTCTCCTTGCCCGGCTGCCCAAGTGGCACTCACCAGTGCTAGCAGTGTCCCTCCACCTGGAAGTACTGTGTGGCATATCTTCATCATCATCAGTATCAAAAAATATTTTTGGTTTCATGCAGTTTGGACTGGCCAGATTTCTGATTTTGGGCCTCACCACTGGTTCCTCTGCAACCTTAGGGGTGTTTTCCCCACCAGCACGAACAATCACAGGACCCCTGCTGGGACGCACAGGTACATTCTGCTCCTGTCGGTCCCTCTCCAGGCTGTCGCCTTTTGTAGCCACCTTCGTGTCAGCAGCAGAGGTCTGAGGAGCCATGCTCTTTTGCTGCAGGAACTCAGCTCTGCCAGTAGAGCGTATCACCGTAGGGGCTGGATCAAGCTCCTTTCTCACATCACTGTTAAAACTAGAGAACTGGGGGAGCACACCAACCAAAGACCTTGCCCCTTTCTCTGGGTCATACAGCTTATCACCTTTAAACTTGCCAGCTTTCCCTCTCACTGGCACTCGCTCCACAGGCCCAGCCCCCTCCTCCTCGCTATCATCTGCCCCGAAAGAGTCAATATGTCCATAAGCCATTCCTCTTCTGCTACCCAGACCCCTGTACTCTCTGGGCGGGTACCTGGAGTAGTCCTCATTATCAACAGTCAGGCTGCTTCCTGAATTCTCACTGTCATCCCAACGATGACGATTGGTGGAAAATGGTGATCGGCTCCTCTTGGTGGTTTGACTGGGGGCTGATCTGTGCATTGGGACTTCAGGTGTCGTCTTTCTCTGGCTGGAAATCCTTTCCTGCTGGCTCGTGGATGGCCTGAAACTGACATAGGCATGCATTCTTCCATACCTCCTTCCTGTATGGGACTGATACCCTCCTGCTGGCCAGGGCCACAGAGGCTTGCTAGATTCCTGACCCACTGCTCTGACTTAGGAGGATTTCCAATAAAGCTGGGGTTCAAGTGGAAAGGCTCCTGCTCCCTGTTCCCACTTTGGAGATGGGAAGGTCAAATCAGTTCAGAATAAAGAAGCAGGGAGATTTCTTTCCACTTCAGTAGGCAGGTAACAGAAAGAATAAGGGGCCTTTAAAATTAGTTTCACTTTCTTTTAAAGCCTGGAGTAGCATTCCAGTGACTGTCAAGTGTAGACTGGAATACATTTTTAATGTTGGCAAAATTATTACAAAACTGGGTTTGTAGGAAAGTGAAATTGAGGGGAGATCTGACAGAATATGGGGGCAGGGGTGACTGGACTCTGGGTGGATGGGTGAAGTACTGTGGAATTGCACCAATATGGGAAGAGGAAAGACTACTGTGGGTTTTTATGGAGTATCTGCATTTTTCTGAGCCTTGCAGACATACAGGAGAATTGCGAATTGGAATAGGGTAGAAAATATAGATCACTGTGTGTGTACTGAGTGCAGACATGTCTATCAGAAGGAGAGGGACAGGTGGAAGGGGAACAGCAATCATGCAATGGAGAGATGGCTATGTTTGTAGGGGGATGGTGCAGATGATGGTGGCACTGGGAAGAAGTGTGTCATAAAGAATTAAGACCCTTTCTGGACGTGGGTATAAAAATGACAGCTGTGGGTAGGATGGCTTCAGACGACAGGGGCGTGTATAAGTATGAGAGAAACAGAATGTGCATGTGTGATCCTATGTGTGAAGAGACACCTGGGTTTATGTTTCTGTAGCAGGCAAGGAAGGGTACGGTGGCACTGGACAGGTGTGTCCATGACTGTGTGTGTGTTCGTCAAAATGGAAGGCAACAGTGCACTGCAGGGACCAGAGAAAGAGGGCTGTCTGTGCACATGCGTAGTAGACAGGAGAGGGGAGCATTTGGGAGGGGTGTGTGGGGTGTATTTGTATGTAAGGGGCCTATGAAAGAGGAGCCAGCATTCTGACTATATCCTTATATATGTGGCTGGTCCTAGAGGGTGAGGTTGTGTGTATATATATATATGTGTATCTGGGGAAAGGCACTGCAGGGTGTGACTGTATGAGCGTGTGTCCTGTGTGGGGGAAGGGCCACACAGGAACCTTGAGTCCTGGGGGGGGGGGTGGCTTCAATGGAATGTTTCTGTGTGTGCACCCATGGGCGTGCATGTGTGTGTATGCACATTCTTGTGTGTGTCCTTGCACGCAAGAAACATGGGAGGGGGATGGGAGGATACCGGGAGGTAGAGGGAGAGGTAAGGGGAGGGGGAGCAGGCTGCAATGTCAAAATGAGAACCAGGAAAATATTATCAGTTCAAATGGCAAATCCAAACCAATGTGGCAGGGAAAGGGGGGAATAGTTTTCCCCTGGGAATAATTTTTTTTCTAACAAAAAAGATATTTACCTAAAAATCTTAACAATTTACATTCAGCAAACCAACTGCAAAATGGGGGCTGCAAAGGGGCCGAGAAAGGAGGAGAGGCAGGGAGAAGTGGGAGAGTGCTGGGACCACTAGTCCCCTCAGTGATTAAAGCCACTCGAGTGGGGGGCCACGCCACAGGAAAGAGGCTGAGGATGGGGTTCCCAAACAGGCCGATGGAGGACACAGGCCTCCCACTGCAGTCAGGTCCCGCGAATGCCCCACCCCTTCCCGAGGGGCGAGCCGGAAAATCTGCTCGCTAGAGCTCCTCCAAATCCTCTCTCCCGCCGGCCACTCGCCCCACCGCCCTGTCTGGATGAATGCAGGACGTCTACAGCATTTCACTCACCAGTCCGGACACCCGCGCGCCCTCGTGCTCTGGGACCTCCGACCGCCAAGACCGCCAAAGCCAAAGCCGCTGCTCGGGGTCTGGCTCCTCCTCAGCCAGATAACAGCGGGCGGGCGGCAGCGGAAGTGACGGTGGCTATAGCTGGGGCCGCCCCCGAGATGTGGCGGGGGCGGCAGCTGCTCTAGACAAATCAGGGTGGGCCCAAAAGCTTTATTTCATTTTAAATGATGAATTCGCCAAGGATACAGAAAAGGACAGCGAGAAATGTAGCCAACAGCCAGCTTTAACAAATGTTAACCATTTAGCCACATTCCCTTCTGTTCTGTTTTTTTTTCTTTTAATAAAATGAAATCTGCAAAGTCTTTCTGATTAATTCCAATGTGAAAGTAATTATATTAATATATATCCTGTTACATGTTATGGTTACTGGAAGTATTTAAAATGTGAAACTATACTTAAGGTTGCAGTAAGTTTTGTTTTGTTTTTTTACCTGCTTGAGGCAAATTGAACTGTTTACAGTAGAATTTGTTGTTGTTGTTAATCACAAAATCAAGCTACTCTATCCAAAAGAAATGATCAATCATGAAGCACAGCACGGGTTCACATTCTGGTAAATACACTGCAGTTTAAAAACATTACAGCCATTTCTTTTGGGTTGATACAATTTGAACTCTGAACTTCTTTTTCAAAAAATTGCACTTTACAATGTATCTCTAATATTTGCAACAATAGCAAATAGGTTCACAACAACAGTGAAGTTTTGTTCTGACTGGAAATAAAATGCATAGTAGAAGAACAAGAAATTTTAGAGGTACCAACAGAATGAAAATAAGATGTATGACTTTCAAACCATTAAAACATATGCAGAATGAAAAGAAAAACTCAGTTTAACAAAGGGCAGAAATGGGTAGAGAGGTAACAAGAATGGGTGTTAAAAAAAAAAGACAAAGGGCAGGAATAAGTCCAAATATATCAGTATGCATCATGGATTTTCCTATTAAAAAAACAACAACACCAAAATCTCATTTTGAGCATTTCATTTTCAGAAATCTAGTTGTATGTTGTTTATATGAATTTTACCTAAAACAAAAATAAGAATGGAAAATATGCAGCAGTTAAACACTGACAGAAAGGAAGGAAGGATAAGCATAGAAAGGGAGGGAAGGTGGAGGGAGGGAAAGGAAAATAAATTTAAATCTTCACCTCAGGTATGAGAATATTTTCCCATTGGTTTTTAGAGAGAGTGGAAGGGACGGGGGAGAGGGAACGAGAGAAACACAGATTGAACCTGCAACAGAAGTACTCTTGACAGAAAATCGAACCCACCATTTTTAGGTTCCTGGGCCGACACTCTCTAGCCACATTCAAACCAGCCAGGGCAGAAAAAGTTTTTTAAAAAGAAAGAAAGAGAAAGGAAGAAGGAAGAAAGGAAAGAAGGAAATAGATATAGTAATGTTGATACAGAAAAAATAAAGAACTCAAACTAAAAAGCATTAACGAGAACAAAACAGATTGCTTCATTTGCCAAGAAGATATAGCTGATAAAATTTAAATGCCAAACAATGTAATTTCAAAATATATGAGGCAAATATTGTTAGAAATATAAAGATATCAGAAAGTCTGCAATTATAGAGGGAGACATAGCCGCAGTTGTTATGGTATAGATAGATCAAATAGACTAATAAATTAGTATATAGAGAGATTGAACAATACAATTAATAAGATTGCTCTAATGTATATGTATTCATGTACTCAAGAAAGAATGCATTTTTAAAAAAATATGCTTTAATTGATTTTTTTGAGAGAGAGAGCGAGAGAGAGAGAGAGAGAGAGAGAGAAGGAAGAGATAGAAACATCAATGTGATGTGAGAGCAGAACATTGATTGGCTGCCTCCTGCACTCCCCCTACTGGGGATCAAGCCCATAATCAGCAATCAAACCAGAAACCTCTTGGTTCATGGGTTGACACTCAGTCACTGAGCCACACTGGCCAGACAAGAAAGAATACATTTTAAGTAAAAATATTTAAAATATTTCAAACACACATAAAGGTACCTAGTATAAAATGCACAGTTCCACATAACTGTCACACAGATTGAGCAAATTTTATTTTCTGCAGATCTTCAGATCCTTCTGCTTTTGAAGCAAAATATTACAGTTGAAGCCTTCACTTTATCCTATTCATCTTACTTCTTTTTCCCAAAGAAGCACCGTTTAGGCTTTTCCTTCTGTCCATGTTTGCTTTTCTTTTTCTACATATGTAGATGTCTGTAACCAATACACACTGTTATTTTATGCATTTATTTTATTTTAATTTAATTATTTTTTTATTGTCTAAAGTTTTACATATGTCTCCTTTTCCCCCAATTGACCCTCCCCTGGCATTCCCACCCCGGACAAGCCTCCACCACCCCAGTGTCTGTGTCCATTAGTTATGCTAATATGCATGCCTACAAGTCCTTTGGTTCCTCTCTAACCGTCCCGCCATTGTCTCTAGATTGATCTATTCTTGTTCATCAAATTATGTTGGTCATTATATCCCACATATGAGTGAGATCATTTATCTTTCTCTGACTGGCTTATTTTGCTTAGCATAATGCTCTCCAGTTCCATCCATGTTGTTGCAAATGGTAAAAGTTCCTTCTTATAGCACAAATTCTGTAAATTGTATCATAATAAATACATCCTCTGAAGCTTAAATTTTTACTTATTCTTTTAGAAATTTAGCAGTTTCATACATTTAGATTTAGGTCATGTATTTTAACTGCTGAATACTATTATATCAATTTTCCAACATGATATTACTATAATATATTATTGTATGGACTTCTGTTGCATGAATTATCCATTTTCTTTCCTCTCTTGCCCTCCTGATGGACTTGGGTTGTTTCAGTTTTGTGCTATTATAAATGGGTATTTAATGAACATGGTTCCTTGTGGCCACATGGAAGAGTTTTTCTTGGGCAGAGCTTCCCAGCTAAGTAATGGATGTTCTTATATATTGATCCTTTTAATCTTTCAGGAAGATAACTGCTACCATGAAGACTGTTGTCTCTGGCTAAGAGCAGTGAGCTGGTATACATATTATCATTTTAAACATTTGCATTGATGTGAAAAACTTTGGGGGGAAAACTGCTCTAGCATATGTATATTGAAATGAAATTTCTGCATCAAAGAGTATGTACTAGTTATCTATTGCTGCATAACAAATTGCCCCCAAACTTAGCAATTTAAAATTTATATAAAACAAACATTTATTATATAATACTCTCTGTGAGTCAAGAATCTACTAATAGCTTAACTGGGTGCCTCTGGATCAGTCTCTCATGGGGTTGCACTCAAGCTGTCATCTGGGGTTTCAATCTCACTTGCAGGCTCATTTGGGGTGGGATGTCCACATCTAAGCTCCTTTACATGGCTATTGGCAGGCCTCAGAAGATCCACTTCCAAATTCAATTATGTGGTTGCTGTCAGGCTTTGGTTTCATGCCATGTGGCATCATAGGTGAATTTTACCAAACAGTCAAATGAGAACTAACATCTACACTTCTCAAACTATTCCAAAAAGCTCAAGAGGAGAGTTTTATGAGACCAGCATTACTCTCATTCCAAAAATACCACAAATAAAAATACCACAAATAAAAAAAATTATAAGCTAATATCCCTGATGAACATACATGCTAAAATCCTCAACAAAATATTAGCAAACCAGATTCCAGCAGTGCATTAGAAAGATCATACACTATGACCAAGTGGGATTTATTCATAACATGCAAAGTTGGTACAACATTCTCAAATCAATTAATGTTATACACAACATAAACAAAATGAAGGATAAAAATCATATGATCATATCAATAGATGCAGAAAAAAGCATTGGACAAAATCCAGCACCCACTTATGATAAAAACCCTCAGCAAAGTGGGAATATGGGGAACATACCTCAGCATAGTAAAGGCCATATATGACAAAACCACAGCTAGCATCATATTCAATGGGTTAAAACTAAAAGCACTTCTCTTAAAGTCAGGTACAAGACAGGGATGTTCACTTTCACCACTTTTATTCAGCATAGTACTGGAAGTCCTAGCCACAGCAATCAGACAACAAGAAGAAATAAAAGGCATCTGAATTGGAAAGGAAGATATAAAACTGTCATTATTTGCACATGACATGATATTGTATATAGAAAACCCTAAAGATTCTACTAAAAAACTACCACAATTGATAAATGAATTCAGTAAGTAGTAGGATACAAAATAAATATTCAGAAATTGGTCGCATTTTTATACACCAATAATGAACTATCAGAACGGGAAATTAAGAGAACAATCCCATTTACAATTGCATCCAAGGAAATAGCTAGGAATAAATTTACCCAAGGAGGTAAAAAATCTGTACTCTGAAAATTATAAGACACTGAAGAAAGAAATTGAAGAAGATACAAATAAATGGAAGCATATACTGTGGTCATGGATAGAAAGAGGTAACATCATTAGTTCTATAGATTCAACACATTTCTCATCAAAATAACAACGGCATTTTTTACAGAACTAGAATAAATAATCCAAAAATTTATATGGAACTGCAAAAGATCCTGAATAGTCACAGAAATATTTTGAAAGACCAAAGTTGGAAGCATGCTACCTAATATCAAACTATACTATAAGGCCATAGTAATCGAAACAGCATGGTATTAGCACAAGAACAGTCAGATAGACCAATGGAACAAAACACAGCCCAGAAATCAACCCACACCATTATGGTCAACTAATCTATGACAAAAGAGGCAAGAATATACAACGGGATAATGACAATTTCTTCAATAAATGGTGTTGGAAAAATTGGACAGATACATGCAAAAAGTGAAACTAGAGGACCTTTGTACACCATATCCAAGAACAAACTCAAAATGGATAAAAGATTTAAATGTAAGACTCAAAACCATAAAACTCCTAGAAGAAAACAGGCAGTAAAATTTTTGACATTTCTTCTAGCAATATATTTTTTGATATATCTCCTTGGGAAGGGAAACCAAAGAAAAAAATAAACAAATGGGACTACATTAAAATAAAAAGTTTTTGCACAGCAAAGGAAACCATCAACAAAACGAAAAGACAACCTACCGATTGGAAGATATTCACCAATGATACATCCAATAAGGGATTAATATCCAACATTTATAAAGAAGTCAACAACTCAACATCAAAGAAACAAACAATCCATTTTTAAAAATGGGCAGAGAACCTGAACAGACACTTCTCCAAAGAAGACATACAGATGGACAATAGACATATGAAAAGATGTTCAATATCTCTAATCATCAGGGAAATCAACACAAAACAATGAGCTATCACTACATAAGTATCAGAAAGGTTACCATCAATAAATCAACAAGCAACAATGTTGGCCAGGATGTGGAGAGAAGGGAACCCTGGGGCATTGTTGGTGGGAATGAAGATTGGAGCAGCCGCTGGGGAAAGCAACTTTTGAGTTTCCTCAAAAATTAAAAAAATAATAGAACTGTCTTATGACTCAGTGGTTCCACTTCTGGTTAAATTATTCAAGGAAACCCAAAACACTAATTCGAATGACTATATGCACTCCTATGTTCATTGCAGCGTTATTTACAATACCCATGATATGGAAGCAACCCAAGTACCCATCAATATATGAGTGGATAAAAAAGTGGTGGTACACAATACCAGATATCAAGCTATATTACAAAGCCACTGTTCACAAAACTGCCTGGTATCGGCACAAGAACAGACATATAGACCAATGGAACAGAATAAAGAACCCAAAAATTGACCCAAGACATTACACTCAGTTAATATTCAACAAAGGAGGCAAGAGCATACAATGGAGTGAAAACAGCCTCTTTAATAAATGGTGCTGGGAAATTTGGTCAGATACATGCAAAAAAAAAATGAAACTAGACCACCAACTTATACACAAAAATAAACTCAAAATGGATAAAGAACTTGTTCGTAAGACAGTTAACCATAAAAATCCTAGAAGAATCCATAGGCAGCTAAATCTCAAACATCTCTCGTAGCAATATGTTTACAAATACATCTCCTAAGGCAAAGGAAACTAAGGATAAAATAAACAAATGGGACTATGTAGAAAAGCATGGGACTTGGTTGGAATGTCTGTAAGGAGGATTCTCCAAAAGGTCAGGAGCCTCTAGGGGGACCTTGCCCAAGGTGACACCCCCTACCTTGACTTTTCCAAACAAATTTGAACCCCTGGGTGTTTACTTAGACATGTCCTTGCTTAAAGGACACATGTGCTTTCTCAAGGATACTTACCCTGCTAATTGTACCTAGAGGTTAATTTTAGTTCAAGCTGGTGTGAAAAAAAAAATAGTGGCACAATTTACAATAGGAAAGATTTGGAAACAGCGTTAAGTGCTCATCAGCAGGTGAATGAATTAGAAAACTGTGGTACATGTACACAATGGAATACTACATTGCTGTAAAAAAGAAAGAATTCTTACCGTTTGCAACAGCATGGATGGAACTAGAGAGCATTATGCTAAGCAAAATAAGCCAGTCAGAAAAAGATAAATATCACATGATATCACTCATTTGTGTAATATAATGAACAATATACACTGATGAACAAAAATAGAACCAGAGGCATAGAAGCATCGAGCAGACCATCCAACCTATGAGGGAAGGTGGGGAGGGGGAGGGGTTGAGGGGTTAAGAGATCAACCAAAGGACTTGTATGCATGAATATGAGCATAACCAGTGGACACAGACAGTAGGAGGATGAGGGCATGTACTGGGGGGTGGGAGCAGCTGGGGAGAGGTCAATGGGGGAAAAAGAAGACCCATGTAATAGTTTAAACAATAAAGAATTTACATTTTAAAAAAGTGGTGGTACAGGAATACAATGGAATATTACTGGCCATAAAAAAGAATGAAATCTTAGCATTGTGACAGCATGGATGGACTTAGATGGAATTATGCTAAGTGAAATAAGTCAGACAGAGAAAGACAAATAACATAAGATTCCATTTATTTGTGGAATCTAAAGAACAATTTAAACAAACAAAATAGAAACAGACTCATAGACACAGAGAACAGACTGGTGGTTGCCAGAGGGGCGGGGGTTTGGGGGACAGGGTGAAAAAGGTGAAGTGATTGAGAAGTACAGAATGATAGTTAGAAAATAGTCATGGGGATGTAAAGTATAGCATAGGGCTTTTCTGTCTGGCCACAGCCATCAGTTTTATTTCAGAGATAAGCCAAGATGGATGCTTACAAATACATCCAGGAGCTATGGAGAAAGAAGCAGTCCGATGCAATGCGCTTCCTTCTCAGGGTGGACTGTTGGCACTACAGCCATCTCTCTGCACTCCACAGGGCCCTCAGCCCCACCTGGTCAATAAAGCTCACAGGCTGGAATATAAGGCCAAACAAGGTTATGCCATATATTGGATTTGTGTGCACAGTGGTGGCTGCAAATACCTTGTTGCTAATGGTGCAACCTACAGCAAGCCTGTCCATCATGGTGTCAACCAGTTTACTTGAAGCCTTCAGTCTGTTGCCAAGAAGTGAGGTGGACACCACTGTGGGGCTCTGAGCATCCTGAATTCTTACTGGGTTGGTGAATATTCCACATACAAATTCTTTGAGGTTATCCTCATGGATCCATTCTACAAAGCTATAAAAAGGAATCTTGACACCCAAAACAGTCCACAAGCACAGGGAGATGAGCGGGCTGACATCTGCAAAAGCCGTGGCCTTGGGAAGGGCCACGAGTTCCACCACACTATTGGTGATTCTCCCTGTGCAGCTTGGAGAAATAACAATACTCCCAGCTCCACCTTTACTGCTAATATAAGTAATGTTTGTCAACTTCTTACCTAATAAACAATTTAGGGCAGTCATTTCTGCTTAAAAGTGTTCTTTAATTTGTTAAAACTAGTTGCCTGCAGATTGTTTTATGAATCCATTGTCAAATTATGAAAGTTAAAGTGCAATAACGTTTGAAGACTATAAGTGATGGTGTATCTTGTTTGTCACAAGATAAATGTTTTTGTCTTTGTTTTATCTTATTAGTGAGTTTATATGTCAGTGTTTAAAATGTTGTTTGGTATAATAGGTGTAAAGTAAATTCTGTGAAAAGGGAGTGCAAGAAGATAAATAAAATGAAGTACAGCATATGGAATATAATTGCGATAACTACTTATGGTGCCAGGTGAGTACTGGAAATATGGGGAGATACTTTGTAAAGTCTATGACTGTCTAACCACTATACTGTACACCTGAAACTAATATAAAATAGTATTGAATGTAAACTCTAATTGAAAACTGAAAATAGAAAAAGAGAGATGGTCAAATCCCAAACAACAAAAAAAGAAAATAACACCAGCTGAAAATAACTGGTATGGCTCTAATTTTCAATGACTGTCTAGTATTTCATAATGTGGGTGTGCCATAATCTATTCAGCTATCAACTACTGATAGATAATTAGGATTTTCAGGGGTGTTTAAATACTATGAACAATGCTGCTACACTCATCTTTGTACTTATAGGTCCTTAGGTGCCAGGGTCTTCATTTTCATGGAATCATGTCACAAAAGTAGAATTGCTTGGTCAAATGATGCATATCTTTTTACTTTTAGTAGATGGTGCCAAATTGCTTTCTCTGGATTTCCACCGGCATTGTGTGACCCTGCACCATGGCTAACTTGACTGCACCTGGAGCAGAGATTCTTTACCTAGGCTGGGCCAATTGGACTTCTCTCCTAGAGATTTGGAACTTGAAAGGAGACAGGGAAACCGTGAACATTGGAACTGAGTCATGTTTACATCAATTCTGAAAAAACAGCCCAATATCTTACTTTTTGCCCAAATTAGCCAGTTGAATTCTGTTGCTTGCAACCAAAAAAATTCCCATACCCTGGCAACAGACTGAGCCCAGCTACAGATTCAGCTCTGATCTAGGCCACGGACTCAGACCTTACCTGAGTAGAAGACTAAGGGCCATTCCTGGCCCCAGACTTCACTGACCCCTGCTTGGCATCTCTGATGGGTGCTCCTGGCTGCGATAGAGGCCAGGTGAGCCAGTGGATACATTTCAGCCTAAGATATCCTGGGATCCAAAGATAAGGCTTCTTTATGGCAACTAATGCTGATGATTTTGGAGACATAGGGGAATTCCTTGTGAAGAACGATTGGTAAAGTCTAAGTCAGAGATGTTATGGGGCCTCTGGGTTGGTGGGAATAATGTACCCAAAGGGAACCTTGTGGAGGAGGGTGTCAGGGGTTTAGTTTAGGGAGGCAGAGATGAGGGCAGCGAACTCTAAGCCTGGCCCAGGTAGTGGGGCAGAGCATGGATGGGAGGTCCCAGGTGATGGAGCTGGACTGAGTCCCCAGCTAGAGCCTGGGTGGGTTCCAGTGAAACAGAGATCCTATGCTCCAGGACGAGCTAAGAGGAGTTGTCAACAAGTAAGATCCAAGCAGCCTACATCCCAGAGGCCTCATTCTTTGTCTCTATTAACTGTCTAGCAATTCCTGAACCATTGAGATGGGCCTCCATGCTGCCTGGCCCTGTCCTTTCTGTCCTGACTTCCCACAGGCTTTGAAGCCACCTGCCTCCACCTCCTTTCCTCCAATCTCCCAGACCCTTCATCTTTTCCCCTGGCTTGGCTTCCTATTGTGTGTCTCCTGCTGGGTTTCAAGGATTAAGACTGTCTACTGGGGGACACAGCTCCCTTCACTTCTCCCCAGAGCCAGGACACTCTTGCCAAGATTTGGCCCCAGCCTCACTCCAAAGATCTCTGGCAGAAATCAGGCAGAGCTTGCTGAGTGTGGAGCTGGAAGGACAAGCCCAGAGTATGGGGAAAGGACTAACATTAGTCAAGCACCTATCACATGCCAGGTACTTTAAATATGCTCTTTAATTTAATCTTCACAGCAAAGTGGTAATGTAGCAATTCTTATGTTTAAATTAGGAGGCTGAGGCTCAGAGATTGTAAGGGCTTTGTCCAAGTCTACTCAGCTAGAGGTAGCAGAGCTGGAATTTGGAGGCCAGGACTGTCTACTCTAAAACTGGCTACTTCCAGGCCTAATGTGAGAGGAATGTGGTGGCCTTAGTTTCCAAATAAAAGACAGGCTTACTAGGTAGGGATTTTCCCTGGTGTAGGCCAGAGAAGCTAACGGGATCTACAGCTGAGCTCCCTGCCCTGAGATGCAGGGAGTGAGTAGAGAGGGCTAACCCGGGTGGGTCACTGGCTATATTAGAGAGGAATAAAACAGGATCCCTCACCCTACCCTTGCAGCCTCTACTCAGGGAGCACTGGACCACCTTCTTTCCATAGGGTTTCCCCTCAGTCCTTATACCTCTGTGGTTCCATCAACAGAGAGAGAAGGGAGTCAGCCGATGGTGCAGGAGATGGTGGGCTGGGGGTGAGTCAGATGGGGGTGTGGGGACAGGGACAGGCAGAGTCAAAAGGCCAGAACACAATTAGTTGACATGTAAGAAGTTGGGCCAGGCCCTGGATGGATCCCTTCCCCTCCCTGGGCCTCACTATTCCCATCCCAGCAATGGATAGATTGGATTTGGTGATGGCTGAAACCCATGCCAACTTTGCCAGTGTGTTTCCTGGGGCCTTCCAGGGCAGGGAAATGCTGCGGCCATGTCACCAGGAGGGCTTTGCCTACAGAATATAATTGGGGGTGTGGCAGGGGCAGGAACTTCAGTGAGCCTGGAAGACATGAATTGCTGGCCTAGGAATAGCTGCTTTGGGCCCTGCCTGGAAGCCAAGCCCTGCCCCCTCCCTGCTCTGTTTACAATAGAAGGGTTGAGGATGAGCAAATGGGGAGCTGAGGTTATGGAAAATGTGCCTTTTGAAAAGAAGAACACTAGGGTTAGTGCAAGAAGGGAAGAAGGAGCTGTAAATACTGCTGGTTGCCCTGAGAGGAAGAGAAAATGGCTCCTACAAAACAGCCCATCTTGATCTTCTGCAGAGGCAAGGGCACTAGGTTGCCTCTTAAGTTGGGCCCCCAGCAAGTCTTCTTCCTTTCCAGGCATCAGTGTTGCCATCCACACAATGAAAATTTGCTCCTAAATGCCCTCCAAGGGCTCCGATAGCTCTCATATTCCATAATCTTCTACATGTTGGCTCTGAGTAAAGCCCTTGGAGCTCAGTCATGCCTCAGGTACTGAATGGTGAGTTGATCAGCTGTGGGAGTTAGAGTAACAACTGGACTTTGGGGTCATCTAGCAGCCAATGCAAACTCCTTACCACAGCCTGGAGGCTTGAATTCACTTTGCCCTGCCCATCTTTTCAGTCTCCCCTCTTCCCACCTCTGTTGTGTCTGCTCACCCCAGGTTCCACTGACCTCCTTTCCTTCAGGGACCCAAACTCCCTGTTGCTTGCTGTTCACCATACTGGAATGCAGTTTCCTTGCCTGCTTGCTAACTACTCTTCCTTCTGATCTTAGCGGAAATGTTACCTCTTCCAGGAAGTTTTTCTTCCTGGCACCCTAGGGTAAGCCAGCTCCTACTCTGAACCACCCTTATAGCATCATGAAACTCATCACAATAGTAATTACTTGTGCCATGATTTTTTTTCCGTATCTGTCCCTCCTCTCAAATTACTGTAATCTCTGTGAGGGCAGAGGTCTCATTGATCTTGTTCACAGCTCTATGTCTGGTGTCCAGTTGCCCAGAAAACTTTTAACCCACAAATATTTCTTGAAAAATATTCCTAGCAGCTACAACATATCACAGACCTACAGGGGCCAGGCACAGACATACATGGTTTCATGTGGCCTTTGCATCACACCGTCTTCTCATTTTTTAGGTGAGGCAATGCAGGGGCAGAGAGCTGACAGGTTTTGTCGTGCCAGAAGCTCTCATCCTGGACTAGTTGGCCAGGCTGCACAGAGTTGGGCCTGGCAAGCAGGTCGGTCTGCTTCACGCCTCCTTTTTCGCTTGCCACAGCATTTCCGGAGGAGCAGCAGCTGTGGCCTCTCTTTGTGTTCCCATAGCAACCAGCGCTTACCTCCCGCTCACACTGGTTCCTAATTGCCTGATTACGCATCTTCTCCCCTGCCAGCTCAGTAGCTTCTTGAGAACAGGGTCCATGGAGGGCTTTGCTCACCATTGCATGCTCCAGGCTTGGTGAGTATTAGTAAATGAACAAAAGTGAATGTATGCACATGGGGTTTTAAAAGCTTTCATCACAAACAAGGCACCTGGCAGTCTATAGTGTGGGGAGGGAGGGGCCTGCAGGACTGATGCTCCTCAGCTCACCTCTGCCGAGTGGAGTGGGTGGCCAGCTCCCCTGCTGTCTGGGGAAGCTCTTTAGAAAACAGGCCAGGCAGCCAGCATGGTCATGGCTGTTAGCAGGAGGGGGATGCGGGAGATGGTGCAACACCCAACCCTAACAGTCCCCCATGCGCACGCGCGCACACACACGTGCTCCCTCACCACCTCCTGAGGTAAGCCATCTCAAGTGGCCAGCTTTTGCTTTGAGAATTACCAGAAACAATTGAGTTTCATATTCACTTTTAGTGCTCAGTTCAGGATCTCCTCAGTTAGTCCCTTCCCCTCTCCATTCCCACAGTAACCATCTTTTTTTAAAATATATTTTATTGATTTTTTACAGAGTAGAAGGGAGAGGGATAGAAAGTCAGAAACATCGATGAGAGAGATCGATCAGCTGCCTCCTGCACACCCCCCAGGGGGACGTGCCCGCAACCAAGGTACATGCCCTTGACCGGAATCGAACCCAGGACCCTTGAGTCCGAAGGCCGACTTCTATCCACTGAGCCAAACCGGTTCGGCCCACAGTAACCATCTTAATCCAGCTTGCCATCATCTTCCACCTGAGCTGTTTCTAACAGCCACCTTCCTGCCCCCACTTCTGTCTGCTTTCATTACTCCTCCTCCCTATCTTCCACAGCACAGACAGAATGAGAGCCCCAAACAGAAATTAGCCCATGTTATTCCCAGCCAGCCTCATGAGGGAGGCAGGTGCTGGCATCATTTCTATGGCCTGATGAGAGTCTGTCCAAGCCACTGAGGCTGATAAACGGGGGAGGGGAACTACCAGCCCATTAGTTTAGTCCTTAAATGTCTGTTGCCTTAAATATGTAACTTTGGACCTCTCACTGAGCTAGCTCTGAGCTCACAAGGGTGGGACCACAGGACCAACCTACCCTAGTGAGCGGGACAGGAAAAAAAACAACACACCCTGGTGTGAGCTGCCACTTTGCACAGGGTGCTATGGGAATGCATAAAGAAGTTTGCTTGTGCAGAACCAGGACTCTGGGTCTGTATTTCTCTCTCTCTCTTCATCTCTCCCTTTCTACCTCTCTCCCCTCCCATCTGTCTCCAAGGAAAGGGCATTTGAGCTAGGCTTTCTATCTGAAATCCTTGGTTGTGAGCAACAGAAACCATCTCTGACTAACTGAAAAGAAAAGTGAATTTGTGCCCTGGCTGGTGTGGCTCAGTTGGTTGAGCATTATCCCTTGCACCAAAAGGTTGCTGGTTTGATTCCCAGTCAGGGAACATGCCCTGGTTGTGTACACAACCCCTTGTAAGGGAAGCAGCCAGTTGATGTTTTGCTCTCACATTGATATTTCTCTCTCTCTCTAGAAAGGGGAATTATAGGGTTTGGGATAAGCTATAGGGACCTTATAGAATCAAGGAAAAGGCTAGAGGGCCAGGTTGGGAAATAGATATAAGCAAAGGCAGCATTGGGGGAAGGCATAGGAAGCAGGATGGTTTGATCAGAATGCTTCCACTGAAATGGAAAAGTATGTTTCCTCTATTCTTATACTGCTTGCTCTAGATTTGAAGGTCAAAGACTGTGTCCAGTGACCAAGCTTAATCCCATGCCTGCCCCTGTCTAAACTGGGCTGGGGAGAGGAAGGCTATGTCCCTTTGGCTTCCATGGTAGGAGGCTGACACATGAATTTACTATTCAACCAACATTACCCACAATGAGGCACAGACGATTCACTTAAAGGAAACAGGAGTCTAAAGAAGGGAGAGGAATGAATGCTGCAGAGCCACAATTGTTCCTAGAGCTCTTGCAGAGTGAAGTGATTCTCCTCATGCTCTAGGTAGGTCTACAATCTTCTTATCATGCTCTTTGTGAGTTAACTTACCTGTCCTCAGCTGTGCTTGAGGCAGAGGACAGCATTATGTGACTGGAGTGTAAAAAGGGGGAAGGTAAAGTTCCTCAATTGATGAGACAGGAGCAGGGAAAAGATGGAGTGGGCCATGGAGAGCCGGCCTTGGAAGGAGGAAAGAGAGGCTGAACAGATGGTATATTAGGACCTTTACTCTGGAGGTGCCAAGAATGGATCAGAGATGGTAAAATTGGAGATGTGGAGACCAGCAAGGAACTCTACTGGGAAAGAGATGGTAAGGCCTGAATTCCAGCATTGGTCATGGACAGAAAGGAGATGACAGATTCAAGAGAATCTATAGAAGTGTGAGGGGTAAGAGAGGATGGGGAGTATGAGATGACTGGGGAGGGAGAAGACGGTTGGGAGAAAGAGTTTGCACTTTCCTCATAGGCTTCAGGATGCCCAGCTAACTCTCCCAATGCCCATTCAACTGTTAATGTCAGCCCAGCCTTATTTGCATGTGCAAGGCACTGTGGAGAAAGAGGAAGAGACAGAGACAGAGACAGAGACAGAGAGACCAAGATTCTTAATGGACCCTCTCATACGCTGCTGGTAGGAGCATAAACTGATATAATTGCTGTGAAGAACAATCTGGAAATATGTTTCACTGGTTTAAATATGCATACCTTGGCATTTTGACTTCCAGGAATTTATCCTAATGACATCACTTAACAAGTGTGTACAGATAGACATCTGTACAAGTATGTTACACCATTGCTTATAATAGTAAAAAATTGGAAACAACCTCATAGAGCATTAGTAGGGAACTGGTTAAATAAATGGCGGCATAGCCTGACAGGGGCTTACTCTGCAAGCAGTAGGCAGAGACTAGATAGCACAGCCCTGTCCCCTGTGGCAGTCTTGCTTCAGGGCCTGACAGGCCCAGCTGAGGAAGGGGAAACACTTTAACTTTTAGTGAAGTTTGGAGTTTCAACTGTGACAAGGCTGGATGGGTTCATTTCTGAAGTAATTGGAGGAGGGTTTTTGCATCTTTGAAAATGGCTGGAAAAGTTATGGATCTTCTGGAGATTTCATCCAAGAAATGAGGAGAAATAGGTCACAGAGAGAGTTGAGGGAGAAATTTTTTTTTCTGTTTCTGGAGTTAAACCTGTTCACTAGAAGTTACAGTAACAAGGATTATCTCTGGGGAGTGAGGCTGGAGGGAGCAGGCACAGCTTTTACTGAATACTTTAAACACTCTCACATTGTTGGAATGTCTTACAATCTATGTAGATCACAGAAGTAAAAAGTCAGTAGCAACAATGAACAATGAAGATACTTGCATTTGTGGAGTGGGGGTGGGGTTCCATGACAAGCTGCTTGGCCCCAGACCTTCTGAAACAGGCCATCTGTACCTCAGCACTTTGGCCCCTACCTCGGGGTTGTCAGGACTATCTTATTCACTGAAGGACATTCAGCAACATCCCTGGTTTCTACCTATTGGGTGCCAGTAGCAGTCCCCCTCCAAATTATGGCAACCTAAATGTATCTCCAGGCATTGGTAGATGTTCGCTAGGAGAGCAAAATGGCCCCCAAGGTAAGAACCACCACTCTGGAGGGATTTTCAGGTTACACAGGTATGTTTGGAGCCTCTGGGTCTGGTTGCTTCATTAATCCCATCTCCTAAATGGCCTTCTGCCAGCACCTCTCCTGGGCTCCATTGGTCTGGGAGTCAGGAGATGAATGCTGCAAAGCCACATTTTGGGTCAGCCACTTACTAGCTATGTGACCGTGAGTCTTTCTGAGCCTCATTTGCTCAACTCTAAAATGGAGTTAATAATGATAACATGACGCCTAGTACTGCTGTGAAGGCAAGATGTCTAAAGTAATGAGTGGGGTGTGGGAGGTGATCAGTCAAGAGCAGAACCTAGTGGCTGACTGGGATGGGATGATATGGCTCCCCAACCACCACCTTTACAGAACCCACCTCAGGCATCTATACAGGGCTGGGGTGTCTAGGCTGTAGGGATCCCCATGAGTCTTTGGGCCAAAGGCCGAAGCCAGATATGCTCCTGAGACTCCTCTCCCTGGCCAGTTACCTCCTATTATAAGAGAGGAACTTCCTTTTATTTAAGACCAAACTTCCATTTGTACTTCGGGTCTCTTATCATTCTGCCTTCCCTGGAGAATATGAACCTGCCAGTGACCCCTTCCTTCTTAAGGACAACCACTCTCCCTTTCAACTGGATCTTTCCCAATTGCTTTTAAAGTGCTCAGGTCTCTTCCCCTGAAACAAACAAACCACCTTCCTTGACCCTACTTCCTTTTCCAGCTGCTGCCCTGTCTTTCTCTTCTCAACTCACTCTTTGAAGGTACTTCTCACTCATCCTGTCCCAAACCCATCACACCATCTTCCTCCCCAAACCTGCTGCTTTCTGCTCTGCCTCACCATACATAGCAAAGGGCACCCCTTACATCTAGTTACACGGGTGTGACTCCTCAGCCTGAGAGTCATTCTCCAAATCTCCTGCATTACCAACCTCATAGCCAATCCTGATCATTTTATTTCCTGTCTCAGGGGGGTACCCTTGCCCTGCATCTTTATGGGAAAATGAAAAATATTCTTAGCTCTCCCTTCCTTCCACAAATATACAATGCTATACACCCTTTGTACCTGGCATTTTTCACAATGTATTTTGTCAATCTTTCTGCTCCACACTTAGAAACCTTCCTCAGTATGTTTACAAGGACTATTGGAACTACCATCGTTTATTTTACCAGTCCCTTAATTGTGAGCACCAGCTATATGTAATCTTTTGCTATTGTAAACAATACCTAAACATATTTTAATCCATCCACTTGCTTCAGTCTTCTTTGTCTCTATTCTAGTACAAGCTACCACTATCATTTACTGGACTCAGGCAAATTACTTCCCAATTGCTTAAGCCCAAATGGTCTCTTGCCTTCTTTTCACACAACAGCCAGTGTGACATTTCCAAAACACAACTTTGAGCATGTCATTCCCTGCTTAAAACCCTTCCGTGGCTTTCCTGTGCTTTTAGGGTAAAGGCAATATCCCTCATGATGGTCTGTGAAACCTTATCTAGCCTCCCCTGGCCAGCCTCTAACCTTGCCTTGACCCACTCTTCCTTCCCCCTTTTCCACACTGCTCCTGCTGGCTGACTTTCAGTTCAGGATTATAGGACTTCAGTAACACCTTATGCTTCTCCTTCCTAACCATGTTCCAGCAGTCATTTCACATTTATTTGTCTGATACTTTGGTTCATGTCTGGCTTCTATTTCCCATACCTCCCCCTGCCCCCTGAGAACTATGTCTTTGCCTTTCATGAAGCTCCTGGAAGATTGTTGACTGAATGAATGAAAGAATGAGGCAAACAGGGGGCCAAGCAGAGGAGCTGACATGGAGTAGATGCTCAATAAACATTACTTTCCTCCCTTCTTGCTTTCACTGTCTCCTCTTTGCTCTGGAGCCATGACAGGTTACCTTCCATGTGCACTGCTCAACAACGCTGCTCCTTCATCACAAAACCCCAGCCCTTGCCCAGGGCCTCCCTCTCCTTCACTGGATTCATTTGATGGTTGATCGTTCCTCCCTTCTGGAAATCTGCTTTCTTATCTTGGCTCAATGCCCAAGAGCCCCCTCCCCCTGATCGCTTCCTCTCTACCAACTCTTTCTCTGCCCACCTCTGACATGTTTGAGTTTCTCAGGTTCCATCCAAGTCCCCTTTCTTCTCACTGTATATATTCTCTTCAGATGCCTTATCCATGCTCATAGCTTCTACCACCATATATGTGCAAACTGTGGGTCTCAGAAAGGCTCCTGTATTAGTCCCACCTCTGCCCCAGGAATGTAAGTGGAGCCAGAGAGCAGAGACCGTGTCTCTGTTTGCTTACTATGGTCTCCTTAGCCCCTAAAGCAGTGCTTGGCACGCAGTAGTCACCTAAGAAATATTGTCAAATTTGCGAATGGCAGGGCCCCATGCTAGGATGGAGATAGCTGCCTCCTCCAGCTGGAACTTGTTTCTTGGCAGGGCAGTGGGGCAGAGATAAAGGCTGGGTGCTAGGTGCCAGGTCCTTCCTGGCCTTTTCTATGTGAAGCCCTAGGAGATGGCTTGTGCTCAGAATAAGGGGAAGACAGAATTCTAGTTAGGACTTACACCCCAAAGCTAGTGCTCTCTGAACAAGCTAACTATACCATTGGGTTGTTTCACCCCATTTGTAGACCACAAGACAGCCTTTGAACAGAGAGGGAAACTCATAAGAACATGGGCTCATATCATGTCCAGCCATGCTGCCTTTAAGGGGAGCATGCAACCAACCATGGCCTATGGTAATATCATCAAAGGGAAGGTGGGCACAGACTGAGGTTCCATGAGCCAGGACCGGGAGCTCAGGTAGAATACCAATTGGAAGGGGGACCAGGCCACCCTCCTGGGAAGCCCTGACAGCTTGAGGCATGACCTCTTATGATGGGCTAGTCTGAGTGAAAGCCAGGGCCCTGCTCTGTGTACCACGAGAACCTCACAAAAGCACAAAATGTTCTAAGTCAGAGCTGAGGAGGCTCTTTGATACCACTCGTCCCACCCACCTCATGGTTCTGATAGAAAAACTGAGGCTAAGATTAAGGCAGAGACTGTCCTGTGGTTATTAACCAGCAGACTGGGGCCTACTAAGGCCTACAAAGTTGACAGTCTCTTCCTGCTTACATTCTAGAGGGGAGAGGCAGGCCACAATTTTAAAAAAGTATAAATAAGTAAAATATGTAGTATGAAAGATGGTGATAAGTGTTATGGAGAAAAAGAAAGCAGTGAAGGTGGATGGGGAGTATGGCAGGGGGTTGGCAATTTTAGACAGTGGTCAGAGCAGGCCTTTTGGAGAAGGGGGAATTGGAGGCAAACCTACAGGAGGTGAATGAGTGAGCCAGTGCTCTCTCCAACAGCTACTGGGGACACCTGAGAATGGGCTTCAACCTCAGACAGGCTTTTCCCAGGGCCATAGTTCGAAGACTTCCTGGGAGACTGCCATATAGATTTTGGACTGGTCACAGGGCCAAGAACAGGCATGTCTTTCAAAACTGAAGCTGGGCACAAAATCAAAGGCCTGTGACACCCTGGGCCAGGTAATGAGAATAGTATCAACAGTAATAATAATAAGAACAGTACCATTATCCTGCCTTGAGCACTTACCATGTGCCAGGCATCTTTCAAGCACACTATGTAATGTCATTTCATCCTCACAATGACCCTGTGATGTAGGTGCTGTTCCTCTGCCCATTTGATAGATGAGGAAACAGAGGCTTAGAGCAGTTGCAGAACTTGTTAGAGATCAAAAAGCAAATGAACAGCAACATGAGGCTCTCATCCTAGGTGTTCGGATTCCAGAGCCGTTGTTTGATAGAAAGCAGCAAATTTTAGCAGTCTGAAAAAGAGCAGTGGATTGACGGCAGAGGGAAAATTACACAATCTCTCAGGTTCTCTGCAGTGGCCCAGGGCTGAGCAGATGGGTGGGAGTTGAAGATCCATGTCTTCAGCTGACCTGGGGTAGCCTTGTATGAGGGGCCTCCACAAGGAAGATGGACTTCATCTCCACTGGAACCTGAACTCCATAAATGCAGAACCCTTGTTTGGTTGGCTCACTGCTCTATCACCAGTGCCTATAGCAGTACCTGGCGCATAGTGGGTGATTAATAAATAATGGAATAAATGAGCATATAAAAGAATGAATAATCCACTCTCATTTATCAAAGGCCAGCCCAGCGAAACTTCTCTTCTCAAATAGCCAGGCAATCTAGACTTCTGGCTCCTTGAGAATGTGAGGCAAGGGAAGGCGTGGAAGAATAAGGAAAGAGAGAGAGAGAGAGACTGCTTGGGCCAAGGGCTGGGCAGAGTCCCGAGCTGAGGACTAAGAAGATGATAGGAAGGGGTGCAGAGAGGCCACCAGTTGTAAACACCTTGCTAAGTGCTTTACATACACCCATGACCTCATTTCACCCTTCCCACAGCTCCAGGAGGCAGGTACTGTTACTATTCCTAGCAGAATAATGAGGAAACTGGGGCACAGAGCAGTAAATGGCTTGCCTAGATGACATGAGCATTGTGGAGTGGAGCTGGGCTGAAACGTATAAAGATCAGCAAAGCAGGTGGCTTGCTTAGTGTCGTCCTTGGCTTGAGTGCAATCAGAAGCTCCTTCTCCTTTGTTGCCTACTCTCCCCCACACCAATTTTCCAAGCTCCTTTGCTTTGCAGCTTTCCCCAAATATCCACCTGGGTGATGAGCCCTATCTCTTTCATCTCCCCGAGGAAGAGTGGCTTCTGCCACTTATCCCAGAATTTGGACCAAGGCCAGGCCCTGAATGAAAGAGTAGACTGGGTGTGAGACAGATCCAGTATAAGTCCCAGTTCCTCCACTTACTTCTTAGGGAGGTAGACCTTCTACCTCTTTGAGCCTCAGTTTCGTCCTCCTTAGATGGGATAGGACTACCCAGCCCATAAGGTTGTTGTGAGTGAGGATAATTGAAATGACTTGAGGGAAAGACACTGGATTCCAGGCAAGCTAGCAACAGGAAGAAATGGTCATAATAATCTCCTTCAGCCCTAGCTGGTTTTGCACAGGGGATAGAGCATCAGCCTGTGAACTGAAAGGTCCCAGGTTCGATTCTGGTCAAGAGCACATGCCTGGGTTGTGGGCTCGATCCCCAGTGGGAGACTTGCAGGAGGCAGCCTATCCATGATTCTCTCTCAACATGGATGTTTCTATCACTCTCTCCCTCTTCCTTCCTCTTCAACAACAAAAATAAATAATAAAAAAAAAATTTAAAAAAAATCTCCCCTGGTGATCTGAATGTGCAGCCAGGGACAGAAAAACACAGCTCAGAGAACTGACAT
>NW_006292780.1:184637-188618 GCF_000327345.1 Myotis davidii
GAAACCTCTCTGGGCTGTTTTTAGCTTCTATAATTGAAACACTGTTGCTACTCCAGCTCTGAGGCCCAGCTGGCTGAAAGCAGGTTTCTGGGGGTTGTTTAGCTTCAATAATTGCAACACAGTTGCTTAGAGTGCAGCTCAGAGCTGGGCGGCGGCAGGCGGGGACCCTTGGCTTCCTCCGTAACTGGAGCAAGCAAGCCTCCTATTTGCTTCAGCTGCCTGGCTTCCGGCCGCCACCTTGGTTGGCAGTTAATTTGCATATCGCCCTGATTAGCCAATGGGAAGCGTGTCGGAGGAATGGTTAATTACCATGTTTGTCTATTATTAGATAGGATAATAATCTCCATCATTACAGCTTCTAGGATTCCCTTTATTTGCACAGCCATCCTGTTGGGGTGAACTATTTCATCAATCAGAAAATAATTTTCCTAATCAAAGGCATATCTGGAAGTCATGACACAGGGATTCAAAGCTGGCTGCATATGACTCTCAAGTGGGTGGGACACCCTCTTCATCTCACATGGCCAGTCCTTCATTGCCCTCATATGTCAGGTCTGGGAGATGGTGGTGGTCTTAGAAAGGGCTGGCTTATCCTGATCACCTGCTCCAAAGAAAAGCTTGGTGCACTGGGTGGCTCTCTTTGAGGTCACAGTTTCAAGAGGAACATTCCTCGCAGGCCCACTCACTCCTCTGTGGCAGCAGTGAAGAAGGGAAAATGGCCAGACTACTTTGGGAAAGGAGGAGCTATTGGGCATAGTCACAACAAAGACTGGAAAGCGAATGGCACGTCAGCAGGATGCCAAGTAGGCACATCTCAAAGCCAGCAAAACTGTGTCCCTGGTCATCATTAGAGGTGGCTCACCAGAGAAGCCTCAACAACACCCTGCCACACCATGCATCATGGCAGCCATGGGCCATGCATGACCCTGCCTCATGCTCACAGCTATGCAGCATAGTAGGTGGGCTTGTTCCTTTGGACAGAGCCATCTCTTCTCTGCTGCTGCCTGTAAGTTCTTCTCTTACTTTCAACAGTCTGCTGATTTTCTACAAAGTGTCCAGATATAGACGTATTTTTATTTATTCTGCTCAGTCCTTAGAGTGAGTGCCCTTTCTCCCTAAGAACTGACACCTTTATTTAATTCTGGAAAATTCTCAGCTATAATTTCTCAAGTTTTGCCTTTTCCGAATTTGTTCCCAATTATCTGTGTGGACCTTCTATTAAACTTGACTAGAGACTCTTAGTACCCACCTTCATGCCTGTTACCTGGTCTTTCAAAGTTTGGATCTCTATGCTGTTTGGATCTCTCACTAATTCCATGACTGGGTCCAGGCTATAGCTATCCTATTTATTGAGGTTTCCTTTTTTATTTCGATGACCATATTTTTTATTTCAAAGACTTCTAATTGATTTTCTTTTCCAATTTCTCTTCCTCTTTTTATTGAATAATATCTCATCCCTTTAAGGAATATAATGCCTTAATTTATCTCTGTGAACATCCTAGACATGCTTATTTTCAAAATCTGTCAGCCTGCTCTACAAAACTTCATCTGGAGTAAATTTATTTGCTGATTGTAGATTTTGTTGGCTCTCTCTGAGCATTAGATTTCTTTATGTGTTTTGGAATTTTTGGTTGCAGCCTCGTTTACAGAGAGAGAGTCTGTGTGCTTATGTTTCATTGTCTTTCTCCCTCAGTGCTACTCCTCCCTCCCTGTCCAGTGGTTTTGTGGTTGCCTCCACTGGCCCCTTATCCTCCCAATCTAGAATTGGGTCTTATAATGGCAGCTGAGGGCTCTTCCCGAGTGGGTATCAGTGATCTTCTGCTGTAACCTATAGCCCTTGGGGCTCAGTTCACTTCTTGGTCATGAGGCTGGGTCTGGCCCCTCCCAGTTCCCCATGGCCTGGCCTTGGAGGCAGAACTCCCAAAAGCAGCTATTGTTTCCAGCTCTCACTAGGAGAGCCCTCTCCCTCCTCCCAAGGACTTCCATAGAGAGCCTGGCTCTGGCCCCATGGTGTACTTACAGCATACTAAGAGCTGAGTTCTAGGCCCCTCACCCCTGATCACCTATGCTCTGACCTGGGACTGGCAGGTTGCAACAATGCTCACTGCTGTGCACCTCTGTGCATGCTGGGATCTCAGTTTTTCAGCTGGGTTGTTTGGGAGGATTTTCTGTTTTTATAGTGTATTAATCACCCCTCCAAATGGGTTTGTTACAAAAGCATCTGCGATCACCTTCACTGGAAGTATGTTCTAACTAGTAGTCCAGTGCATGAAATTCGTGCACATTAAAAGGGAATTAATTGCCCTAACTGGTTTGGCTCAGTGGATAGAGCATCGGCCTTCAGACTCAAGGGTCCTGGGTTCAATTCCAGTCAAGGGCATGTAACTTGGTTGCGGGCACATCCCCAGGGGGGAGTGTGCAGGAGGAAGCTGATCGATGTTTCTCTCTCATTGATGTTTCTAACTCTCTATTCTGTCGCCAAGAATGGCTTCTTTTGGCTTCAGAGGTACTTTGTTCCAATAGTTGGTCTTTAAACATATTCTCTCCTCCCTGCTGTCAGGGGCCAGGGTGCAGATGAATAGGATTGCTAGTTGGCAGGCCCCTGACAGCAAACTGGCCACCTGTCGTTCTTCCCTCCGGTCACACGGGAAACAGCTGGGGAGGGTGCAGGCCCTGGCAAAATGACCCAGGATTCAGTAGGTCCATGCTCCAAGGGCGGGTTCCTGCCTCAAACCCTGCCCTCACCAGAAACAGCTCCAGGAAACAGCGTGGGGGAGGGTGCAGCTGTTGCCAAGGAACCCCTGCAGGACTGACTTCTTCCCACTTGGTCGTGATTCTGGTGGTCATGATGAACACCACCCATGATTTTTATATAAGTAGATTCTATTGTGTGTACTCTATGTATCATAATCATAAATAATTTAACCAATCCTCTAGAGTTAGACTTTTAGGTTGTTTCCCATTTGGGGCTAATACAAACAAGAAGGCAATAAACACCCTTCATGTACTTGTCTAATTCCTAATGCAAACTTGCTGGATCAAAGGGGATACATGTTTCATTTCATATGTAGCACCCCAACCATCACCACCACCACCACCACCAATATACTGTCACCAGCATCTGGCTGTTGAACAGAACAAAATAGGCCCTGGAAATAAATGAGACTGTGCTTTTGCAAACTCTAACTTGGTGTGCATCCCTGTTCTTGGTTCTCCTAGGACCTCAGGTCCTTCCCAGATTATTTCAATTGATCTGCATGGCATCATAATAGGCTAGGGCAACATCATCCTCATTTTCCCTGGGTGAAAGCTGAGGCTCTGTGACATAAGATGAACACCTAAGCTGAGGCTTGTAGGAAGGAGTCCACATGAAGCTGAGGAGAAGCCTGGGTGTTCCCATCACTGAGCTGCAGAGGAGAGGCTTTCTCTGATCCAGGTGTTTAGAAATTTGGCTCCTCCATGGGGCCATGGCATGCAGGGGTTGTGGGCAATGCCCATATGTCTGAGTTTAGGTGCTCCAGGGCAGCTTCCACCCTGGAGAGGGGGACAAGTGCTGGATTTGACACTTGGGCTGGGCCGCTCACTAGTGAAGCAGTCAGGGGCTTCTTATCCTCCTCCTTGTTTCTCAGCAAGAGGAGGCATGTTGGAGAGCACATGGGCTCTGGATTCAGATAGACATGAATTTAAATACTGGCTCTGGCTTGGCTGGTGTTGTTCAGTGGTTTCCCAGCCTGGATAACTCAGTGGTTGAGCGTCGACTTATGAACCAGGAAGTTCACGGTTCAATTCCGTGTCAGGGAACATGCCTAGGTTGCAGGCTCAATCCCCAGTAGGGGGAGTGCAGGAGGCAGTCGATCAATGATTCTCACTCATCATTGATGTTTCTATCTCTCTCCCTCTCCTTCTCTCTGAAATCAATTTTAAAAATTTTTTAAAAGTTTGTATTTTCTACAGTTTTATATAAAGGGAATCATGTATGTT
>NW_006292780.1:189408-197713 GCF_000327345.1 Myotis davidii
GCCTTCTTTAAAATTCAATGCATATGTAAAGAAATATACGGTAACCCGAATTTACCACACTCGCAAAATCGCACACAGCCAACCATACACCCAGTATGGTATCGCGATTCGTGATTTTGCGCTATCATACTGGGTGTATGGTCGGCTGTGTGCGATTTTGCGAGTGTGGTAAAATCGCATAACAGCAAAATCGCATAACAGCCGAGCATACACCCAGCAGCGCTGCTGATGCCTGAACGGTATGTGGAATGAAGTGGGCGGGCATCGGGAGGCCACTATGGCATGGGGCAAGCACTATGGGCAGTCTATCTGAAGTGTACCTGGCGTATAAGACGACCCCCCACTTGGAGGCATATTTTTCAGGGCCAAAAAATCGTCTTATACGCCGGCAAATACGGTATATTTTTAAAAATCTACTTATGTAAAAACGATGGGTGGCATTCATCACGACCATCAGATTCGCAACCAAGTGGAAGGAAGTCAGTCCTGCAGGGGTTTCTTGGCAACGGCTGCACCCTCCCCATGCTGTTTCCTGGAGCTGTTTCTGGTGAGGGCAGGGTTTGAGGCAGGAACCCGCCCTTGGAGCATGGACCCACTGAATCCTGGGTCATTTTGCCAAGGCCTGCACCCTCCCCAGCTGTTTCCCGTGTGACCAGAGGGAAGAGCCCACCCTCAGAGCACCAGGAGCGCCCAGCAGCCGTCAGTCCTGGGTTGCTGAAGTGGAGGCCACGGCATGGTAGAACTCTGCGTCTGGCCCAACAGGGGGCATGGCCGACCTTCAAACCAGACCCTGACAGTAGAAAGGAGGGAGCCCCATTCCTCACAGAATCTGCTGTTGGATAGCTTGCTGTCAGTGGCCTGCCAGCCAGGAACCCCATTCTCCTGCACCCTGGACCCCAACAGGAGGGAGGAGGGAACCCCTTTCCTCATGGAATCAACAGGTGGCCAGTTTGCTAATTAATTCCCTTTTTAAAAAAATATATTTTATTGATTTTCCACAGAGAGGAAGGGAGAGGGATAGAGAGTTAGAAACATCGATGAGAGAGAAACATTGATCAGCTGCCTCCTGCACACTCTCCACTGGGTATGTGCCCATAAGCAAGGTACATGCCCTTGACTGGAATTGAACCCAGGACCCTTGAGTCTGCAGGGCGATGCTCTATCCACTGAGCCAAACCGGTTAGGGCAATTAATTCTCTTTTAATGTGCACAAATTTCGTGCACCAGGCTACTAGTAAATAAATAAATACAAGCTTGGCTGCTTTCCCATTGTTTGAGCTTGGGCAAGTCACTTTGCCTCTGGGCCTTGGTTTCTACTTCTGTAAAGTGAAGATAATAAAGCTTCTCTTAGAAAGGTATTATTAAGATGAAAAAAATTCTGTGTGCCTGGCACATAAAAGAGATTCAAATAATATTTGTTTCTGACAACAAGGGTGAAAGGTCACTTGTCCAAGCCTGCCCAGCCTTTCAGCTGTGACTCACCCTGCCCAGACTCCATATCTAGTGTTCTTAGTGCAAGAGCCCCAGCCTACCTCAGTTGCATGTTTCCTTGTCCTTCTGTCCCACTATGTTACCTCTTGCCAAAACGAAGACATGAACCAAAGGAGCCTGAAGCTCTGGCCTCTGTGCACCCTCCTTCAGAGTCTGCTTGCTTCTGTGGGACTCTTAGAAGAGCTTGGCTGGCTGAGCTGTTGGACACAAGCATAGTAGCCCAAGGATGCCCAGGTAGCTTCACCTGCATCCCTAGACCCCACCACAGTTATGAGTCTAGCATCTGGCTCTGCCCAGTGCTGCACACTGGGAGGGCTGCACAGCTGTGATCACTGGGGAACATGAGGCTGCCATGGAACCTCAGCCTGCCCATGGCCTAGGGCTGGAGTCTGCAAGTAGGTCTCCCTGCTCTCTCAGGAAGAGCACAGAAAGCAGGAGGAGGCCCTTCCTCCTCTGGCAGAGCCTGTATTTGCATTGCCTCTGGGGGGCAGTATGGCTTAGGCCTGCCTTGGGAATTCCTGAGGGTGCCCAAAGGACTTTAAAGTCATGAGCTTATCTACCCCCTGTGCCCAAGGGTGCACAAGGGAGCATATCCCAACTACCCCACAAATGGGAATCTGAGGAGGCAAGCCTCATACCCAAGTTGGCCTAAGATGGAAGCCCTGGCTGAAGGGATCTTCCTTTGCTCAGTGCCATGGAACATGGAGATATTTGATCATGGTCTCAATGAGAGATAATGGGTGCCAGTGAGCAGAGGTGAGGCAAGGATATTTGGAGCCCCAAATGCCCACAGCTAGCAATGTGGATCTCAAGACAGGCTGACTCTGTCACTGGAACCTAGCGAGATTAGAACTGAAGAGCCAGCCCTCTCAGCCTGGTTCACTGGCGCACTCCTCAGGGTCCCTGGCCAGCTGTCTTAAGGTCTCTCTGCCCATTCCTGGCAGGCTGAAACTCCTCAAGCTCTTCCAGGCCCACTACTCTCCTCACCCTTCAAATATTTCCTGCATGACCCCACCCACCCTCAGATCGCAACTGCCACTTCTGTGCTGATAGTAATAATGTTAACTGAGTACATACTCTATGTCAGGCACTGTTCTATGGATTGCATATGTGTTAGTTAATTTAAACTTCACAGAAACCCAATGAGGTTTCCATTACTATTATCCTATGTACAGGCCAAGAATCTGAGGTCTAGGGAGGTTTGGGAACTTGCCAAAGGTTGCCCAGCTGGTAACAAGCTGATAACACCACTCTCTTTAGAGCTGGTTTCTGTCTTTCTACTATTCATGGCATACTTTTACTGGAATGCCCCACAAGGTCCTCAAACCCACCATGGAAAAAACTGCACTGGGGCTTCTCTTGTACCCACACCCAGCCTCAAACCTCCTCCTCCTTTTCCCAGAGACCTGCCTCCAATGGGGCCTCTCCAATCCACTACAACCCTGGGCAGTAGCTCACATTCCTTCTCTAAGCCCTATAACACCTAGAGCAGTGGTTCTCAACCTGTGGGTCGCGACCCCTTTGGCGGTCGAACGACCCTTTCACAGGGGTCGCCTAAGACCATCCTGCATATCAGATATTTACATCACGATTCATAACAGTAGCAACATTACAGTTATGAAGTAGCAACAAAAATATATTTATGGTTGGGTCACAACATGAGGAACTGTATTTAAAGGTCCAGAAGGTTGAGAACCACTGACCTAGAGACTCTACAGTCTTACCCATTTGAGTTTCTTAAATCTCCCTCCTCCTTTTCTTCTTCCTCAGAATTGCTTCCCTCTTTTGGGTCTTCTTTATCTCATGCTCCTGCTCTCATCTTTTCCCTTCCAACCTATCTTCCACACTGCCACCAGGGGAATCCATGGCACTTCCTCACTTGAAATTCTCCCATGGATCCCCATAGCCAAATTCCTTGTCCTAACATTTAAGACTCCCCACAGTTGGAGCCCAAACTATCTGTTGAGCTTTGTCCTTTACTCTCCTCTCCACCTCCTCTGGACAATATGACCTCCTTGCTGTCCTTCCAATGTGCCTTTCCACACTTTGACCCTCTATCTTTGGTATACACAATACTATCCCACACACTCCTCCAGACCCTTGGAATAGTCCTCTCCTTCCCATACATCTATCCCAAATGTCCATTCTTAAGCCCTCATGGCCTCTCCTGTTGGATATGCTCTGATATTTCTGGATGATAGCAATGTGATATGGGGTTGGGAGGGACCAGAGGATTTGGAGACAAAAGTAGAGCTGACTCCTGACTTGGGGCTTTTGGACATCTGGGAAAACCCTTTGACTGCACTATGCCTCCATTTCCTTGCTTAGAAAATGTAGCTAAGAAGATCTCGCCTCTGGGTTGTGAGAGCTGAAAAAAATAGGTAGAACAGGGAAAACACGCCATTTGATAGCCCCTCTCCTTTTCCCAATGGCACTCCTTGCCCATAGGCCTCTGGTCCACAGCACATCACCAAGAATGGTTCTATAACTACCCACCCCAGGAGGCTTTCTACCCCTTCAGCACCCAGCCCGGCACCCAGAAGTCTTGATGAATCCTTAAGAGAGGAAAACCTGGTTTGGAACCCCCTTGCCAGACAGTCTTAGTTTGGGGCTTGATATACAGGTTTTCCCCAGTCATGCAGGTGATGATGGTGGTTTCAGGCTCCATCGGGAACTGGGTCCTTCGGGAATTATTTGAACTGGCCGGGGAGGCCAAGCACAGGCCTCCATACTTCATTGCCTGGGAAGGTCTCATGGCATGGTGTTCTCCCCCAAGAAAGGGCACTTTCCTTGAGTATCACTGGGATCTGGGAACAAGGTATGAGCTGTGGACCCAGAAAACCTGTTCTTAATGGAGAACAAGTTGTTCCTGGATTTATTGACCACCAATGTTCTTGGCCATGGGTCCAAGGACAGAGGGGACATATTTGGGTTTGAATACATAATCTGCACTTCCCTCTGTTCTTCTTTTCTCTCATCCTGATCAAAGGCCACCCTAAATCCTCACTTCCCTATTCTTTTAACACTGGGTTTAGGGACACAGCAGGGGATAGAGTGCTGAGACCACTAAACTGAGCCCAACAGAAACCACCCTTAGATATGGATGAGTCATCATCCGTTACAAATCACATTCCTTGATTCAGAGACTCACCGTGTAGCAATGCCATGACAGTTGCCTCTACCTCAGTCCCCTTTCATTGTAGCTGGGCAGACTGAGGTCCAGAGGGACTGACTTGAGATCAAACAGCAAGACAGTGGCAGAGTCCAGATCTCCAGACTACCAGTTCAGGGCCCTTTCTCCCACACGCATAACCTTATATGAAGAAGTGGTGATAACTGGTGGGAGAAGCTGGGACTGTGGGCTGCAGGAGGCAGGGACTTGAGGGGAGGAATGTGGAAACGGAAAGTCTCTGGGAAGCAAAGCCCCCAGCGCTAAGTGGCAGCCCACCCTGGAGACATCAGCCTAGCTATAAAGAGGCTTCCATTGCTGAGGATTAGTACAAACATGCCCCAGCTGGGGGCCTCACTGCTGGACAGCTGTGCAGGCTTTGGGTGGCGTGCCCCAGATGCGGGAGGCCCCAGGCTAGAGGCTGGACTTTCTCTTTAGTGATGTTGTGTGCTCCCCCAGCATACAGAGGGCATGGGCCAGCCTCTGCCTCATCTCTGCTGTCAGGCCTAGTGAAGGACAGTCAACACTCCTGACTGATCAAAGGAACTCCTACCCTCTAGCCCCAGGAGTCTGGGGGGGGCGGGGTGAAAGGGAGTGGGGAAGCCCAGATGCCATCCTGCCATGCTTTGAAGTCCCAGTGCATCCTGGGAAGGGACTGCTTTGGAGTGAGGCCTCCAGAACACAAACATAACAAAATTCCTGACATGTTATGATGGAGGCAGGAGAGCCAAGTCCTAACGCCTTTGACCAGTCGCTTCACCTCTCTGAACCTTGGCTGTCCCAACTGAGCCAGTTGGACACTACAGAGTAAGGGCCAGGCTCTATAGTGACTGTGATTTTCTCTTCCTTCTCTCTGAGGTCAGGTGGGCAGGGAGGCCCAGGGCAGCCTGGTAGTCAGGAGTAGATGTAGTCTAGCACCGAGGATATGGTGGATGGGATAGCTGAGAGTGGAGGCAATTTACTCATTTATTCATTCATGCATCATTGAACACCTTTTGTGTGCCTTAGCCTGAAGGCTTAGAAATAGGCACCTTAATGTGTTGCTCCACTACCCAGGGAACTTGGATTCTGAATTGGTACAACCCTTCATTTTACATTGAGTCTGTTCTAAAGCTAGGTGGGGGCACTGGTTCTTAACTTTCACCTGGCAAGGATTGTATTTTGCAGAGATTTGGGTTTAAATCTGACTACAGCTAAGTTAAACTGAAACGCTCTACTGGAAGCCTTTAGAATGGTTCACAGTCTGATGGGGAAGATGGAAGACCAACCTCAGGAGAAGGGCATCCAGGGAGGCAGGAAAGAATGTTATAGAGCCAAGGGTCAGTGAGCTACTGTACTGCCTCTAGCACTGCTCCTCTTCCACCCCACCCCCACCAATTAACACTGAAATTGGGAATCATTTCTTAAATGTCCTTGCTTTTTTATGTGGGGCGCAACTTATTGGCTGTTAGGGGGGCTAAGAGAAGGAATTCTGCGCTTTCTGGCTTTCTGCTCTCACAGACTCCCCTTTCTCCCTGCCCCTTCTCCAATTACTCCAGCCTAGACCCAAGCTGACTTTGTTTTCTAATTGACAAAGCCCTTGGGCCTCTCTCAGAACCTTAAGAACCTCCAAGCTTTCTGAACTTGCCACGTCTCCAAACAACTCCTTTTTCCCTCTCCCTGTGTGCTATTTAGGGTCACATCTGGAGGGGCCAACATTGCCACCTCCCTCACTAATCCTGATGACTTTGAGCCTGACCCCAGGCTAATTCAAAGTCCTGTGCACTAGCATGTGAGGTCACTGCAGGTAAACAATGAAAGTAGGGTACCCACATCCTCTGCCATCTGCTGAAGAGGATACCTGCTGGTAAAATGGGAAGGCCTAGACCCGTGACTGTTCCCAGAAGAATCAGTCAGAAGGGAACTGGTTTTCTCAAAGCCCCAGGGGTTGAGAGAGCCTAGTGCCAGCTTGTCAAAGAGCCAGGCTGTGCAAGGGGGCCAGACCAGGCTGGCTGTGGGAACCACACTGGGGACCTACTGATGCTGACCTCCTCTCATAGCTATTCTGCAAACCCTCCCATCAGATGCAAAGGGGATCTCCTATTTTCCACATGACCCACTGAGATAGCAGTGACCTACAGAGGAGGGGGCTGTGGGAGAAAACTAAAGCTGGCTTGGGACATTAAGGACATTATATAACTAGCTCAAGGTCATGTAAAATGATAATGAGCAGAGTTGGAACTCCCAGGTCCTCAATGGGACAACTAAGTGTTCTAGTAAAGACCACATTGTATCAATTCCTCCAGATAGCTTTCAGGACCCTCTCCTCCCCTGGGCCTCCTGCCTCAGGCCTTAACTCACTTACTTGGAACCTTAGTGCATCAGAGCTTGAGAAGGTCTTAGAGATTAGTAGTTCAGCCATCCTCTACACAGACTCATATACAGACATGTACACACACAGTACAAATGGGAAATTGAGGCTTGAGGAAGGAAGGAGAATGCCAAATTGGCAAGAGGCTTGTGTTTAAAAGCAAAATTTCTGGACTCTTCTGGCAGCCTTCGCTCTGTGTCCAGGTCCAGCAGCATTCCTGTCCTTGTTACCTTGTAACCCAGTCATAGCTGTTACACCTATTCATCTGTTCATCTTGTCTTCAAGTTTGGCACTTAGGGCACAGCCTCCTTCTAGAGAAGCCCCCAACCTGCCGCCTGAGCATAGAGCACATCCGCATCAGATGGCTGCCCCTGGCAGAAAAGTCACCCACTTCTGGCCTACTTCCTTCTCTTTGGATAGCATGTGTGAAGGAGCTATTGGGATCAGAAAGGATCATGGAAAAAGGTAGGCCAGCTCTTACCCCTTCCTTCAAAGCCCTGGAATCCAGAACTGCAAAGGCCCCAGGGAGAAAATAAAAGGAGGCCAAGTTACTAAGTGACCTGCCCCCAGCCTCTGTTGCAGATGCTTGGCTGGCTGGCAAGGAGGGACGCCAGCAGAGAAGTGATATTAACCATCTCTCACATCTGGATGGCCCTGTCACATTCATACATCCCTCTTGTCTCAGCCACACAAAAGGTCAATTAATTATTCCCATTGGCCAGATAGAAGGAGGCTCAGAGAGGACAAAAACCTGCCTGAGGTTGCCCAACAAGTCAGTGGTGGCGTTCAGTACCATTCTGCATCCCAAGATCCTATACCCCATGCACATTCCCTTACCTTTCTACCCAACCTCTGGTCTTAGGCCTGGGGCTCCCAGATCTCTGACCCCATGAGGGTACAAAGGGTGAGGCATCAGGTTGGGAGAGACAAGGCTGGGGATGGGGGGAGGGTGCTGGGGGCCCATATGATAAACAGGAACAAATTTACGCCTGTCCCAAGTTTCCCTCTTTGCCCTCCCAGCTGAACTGTCCTTAGCATTTCTTTTTTTAAAAATTGTTTTATTGCTTAAAGTATTACAAACAGTATTACATATGTCTCCTTTTTTCCCCCACCCTTGACAATCCTGGCCTCCCCAACCCCCAGTGTCTTGTGTCCATTGGTTATGCTCATATGCATGCATACAAGTCCTTCAGTTGATCTCTTACCCCCCTCCCACCCCCCAACGCTCCCCAGCCTTCCTGCTGTAGTTTGACAGTCTGTTCAATGCTTCTCTGCCTCTATATCTATTTTTTGTT
>NW_006292780.1:199987-202538 GCF_000327345.1 Myotis davidii
AAAGGCAAGATGCTTGTGCAGCTCCTGCTCCTTGGACTAGTGCAGGGTGCGGGCTGTGCGCAGCTGCTGCTCCTCAGATGGGGGCAGGCTGAGTAGGGCTGCCCCTCCTCAGACTTAGGAAGACTGCTCCTGTGGCTGCTGCTCCTCAGACAGGTCAGACTGCTTGCATGGTTGCTCCTCCTCGGATGGGGAAGTGGGCCGCTCACACAGCTTCTGCTCCTTGGACAGGGGCAGGCCACATGAGGCTGCTTCTCTTAGGCTCGAGGCAGGCTGCTCACGGGGCTGATGCTCCCTGAAAAGAGAGCGCCGCTCACGTGTCTGCTGCTTATGTGGTTGAAAAGGTAATGTGAAAAGAAGTAGGAAAAAAAGGAACAAACAAAAAAAAAGGAGAACAAAAAAAGAGCCAAAAAAAAAAAAAAGCAACAAACAAAAAAAGGGAAAACAAAGAAAAAAGCAAAAAAAAAGCTAACAAAATAATAATAAAAAATATATAAATGAAAAATTGAAATGTCATTCCTTTGGCTGGCTTAAGATCCCAGTTTTCTGGAATGTCTGTGATTTTTGTTGTTGTTGTTGCTGGGACTCCCTTAGCATTTCTTATAGAACAGATGTTCTGGCGATAAATTCTCTTAATTTTCTTTCGTCTAAAAATGTCTTTACTTCTGCTTTATTCCTGAAGGACATTTTCACTAGACATTGAATTTTGGGTTGACTGTTCTTTTCTTCTGGGATTTTAGAAGAATTGTGACACCTTCTTGTGGCTTCTGTATGGCAGGTGAGAGCTCTGCCATCATTCCTCCTCAGGTCTCTTCTGATTCCAAGGTCCTGCTCAAAAGGAGGCAGGGCAGAGAGGAGAAAGATTCTGGGCACTGGGAGTTGAACTGCAGTTTTACTACTTCTAAGTTGAGTGACACTGAATGAGTCCCTCCATCACTCTGAGCCTCAGCTTTGACATTATTGCTATGAGAGCTGGGGACTGGATGGTCATACTAAAGGCTTGTCTTATGGCCCTGACATTCTCTGGGTCCCTGAGAATTATCAGACTCCCAGGATGACGAGTTCCTGAAGAGGACCAACAGACCATACAGAAACACCCTCTGGTCCTACCTGTCATGGGGGAAGTGGATTGAGTCCTATACCTCTTGCTTCCCCACTTCTGTCTGCTCTGGCCCAGATTGGTCTGCTGAGGCAAGGGGGTTTCTTAGCAGCCCAGCTCTCAAATCCTGATCAGCTAAGGGAAGTCCCTCATTTGCTCTCATTGAGTCAGTGGGCACGGGGAAACTTCCAGGACCACCCCATGTTGCCCCCTCACCCTACAATACATTCCAGCTGCTGGGTTCCCCAAGACATTCCCATGTTATTTCATGCCTCCATTTTGTGTTCTCCCTTGTGCACTTGGCAAGGTTTTGTAGAAACAGTAGTAGCTCTTTCCTTCTCCTTTCTTCTAGTATGCCTCAGTTTTCTCACCCATAAATTGGGGATAATAATAATACCCACCTCAGGAAGTTATTGTCAGAATTAAATGAACTATTCCCTGTGAAAATCTTTGAACTATGGTCCATTGTAAGTACTCCATAAACATCAACTCCATTATTATACTATCATTGACACTATTATAGTGTAGTGATTAAGTGCACAGACCCTAGAACCAGATTGTCTATGTTCAAATCCAGGCTCCAACACTAGCTGTGTCACCTCAGTCAAGTCACGTAACCTCTTGCTTTAGTTTTCTCACCTTTAAAAGGGCCATTATTATGACCCCACCTCACTGGATTGTCACAAGGATCAAATGAGATACACAGAGCCTGACACACTATAAGCTCTCAATAAATGTTAGCTATTCTTGTGATGATGATTGTCATCATTCCAGCTGTGGTCCTCCTCAGAAAGAGTGGCACCCCAGGGAGGGGATGTCTCTACCAGAACTGATACTAGGGAGGGACAACCATGTACTCAGGTAACTCCTGGGCCACCTCAGGTTCCAGATTCTGTGACATTCCCTACTTTTGGGAAGACCCCACCCAGTTCCTGCATATCGACTCAATTCCAGGAATCAACCAGGGTACCCCTGACCTGCCATCTGAAGCCATAGCAGCATGTTCCCCCAGGGTCTGCCTGGGGTGGGATTTGTCCCACACTGGAGCCCCAGACTCTAGTCCTGGCTCTGTACCCTGATTTTCTGTGTGATCCTGGGTGAATCCCTCTTCCTTTCTGGGCCTCATTTTTCTATCTGTAACATAAGAAGTGTGGCCAGGTGGTCTGTAAGGCATCTCCCAGATGGGGAAGTCCTGATATTACTCCCTGTGATCATTCCAGGGCCGAGCTAGCCTAGTGCCTGACACTAAACATGTGATGAGTCCAATCAGACTTAAGTGGACAGATTATAGTAACAGACAAATGCTCCAACCCAGTCCCTCCCATGCTGCTGATTTGCCTTATGGCCCAGCCTTTAGTCAGCACTGGCTGCCCAGCTCCTCAACTTCCATAACTCATGGGTTGAGGGCAGAGCCTTGCTTCTGCCTGGGGGCTGGAGCACTGGGGATCAAGCAGG
>NW_006292780.1:202550-209536 GCF_000327345.1 Myotis davidii
TTCCGAAGGTTACTTTGGTCCTCTAAATTGGAAGGCTGGAGGCCCTAATTTAGCTCTCCTTGCCTGGAGTGGGAGCCCAGGCTGGGGTGGCCTGCCTTAGCTGCCAACCATGAGCCCCACACCAGACCACAGCCCAACCTCAGAGCTGCCTGTGGCCAGCCCTACATAGCAACACCCCAGACAACAAAAGCCCCTTAACTCTCCTCCTCTAGTGGTGACCATGGTAGAGGCTGCTGATGCTTTGGGGTTTAGTGGGATGGGGCCCAGAATAGGGGGTAGGGTGGCTGTCAGACACTAGGAAGGCATAGAACACCCTTATGCCGACATTGGACAGCATCCTTCTAAGAGTCTTGGTAGGGCCACATGGGCTGCCCACTCTGAGTGAGGCCAGGCTGAGGAAGAGTGTGACAAATGGAAGCTAAGGCCTAGGGCAGTGGTTCTCAACCTTGGCTGCACATTAGAATCACCTGGGAATCTTTTTAAAATCCTGATTTCTGGGCCTCATCCTCCGGAAATTCTGTTTCTTTGTTATGGGGTGAGGCCACAATATTAGTAACAAAGAAACAGAATTTCCAGAGGATGAGGCCCAGAAATCAGGATTTTAAAAAGATTCCCAGGTGATTCTAATGTGCAGCCAAGGTTGAGAACCACTGGCCTAAAGGGCCACTGGGCTCTGAGGAACAGGGCAGCTGTTTTCCATCTTCACTGAGGGCTGAGGTGAGGGAGAGGAAACAGATGGGCAAAACAGTGAGAATGATTGAGGGTTTAAAAGACTAGCCATTGATCCTAGGCAACAGACTGGACCTCCAGACTTCACCTTCAACTGCCCTTCACACCACCCAACCACCAGACTTGCCATCAAAGACTTGATTAGAGTCTTTCTTTAATTAAAATATCTTAATGGCCCTCTACTTCCAGGGGAAAACATCCCTGCATTCAAATTAAGGCCCTTCACAATGCACCTGGCCTGGCCTACCTTTCTATATCACTCCCCGCCCCTGCCCACCCTACAATATGACCACCCTGGCTGCTGTGTTTCCCCAGACTCTACCATGCTCTTGCATGCCTCCATTTTGTTCCCTCTGCCTGGGAAATCCTTTCTCCCTTGTCCACTTGGTGACCTCTTCCTTATTGAAGCTCCAGCTCAAATGTTCCCAATTCTGATACAAAGTGAACTGTTCCATCTTTTGCGCTTCCACAGCATTACCATCACACCTTTATTCTTTCCATCAGTATTTATAGAGCATCTAATATACATCAAACTCTGTTCTGGGCGCTTGAATGGTAAAGATGATAAGTTGCAGACCCTGCCCTCCTGTAGCTTATAGGCAGGAGAAACAGATAACAGCTCAGCATACAAATAAATGCACAAGGTAATTTCAGAAGGTGAGGTGTATAGGGTTCGTGGGCAACTGTTGAACATGCAGCTCTGAAGGCAGGGAGCCCTGATCTGCAGCATCTGCTGATTTCTATGCTGTATATACTCCCAGCTTGGCTATTCCAAGCTACCAACAGGAAGTCCCTGAAAACTGAGTTGGTAAGTGCCAGTGAGAGGCAGTTCCAGCACACTGCTGGTACATGCCAAACATAAAAGAAAACAAGTTAATAGAAGAGAGAGTAACTGGGACTCAGAGGTGTGTGTGTGGGGGGCGGGGGTTGTTACTAGATTAGATTAGAGTGGATGGGGAGAGAGGGTCAGGGAATGCCTCTCTGAAAAGGTGATATTTAGTGGGTGAACTGAATGACAAGGAGCCAGCCATGAAAATATGTGGGGAAAGTTATGGGCACAATGGATTTTTCAAAATACTTTTTCTATTGAGGCATAATTTACATACAGTCAAGTGCATTGATGTTAAGTGTTACAGCTCCATAAATTTTTACATATGTATCAACTTATGGGACCACCACCTAGACCAGTGATGGCGAACCTTTTGAGCTCAGCGTGTCAGCATTTTGAAAAACCCTAACTTAACTCTGGTGCCGTGTCACATATAGAAATTTTTTGATATTTGCAACCATAGTAAAACAAAGATTTATATTTTTGATATTTATTTTATATATTTAAATGCCATTTAACAAAAAAAAAGTCAACCAAAAAAATGAGTTCGCGTGTCACCTCTGACACATGTGTCATAGGTTCACCATCACTGACCTAGACGGAGACATTGCCAGGACTCCAAAAGGCTCTCACCAGCCTCTATCCAATTAGTAATCCCCCATCCTGCCCCAAGTGTAACTACTATTTTGACTTCTATGCTCATGATTAGGATCTGCCATTTGTTGAAATTCATTGACATGGGGTGTAAGTGGGGCATGCGTTGGTGCGTTCTTGTCAACATTGGACTTCATTCACTCAACATAATATCTTGGAGCTTCAACCAGGTGGTTGCACATCATAATAGATTTTTTTCATTGCTGTACAATATTCCCTCATGTGACTGTGCCCTGGTTGTTCAACTGTAATGATCTGTGTCCTTGCCAGTCTACTGCTCAAACCCAAGAGATAGCTGTGTATAACCATGGGAACAGCCTGAGTTTGGGGTCCAACTGATGGGTGTTGTAACGTGGGCTCAACCACTCCAGAGCAGGAGGATTTGGAGCAAGGCATTACCTTCTGTCTTTTTATCTGCAAAATGGAGAGGGTTATGGCAAGTCCTCCTATAGTTGAGGCCGAGAGTTGGGGTGATGATACACAGTAAGCACTTAGTGGAGGCCCTGCTACTTGAAGACTCTGGGGCGCCTCCTCTTCCTTAGCCTGTGCATGTATGTACGTGTGTGTGTGTGTGTGTGTGCATGTGTGTGTGTGTGTAGACAGTGAATGTGTGGCTGTGTTTTGTGCCTTGTAAAGGCTGCTGAGATTGCTTTGGGGATGACTGGTATAAGCGACAATTTTGAGGCCAGAGGTACTTCCACTGCATAGTGGGCCTGACATTTGAGGTGCGTCCTTGCAAGGCAGGGCCAGAATGCATATAGAGAAAGAAAGAGGCAAGAGACTCCTGAGCTCTGTGGCTGTCCATGGAGAGGCAGGGCCACGTGGGCTTCTGCTCTCAGTCTCTGCTCTCTCCCTACACTCTGCCTGGGGAGGGAGCAGGGCCGTGATCATTCTGTAGTTCACATATGCAGGAACTGAGGCTCAGAGAAGTGACTTAACCAAGGTCGCATAACTTGGCAAGTGTTGGAGAAGAGATTCAAACCTGGGTTTAACCCAAAGTCAGTGGGTTGAGGGCATCTTGTGTGTGTTGGGCCACGGACCTTGAGGGTGTTGATCCACAATGCTCATAAACAGTTGTAGGAAGAGGGGCCCAAGTTTACCAGGGATACAGCAGTGGGCAAAGAAGATGTGGCCCAGTACCAGAGAAATTGAAACAGGTCCCTGAGTCAGAATGGAGACAGAATAGCTGGACAAGCAGGTTGGGGCTCTGATCCAGAGAGAGCAAAGAAGACGTGGTCCCTGTCCCAGAGGAGGGCCTTGGAACTGGTGCTGTGGACTGCAGAGGGGGTTACCTGGGGAACTCTTGCCAATACATCCCCAAATAATGGGGCTCACCTGGACATCACATCCTCTTTCTTCTCTCTACACTTCCCAGAAGAGAGAGGAGGCAGGAGGGGAGGAGCGCCTAATGGGAAACATGTGTGCTCAACATTCCAGCTGCAGCTTCCTGCCTGCCTTCTCCTTGACCCTCCCCTTGCTTGCCCACCAGATTGTGTCCATGTACAGCCTTGTCCTTGGTGCTGCTACCTCTGGCCCTCCCACACCCCCAATTTTGCCCCCTGGGCCTGATGGCCAATCTTTCTGCATGATAGACCTTTCTCCTATATTTACTCTTTGCCCTTTCTTTCCCTGGCCCTTTGGAGCTCCCAGCCAGGCAGGCAGAAGGCTAGGGAAGAACCCTGTACAAGCACAAGAACACATGGCTCTCAGGCAGCAGTGGCTGGGCATCTCACGAGCCCCATTTCCTTGATGGAGAGAAGCAGAACTGAGTCCAGCTCAGGGCTGGGAGCAGAGCCCTGCAGGGAGAAAGGAGGCTGATTGGATTCTGTTGAGACCAGAAGGCTTCTGGGCATAACAGGGACTGGGGTATAGTAAACTTGGGCCCCTCTTCCTTCAACTGCTTGCTTGACATTCATTCAACACATCATTATGGAGCATCAGCTTGGGATCAGGTGATGGCCTGGGTGCCAGGGTTACAACAGTGGGCAAAGAAGACATGGCCCCTGTCCCAGAGAAATTGCAACAGGTCCCTGAGACCTCAATTTGGGTTTAAAATCCCAGCCACAGAATCCGTCCTTCATTCCTGAAAACCTGGAGAAACTTGGGGCCCAATTTCCAGGAAAGCTAAAATCTAATACAAGGCTCAAATCTGGATCTCCTGACTACCATCCCCTCACCCCCTTGCCAAAATTCTTCTCTTAGAGTCCTAGTTTCATTGGATGAGCTGGAAGGCACTTTAATCATGCCTAATAGCCTGGAGATTTACAAAGGAAGCTATAAGTGGAAAAGACCCAGCCTGCTCCCCTCCTCTGTGTTCCGCAGCATTATGCTCACCCTTGCCTGCATAGCAAGGATCACAGGCTGCCTTCTCTCATCATTTATTGCTGTGTCTGTCTCATGCACTGGATGAGGGACTCCTTGAGGGCAGAGCTTGTGTTCTCTCCATCTCTGCCTTTTCAGGTCCTGGACCAGACAGACACAAAGAAGCAATTCAGTGGGTGCCTGTGGCATAGAATCCACTGCTTTGCTCCCTAAATACGTTTTTTTCAGTGTATGCCCTCAGTGCATTCACTCTGGAGGCAGGCAGCTTGGGTTTGCATTGTGGATCCATCACTCACTAACTGAAACTTTGGGCTGATGACTCAACTTTGAAAGCCTTGCCTTTCTCCTTGGTAAAATGGGGATGCTTGTAGTATTGACTTTATGGGGCTTCTGTCATGGCACCCAGAATAGTGCCTGCTACATAGTAAGTGCTCAATCTGTATTCACTACTGCAACATCACTACTAGAATTTTCAGTCAAGGATGTAAAAAGCTATCTCCCATACAGGCTTCCAGAAATGGATATTTCTCATATATGACCATCTGAAGGGTTGGCACTAGCCTAATTCTTCTCAAACTTTCTCCTGCATAAGCATCACCCAGGGTTCTTAAAATGCAGATTCTTCCCAGCCAGTGTGCTCAGTGGTTGAGTGTTGACCTATGAACCAGGAGATCATGGTTTGTTTCCCAGTCAGGGCACTTGCCCAGGTTGTGGGCTCGATCCCCAGTAGGGGGGTGTGCAGGAGGCAGCCGATCAATAATTCTCTCTCATTATTGATGTTTCTATCTCTCTCTCCCTCTACCTTCCTCTCTGAACTCAATAAAAATATATTAAAAAATAAAATGAAATGCAGATTCTGACTCAGCAGGACTGGGGTGGGGCTGGAGATGGTGCATGTCTTACAAGCTTCCAAGCAGGGCTGAAGCTCCTGGGCCAGGGACACACTTGGAGGAGCCCTTGCCAATATTAACTACCAAGGGGAGTTCTTGTCGACTGAAAAGCCAGTGTCAGACCCTGCTCTAAATGGCTTGTATGCACTTTCTCACCAAATCTTTGCAACAGCCCCAGAGGATATGTATTGTGATTCCCATTTTACAGATGAGCAAGCTGAGGCTCAGAGAAGACAAACGACTTTCCAAAGTTTACATAGCTCGAAGTGGCAGAAGCAGGATTTTTAACTCAGACTAGGCTGGCTCCCAGCCCCTATTTTTCCCTATTCTGGCAAAAGCTTCCCTGTGGCCTGGCATCCCCTAGACTAGAGGATGTCTGTCCCACTGAGAGAGCAATGCACACAGCACTCAAACAAAGTGACAGCAAAAACCACTCCCATGGCACAGATCTTGAGAGTGTCCAAAGCATTTGCCTGGCCGCCATGGGCCTGGTAGGCAAGCAGGGCAGTGGCTAGGATCCCAGTTGAAACTGGTGAGTACTGAGAGAACTGTGAGAGTAGGTATGAGGTCAGGCAGAAGGATGGAGGAAGGCCCATTGGGTGCCCAGGCCTAGTTTCCTGAGGGATGGCGTTTTGGTGGAGTCCCATGACCTAGGAGCTGTTCCTCCTCCCCATCAAGGTTGCCATACCCATGGCCACTGATTGTCACTGGTCCAAAGCTCAAGATTCGGAGGTTTAGCCGAAACTGGTTTGGCTCAGTGGATAGAGTGTCGGCCTGCGGACTGAAGGGTCACAGGTTTGATTCCGGTCAAAGGCATGTACCTGGGTTGCAGGCATATCCCCAGTGGGAGATGTGCAGGAGGCAGCAGATCGATGTTTCTCTTTCATCGATGTTTCTAATTCTCTATATCTCTCTCCCTTTCTCTCTGTAAAAAATCAATAAAATATAAAAAAAAAAAAGATTCTGAGGTTTAACCATAGGGTCCATTTATGTATTTGGAGTAAAGTGTCAAACCATCAAGGAGAACCTGGTTCTCACTGGCCTCTTTATCATAAGGCAAAACCACAGTTGAAACAGAGAGAACCTGGTACTTCTGGCAGCTCCATGCCTCAGAGTTGCTCTGTTCCAGCCAAACCTGGAGACACCTCCCACCTCCCAGACCCCCGATCACCCCCATTCTCATTCCCAACTAGGCCCATGGAAACTTTTTCTCCTCACACAATGCATAATATAATGAACTAGAGGCCCGGTGCACAAAAATTTGTGCACTCAGGGGAGTCCCTCAGCCCGGCCTGTGCCCTCACGCAATCTGGGACCCCTTGGGGGATAACCACCTGCTGGCTTAGGCCTGCTCCCCGGGGGATTGGGCCTCAGCTGGCAGTCAGACATCCCTCTGGCAGCCTGGGAGCCCTCGGGGGATGTCCACTTGCCAGCAGGGAGCAGGTCTAAGCTGCATTCGGCCATCCTTAGCGTTGCTAAAGAGGCAGGAGAGGCTCCCAACACCACTGTTGTGCTGGCAGCCGTCAGCCTGGCTTTTGGCTGAGCAGAGCTCCCCCCTCTGG
>NW_006292780.1:210465-244689 GCF_000327345.1 Myotis davidii
AAGCCTCATGTTAGTTTCAAGCTGCCTGGCTGCCAGCTGCCATCTTGGCTAGCAGTTAATTTGCATATCTCGCTGATTAGCCAATGGGAAGGGTAGCAGTCGTACGCCAATTACCATGTTTCTCTTTTATTAGATAGGATGTGTACTACCTTCTTTGTTCTTCCCTAGGTTTCCTAACCTGGAGCCGTGGACCTATAGGGTATATGAGAGATGCATTTCTGGGGTCTGAGAATCAGCTAGAATTGTAGGCCAGATTGTGTGAGGATTTGTTTTCTGGGGTGGTTAACCATAGCTTTTACTGTTCATTTGCTAGTTTAGTAAATATTGATAGAATGCCTTTTTATGCAGGGCCCTGAATTGAGCACTAGAGGTACAGTGATGAGTGAGATAGACATCCCTACCTCTAGGAGTTTCCAGTTCAGGAGGAGTTACTGAATGAATAAGCAAACAAAACTATCTCCATGTAAGGACAGAGGGTGATGCTTGGGCCAAGACTCTGTCTAGTCCAGTGTCATTCACTCCATAAATTGGCACTGCAAACATTTTTGAAGGGTGCCCAGGTCAGGGGCGGGCACGGGGGCAAACCCAAAAGGGATCTCCAGGCTCAGGGCTCTCAGTGTGGGGCACTGACCACCACATGCACATAGTGTTTCAGTGGGCATGGGCCAATGGAGCTGCAGACTAGAATGAGCATTTTGAGCCTGGAATCTCTGGGCCTGACACATTTGTGTGTGTGTGTGTGTGTGAGTGTGTGTGTGTGTGGGGGGGTGTGGCGAAGAAAGCCACTCCCACCTTCATCCCCATTCTCAATTTATCCACTTTCAAAGCAGACTGCCTATGGGGGAATCTCCCCCCACAGCCCTTTCACCCCACAGGCAGCTCTTCTCCTAGCCTGCTGGGTGGGCTCTGTACCTTCCTGGGGCCTCACTCCCTGAGAAGGTCCAGCTGGTAAGCCCAGCTGGGGGGTTAAGGGAGAATGGGGCCCATCTGGAGGGGACTTGAAGTGAGCCAGAGGGCCAGCAGGGAGGGAACGTCCCTTGGGAACAGAGCCTGAGCTGGGAGAACTCTCAAAATGGCACAAAGAATAAAAGGGAAAGCCAGGTGTCTGAGTTGGCATTCATGAGAGCTTACCGAAGCCTGAGAACACATTCAGAGGTCACCTTCACTCACCCCACCTCCATCCAGGATGCACTTCAACTGTTTTGAATCTGAGTGAATATCTCCAGTTTCCAAAGGTTCTTGGCTGGCAAGTTACCACTCTCCCTGCCCATCTCCATGGCACCATTCTCTTTCTTCTCTGGTGGCTAGTGTGGCCCAGGCCTGGGGTGATGTCTGGGAAAGGGGAGGAATGGACCTGTAGTTGAAGGAATCTTCTCTGCTTGGAAGGCCTTCAGTCTCATGGGGGAGACAAAGCCTAAATGATTTGCTCTAATATACCATGGTTGGTGCTATGGATCTTCCAAGAAAGGAGAAAGTAAGTCTGTGATTGGTAGGACTGGGAGAGTAAGGAAAGGTCTGACAGAGGAGACTTGGATAAGAGAGGAAAGACTCTATGGGCAGAAGGCCCTCTCAGACCTCCAGGGTCTGGTGTGGTTGCTCAAATCCCCATGTGATGCTCAAGCCCCTTCTACAATATTTCATTCAAATGCTGTACCAACCTCTATCTTCCTACTTCCAGAGGCAGGGAGCTCATTCACTCTCAAGAAAGAGATCATTTCAGGATAGCCCTAACTCTAAGGAAGTTCTTGCTTTATAAACTTTTTTATGAGAGAGAGAGAGAGAGAGAGAGAGAGAGAGAGAGAGAGAGAGAGAAGAGAGAAACATGGATCAGCTGCCACCTGCACACCCCCTACTGGGGATCATGCTGCAACCCAGGCATGTGCCCTGACTGAAATTGAACCAACAACCTCTTGGTGCATGGAATGATGCTCAACCAACTGAGCCACACTGTCAAGAACCAAGAAAATTATTTCTTGAATTAGGCTGAAATTCATTTCTTTGTGGCATCTGCCCATGGGTCACAGTGCTGCCTTCTGGGGCCACCTAGACTCTGTCTTCTCCCTCTGCTCTCAAATAGCCCCTTAGAAGCCTGAAGTATCACCATCACCATAATCCCTGAGTCTTCTCAAAGCCACACAGCTCCTTCAATTGTTCCTCATGAGGCCAGGGCGCTGGCTTCCTTCCCTGTCTGCTTTTGCCTCCCTGGCTGTTCTCCTGCGTGTCTGGGGCTCCCTTAATATGTATGGCTGAGTGCTGACACCAGATTCCAGGGCATTATGTCACCTCCTTGTTCTGAAATTTTCTATGCTCCTTACAGATGCAGCCTATGGCTCCTTGGACCTATTTGGGACTGAATAAGTCCTGCCCTCTCACCCATCTCTCCTTGGCCAGGCTACATCTGGAGATTGAGTTTTAGGATTCCCGAGTAGGACCTGACATTTCTACCCATCACATTCACTTTGTAAGGTTCAGCCCCTCCTTGTCTGTCAGGAATTTTTTGAAAACAGACTCTGAATGTTGATGAAATTAGCTCTCCCAGCTACAATTAGTCCCATGGTCAAACCTGATCAGTGAGCATCTATGTCTGCACATGTGTCACCAGTCACTTGTCTCTGAGGATTTATCCTAAAACACCTTGTCAGATGCCTGGAGGTAAGTCAGTTCCTCCCACCACACTGTCCTGCAGCCCCGGGATCCTGAAGGAGGTACCAAGTATGTCCAGGAGTTGATGGCGGACCCATGGACAAAAGGGGCAAAATGTCAATCACTCTGCCTGGTCAGCACTCAGCCAGCTGACCTTTATGGAGGCTTGTTGGAGATTCTGAGTGTGATGGGGTGCTGCAGGGAACATCCAAATACATTAGTCACTTCCTCTGCCCTCTGGGAACTTCCAATCTCACAAGAAGAAAGATGAGATGGGTTCCTAAGGCAGTGGGGTAGACCGAATAAAGTCCCCTAAAGATATCAGGTCCTCTGTACTCATAAAACTACAGGACGTTGAGAAAAGAGACAGAAAAATATTTAAACAAGTGGAAGAATATACCATGTTCATGGATTGGTAGGATAAACATCATTAAAGTGTACCAACTACCCCAAACAATGTATGGATTCAATGCAATCCCCATTAAAATACCAATGGTATATTTCAGAGACCTAGAACAAACTCTCCAAAAATTCTTCTGGAATAAAAAAAGACCCTGAATAGCCACAGCAATCTTGAAAAATAAGAACAAAGTTGGAAGGATCACAATACCACATACAAGTTATATTATAAAGCTACTATACTCAAAACAGCCTGGTACTGACACAAGAATAGGCATATAGACCAATGGAACATAACAGAGAACGCAAAAATTGTCCCAAGCCATTATGCTCAATTAATATTTGACAAAGGAGGCAAGAGCATACAATAGAGTCAAGACAGTCTCTTCAATAAATGGTGTTGGGAAAGTTGGACAAAAAAAAAATCTGAAACTAGACCACCAACTTATATATCATACACAAAAATAAAACCAAAATGGATAAAAGACTTAAATGTAAGACATGAAACCATAAAAATCTTAGAAGAAACCATAGGCAGCAAAATCTCAGACATCTCTTGTAGCAATATCTCTACTGATACAGCTCCTAAGACAATGGAAACTAAGGAGAAAATAAACAAATGGCACTACAGCAAAATAAGAAAGCTTCTGCAGATCAAAAGAAACCGTCAACAAAATAACAAGAGAACCCACTGCACGGGAGAACATATTTGCCAATGATACATCTGATAAGGGGTTAATTTCCAAAATTTATAGGGAACTCATAAAACTTAACAAAAGGAAGATAAACAATCCAATTAAAAAATGGGAAAAGGACCTAAATAGACAATTCTCTAAAGTGGGCATACAAAAAATAAAAAAAAATAAAGTGGGCATACAGAAGGACAAGAAGCAAATGAATAAATGCTCAAAGCCACTAATCATCTGATAGATACAAGTCAAAATGACAATGAGGTACCACCTCTCACCTGTCAGAATGGCTATCATCAACAATTCAACAAATGACAAGTGCGGGTGAGGATGTGGAGAAAATGTAACCTTCATGCACTGCTGGTGGGGATGCAGACCGGTGCAGCCTCTGGGGAAAACAGTATGCAGTTTCCTCAAAAAATTAAAAATGGAACTCCCATTTGACCCCATGATCCCACTTCTAGGAATATATCCCAAGAAACCAGAAACACCAATCTGAAAGAATATATGCACCCCTATGTGCATAGCAGAGCAATTTATAATAGCTAAGATTTGTTAACAGCCTAAGTGCCCATCAGCAGATGAGTGGATTAAAAAACGGTGGTACGACTACACAGTGGAATACTAAGCAGCTGTAAAAAAGAAAGAACTCTTACCATTTGCAACAGCATGGATGGACCTGGAGAGCATTATGCTAAGCGAAATAAGCCAGTCAGAGAAAGATAAGTATCACATGATCTCACTCATATGTGGAATCTAACGGATAACATAAACTGAGGAACAAAAATAGGTCCAAAGATATAGAAGTACCAAACAGACTGTCAAACCTCAGAGGGAAGGCATGGGGAGGGTGGGTGGGTGGGAAGAGATCATATATGCATAACCCAGGAACACAGACAATAGGGTGGTGAAGGCTTGGAGTGGGGATCAGGGGGAAGGCTGGGAGAGGTAAATGGGGGAAAAGTGGACATATGTAATACTTGCAACAATAGATATTTTAAAAAAAGAAATAAAAAGCATTTGCATTTCACCTCAAATCTTATCTAATAAAGAGGGAATATGCAAATTGACTTCCATGCAGTAATGGTCAAGATGGCTGCACCCACAGTGGAGGCAGGGATTCCCTAACACAAGATGGCTGTGCCCACAGCGGAGGCCAAGTTCCCATAATGAGCCTTAATGAGCAATCAGCAGGGACCTGAGGCTGCCTGGCTGCACCCCCCGCCTGGTGGGGCTTGACGGGGACCTCAGGCTGTGCCCCCTGCCCTGGCGTCAGGATGGGGGACCTCAGCGCCCCGGCACCAGGCCAGAGGACCTGAGGCTGTGGCCCCCACCTGGTGGGGCTTAACATGGGACCACAGACCATGCCCCCCACCCAGCGGGGCTCGACAGGGGACCTCAGGCCGTGCTCCCCACATGAGGGGCTTGACGGGTAACTCAAGGCATGCCCCCTACCCTGGTCTGGGCCAGGAGACCTCAGGCCGTGCACCCCACCACAGGCCAGGGGACCTGAGGCTGTGCCCCCCCACCATGCAGGGTTTGACAGGGGACCTCAGGCCATGCCCCCCGCCCACAGGGCTTGACAGGGAACCTCAAGGCACATCCCCCACCCCAGTCCAGGCTGGGGACCTCAGGCCTTGCCTCCTGCCCTGGCACTGGGCCAGGCAACCTGAGGTTGCACCCCCCCCACACTGGGTGGAGCTTGATGGGAGTGGTGCCAGCTGGGTCTGGATCTAGCCCACCGGGGGTGGGTCCATCCGGGTCTGGGTCTCGCATGACTTTGAGGCGCACGTGGGTGGGCGGGGACTTGACTCTGGTTCCCGTGGTGCACCCCAGACTCTGACAGGAGGAAGAGTTTCATATACATTTTACTAATTTTCTTTCATCTCTGACACTTCTATTATAGAGAAAGGGCAAATAGCAATATTAAAATATTTTCTCCCTTTTTTAAAAATATATTTTTATTGATTTCAAAGAGGAAGGGGAAGGGAGAGAGAAATAGAAACATACATGATGAGAGAGAATCATTGATCGGCCGCCTCCTGCACACCCCTCACTGGGGATCGAGCCCACAACCTGGGCATATGCCCTGACCGGGAATCAGACTGGTGACCTCTTGGTTCCTAGGTCGAAGCTCAACCGCTGAGCTACACCCAGCTGGGCTATTTTCTCCCTTTTAATGTCTATGAATTTCGTACACTGGGTCACTAGTTTGAGATAAAAGTGAAAAAGAAAAAAAAAAAAAGATCAGCTCCTAATACCTGGAACCTCTAAGTGTTACCTTATTGGGAAAAAAAACAAGGTTCTTTGCAGTTGTGATTAAGTTAAATATTTTGATGTGGGGAGTTATCCTGGATCATCTGGGTGGGCCCCACATGCCATCACATTGTGAGAAGGAGGTACCCTTATAAGAGAGAGGCAGAGGGAGATTTGACACACAAAGAGGAAAAGGCCATGTGACCATGAAGGCAGAGATTGGAGTGATGCAGCCACGTGCCAGGGAATGCCAGCACCCCGTAGAAGCTGGAAGAAATAAGAAACAGTCTCCCCTGGAGTCTCCTGAAGGCTCATGGCCCTGCCAACACCTAGATTTAGCCCAATGATACTGATTTCAGACTTTTGGCATTCAGAACTGTGTGAAAATACATTTGTATTGTTTAAAGCCACTCAGTTTGTGGCAACTGGTTACAGCATTCTCAGGAAACTAGTGCAGGCAATGAGGAAGATCAGCAGGTAGGTGAGGGACCCAGGTCAAGACAGGGAAGGACAGGAAACTGGCTACAAATCTCAGGCAATGCTTGCAGCAGGGGCCTTAAGAGCAGTGGTAGGAAGACATGGGAGACAGAGCTCTCTGGGGTGTGGAAATGGGCAGATCAGGTCTGGATGACCAGAAGATGCTGTGGCTGCAGAGGAAAGAGGGTGTGTGTGTGTGTGTGTGTGTATGAGAGAGAAAGAGAGAGAGAGAGAGAGGGAGAGGGAGAAGGAGAGAGAGAGAGAGAGAGAGAGAGAGAGAGAGAGAGAGAGAGAACGCCACATCCTGCCAAGTTGCCACTTCACCTTCCTCCCAGGGATACATGAGCAACACACATGCTGGGAAAAAGCCTGGATGTGGGATCAGACAGATCTGGTTCTGGACCCAGCACCCCTACATATCAGTGCCTGCAGCCACCCTGAGCCTCAGTCTCCTGGTCAGTCAATGGGTGTGTCCATATTGGCATAATTTTCAAGGACATTTTCTCATTTTCCAGGTTCTCTTTGTTGCCACAATTCTTATCTACCAATGTTCACAGACAAGAATGGGCTACTGCTTTTAACACCAAGGGATCCTAGTTGTTTGTAAATGCTAAGACACCCTCCCCCCTCTGGGGATGTGATGCAGATTGGGCAAGATGATAGGCTGCTCTGAATCTGTGCTTAACAAAGGCCAGGGCCCTCCTCACTTGCCTGCAGAGCCAGGGGCCCCCGGGCAGGGGCCCTCCTCACCAGACCCAGCTCCCAGGAAGCCATGGGACTGCACAGAGCAGAGCAGAGCTTGGCTATTTATAACATGGGATATGATAAACACGTTGAAGATACATCTCCCGATAGACCAAATTTGATGGAGATTCCATAAGCAATTAGATCTGAGTGTTCTGCTATCTTCTTACAGTGAGGCCACCCAAAATATGTGTGAGCAAGTCTTTCTTTATAGCAGACATTTATACTTCACAAGGACATAATTGAAAGGTTTCAGGTGGGTAAGTCAACCCTCCCCAATCCCATGTGTAGTGGAGGGCTCCTGGGTCTCTCCTCGGCCAGCTGTGTGACCCTGGGAAACTCCTGCAGGCCTCTCGCTTCCTATGTACCTTGGTTTCGCCTTCAGAATGACAGGGACACTGACACTTGCCTTACAGGCTGCATGAGAATTCTGTGAAAAACTGAAATCTCTCAGCCTGGCCTTCAGTGGGTACTCAAGTCCTTTTGAATGCCAGATTCCCTTTCCCCTCCCTGGCCCACAATAAGTAAGGAATTTGGCTCCTGGTTCATTAGGCCTACCCTCCCACACCACATTCTTCCCCCCAAGTGCTAATGCTTGCTTTCTAATTTATTAAGCTGTTAATGGGCCTGAACAGTGGTAATTGTCTCTTGCCAAGGGTGAAAGCTATCTGCCTTCAACAAGGCTCATGTTCTCCCTTTTTCCTGGCCCAAGTGCCAAGACCCATTGAGCCCCAGAGCTGGCACTTCCCACCATGGTGGAAGCTTTTGTCTGTAAAAATGCCCAAGACCAACTCCCAAAGCCTGAGAGCTGGCAGCCCCTCACTCCTCTGGCTGTCATAACCTGGCACACACAAGCCCAGCAGGCCTGCCTTCCTACTTTGTCCAGGGAACCTGGGCAGAACGGATAACTGTCAGAGCCTGAGGTGGCTGGGGAGCTGAGAGGAGGCCTAGCCCCAATTGCACCTCCTTCCCCCATTAGCTGGGCTGCTCTCTTCACACGCCCTACGCTCTGGCCACACCCTGCCACTCACTCCCTGACTTATGTGAGCTCTTTCTACCTCCAGGCCTTGACCAGTGCTGTTCTCTCATCCTCTGCTCCATCTCCATGTGATAGATCCCCATTCACCATTCAGGCCCCAGTTGAAGTCTATCCTACTCTGTGAAGGAAACCCTTGCCAAGGCCACACTCCCAGGGACTTGTGTGTCATCCTCTCCTGGTATCAGAGAGAGCAGTGTGTCTGGGCTCTCTCTGGTCCTCTGTGGCCAGCCTGGGGCCTCACCCAGAGAAGATGCCCTGTGGCATTTTGCCCAGTGCAATGGAATTAAACAGTAGCACCAGAGTGGTCAGTACCAAAGACAATGAGGCCAGTGGAGTCTCTTCCTCCAAGGCCAAGCACACACTGGCCAGGGAAGTGGGGCTCCTTTCTGTGGAGGAATCAGAGGCAGCAGGGTCAGATGTGGTCAGAGGACACTTGGAGAGACAACTATTGGCAACTCTGAGGGTATTCAGCAAGCACTTAAAGAGGCTTATCAGGGGTCCCTGGAATACTTCTGCTGTGTATGTGGCCAGGGGTGTGTTTTAATCTGGGGGATAGAAAATAGGCTCTGGAATCAGAAAACTACCACACAACCATGTGATCTTGACTGAATCATCTGAATTCTGTGAGCCTAAGTTTCTTCTTCTGTACAATGGGGATAGGAATCCTTATTTCACAGGGCTGTTGCAAGAAATAAATGGCATTGTGTGAGGACTAGGTGAGAGTGCTTGTGTACAAATGCTTAGCATTCCTTAAGCATCCAAATAAACTAACATTTCCTTCTCCCCCCAGACTCCCAGGGACTTACAGTCTATTTGGGGGCCTTCTCCAGCAGGACCCATGTAGTAAGTGTTGAGGGCCTCAGAGTTGAGTAATGAGATCTTAAAGGGATATTTTATGAGAACAGCACACAAAGATACAAGGTTGAGTGACTGCAGCATTGCCATAGGTTAGACATTAGAAAGAATTCCCAGATGACAAGGACTTAGTAACAAGAAAGCTCTAGAGAGTAAGCATCCTTTAAAGACTTGACAGCTTAGCGGAACCCTGTACAGCATGATGAAATCAGCCATGAGAAAAACTGGGGGAAGAGTGTTCCAAACAGAGGGAATAGCAAGTGTAAAGGCCCTGAGGCAGAAACCAGCTTTTCAGGGTCAAGGCACAGAAGAGATAAGTGCAATTAGAGCAGAGTGAGTAAGAGGAAGGAGCTCCCAGATGAAGCCAGAGGAAACAGCAGGGGCAGACTATGGTGAGCCTTGAAGACCATGGGTAAGGACTTCACATTTTACTCTGACTGACATGGGAAGTCCTGGGAGGGTTTGGAGCAGGAAAATGACATGACTGACTTAGGAATGTAGCAGATCATCGGACTTTTGTGTAAATAACAGTTGGCAGGGGACAAAAATAGAAGCAGGGAGACCATGAGGAGGCTTCTGCAGTGATCCAGGCAAGAGGTGACAGTGGCCTGGGGGTGGGAGGTTGGCAGTAGAGATGTGGTGAAGTGGTCAGATCTGGGATTTATTTCAAGACAAAGATGGCAGGACTCGCTAATGAATTGGAATACGAAAAAACACTTACTTAGGATCTATTATATGTGTAGACATCATCTCACTGAACCTTCCTGGCTGCCTATGAGGAAAAGCTGATTTACCTCCAGTAGACTGAGGAGGGAACTTGGGCTCAGAGAGGCAAGTGGATTGCCCAAAGTCATACAGCAATAAAGCAGCAGACTGAAAATAGAAGCTAGATAGGTCTGTGTGATTCTGAAATGTGTGTGCTTTTCCTGAAAGTATTACCCAGCAGGCCTGGGCTAGGCCAGGCTTTCCCAGAGATCAGTTCCCTAAAGAGGAGTCTCCTGCTGCTGCTATGTCCTAAGCCTGGCCTTGAGCCCTGCTCTGCCCACCCCATTCTACTCCCTCACACCTGAGATCAGCCATGTCTGCAGCTGAAGGGGAGCAGCCTTAGCATATTCATCTGTAAAATGCAGGAATAGCCCGTGGTCTCTACGGTGGTATAAGGAGTAAATGAGACACCAGATGAGGTGTCCAAAGCTCCCTGCCCAGCGCCCAGCATGCTCTCTCCCCTCTTCCCTCATAGCCACTGGCTCCACCTGGGGTCAAGATGCCCAGCAAGCTGCCCTGGAGCTTTCTTCCCCACACCAACCCCTCTCAGAGCCAGCACCCCTAGGCAGGGCCCAGTCAGGCTCTATCTCTGGGTTCTTACTGTCCATTCCTTGAAGCTCAGGCAAATGGCATGAGCCCTATCATGCCAAAAGGATGCAGAGGGAAGAAGAAACTCTCATTTTCTCTGGCATGATGCTTTTTTGTCCACAAACATAAATGACATAACTCTGTGGGGGGCCCGCAAGCCCCTCTGGGGAGATAGGGAGCAAAACATCCGCCCCACCTCCCCATCTCATCCCAAGCTTCTGAGTCTCCTCCCACGCGGTTCAGGAATGCTGCCCACTGAAAGGAAGTGTGGGCTAGCTGACACACCACTCTCATGGTAACCCAGAGAAACTGAGGCACAGAGAGAAGGAACTTGGCCAAAGGCACACGGCTAGACAGTGGTAGGGCCAGGCCAGAAATGAAGTCAAGTTTTCATTTGCAGAAGTTGCTTTTGTCTTCAGTGCATGCCTACAGCCCAGCCAGTACATGCCTGGCATGTGAGCATGGGCACCCCACTTGCGTCCACTATACTACCCAAGGGCCCAGGCAAGGGGACTTGGGGATATCTATGTTCAGAATCTCTCACAAGCCCCTGTCCACAGGAAATGAGGTTCTATCCTGGCTCACCCCAGAGGAGGGTTTCATTCCCCAAGTTGGGTGGGATGGGCCCAGGGCCCAGAAATATATGCCTGCTGCCACCCTCTTGCATCAGCAACCCACCTCCCTCTCTGGCCACTTGTCTCTCTCCAGGTAACTTGGTACATTCATTCTACCCCCTTTCAGTTGTTGCATCATTGACCCCACCCAAGACCCCCTCCCACTCCATCCAGTAAGAGCAGCAGGGCACACAGAGGCCATGCGGAAACTCGTGCTGAGCTGGCCCTTAGGGGCCTCACATTGGAGAGCAAGAAAGGGGCCATGGCCTCTGGGGGCAAGGGAGGCAGTGCGGGATTATGGGCTCCTCACTCGGAAATGATTGGTCATGACAAGCTCACTACAGGAACAAAGCCTTGTGAAATTGACCTCATCACCAGCGATCAGATCAGATTGTTTAGTGTGAGGGGGATGTTCAGCTGGGCGGTGACCTAGTTAGGGCCTTAAAGAGGCAGAGCAGCTGTCCCACTCTGGGGAGGGGGAGCCCCCGCTGAGCTGCAGGTGGAGGAAGGCCCATTCCCAGGCAGGCTCTGGCCTCTCCTTGGGTCCTCTAGCATCCCCAGAGGTGTCTGAGCACCATGGAGTAGAACCCAGCCTCACAGGACCGTGGAAGAGTGACAGAGGGGGCCAGGTCAGGAGCCAAGGGCAAAGTTTCCACACCTATCCAAGGAGAACAAGGAGACAGAGCAGAAACTGGGGAAACCCTGAGACAAGCGGTTCCGCAAGCTCTCAGGGACAGGGGTGAAATTTAAGGATTTGTTTATTTGTTTACTCTGTCTCAGCCACTATTCTGAATACATATATTAACTCAAGCAATCTTCAAAACCACCTCATGAGGTGAATACTATTGTAATGCCCATTTTATAGATGAGCAAACTGAGACTCAGAGAGGCTTGCTTTACTTGCGCAAGGTTACAAAACTGCTATGTGGCCATCTGGTCATGGAGTCTGTGTTGTTAACTACTATAGTCTATTGATTCTCTTTTGCTGACAGGGTGGACCAAATGTGGCAGGCCAAATAAAGACAACTAGGAAGAGGTGGCCTGTGCCTTTGAGGCCTTTCTTTCCCATCAGACCCCAGGGGCTCCAGGCACTGGGGCAGGGAAGAGGGGGCCTGTCAGGAACTTCAGGAACAGGTGCCTGCTTTCTCCTTGGATCCTGTTTCCTGACACTTGCATGAGGAACTGAAAGGGGAGTGGGAGGAAGGGACATGTGGACAGGCGGGCAGAGCAGGCCCCTTTCTGCCAAGCTGTGCCTTAGGGAATATGACTCCTGCTGCCTGAGGGGTACAGAGGGAATGCCAGAAGGGAGGCAGAGCTTCTGGCAGGGCACATGGTGTTAACCCTTTCATCAGTGATATGGTATTAGCATAGGGCCTGGCATGGAGGAGGGTGCCTGCTAATGTGCAGCAGACAGCAAAATCCACTGAGGGGTGGCCAGAGAAACAGCTGCAGCATGAAAGCTCTTGATTGGCTGCTGAGAAGAGTTCTAGGGAGGTCAGTAATCTGCCCTTGAGAACTTGAGGCATGGAAGAGACCCCTGTCACCACATGGGGTTAGGAAGCACCTGAGGCCAGTGTCTGAGTGGCATCTTGCATCTTTCACAAGGGTCTCAGGTGTGACACCTCTGCCAGAGCTAAGGGGTAGGTATAGAACTAGTGAGCCAGTCCAGGCCCCTGCCTAGTTCTACGCAGGCTGAGGAGCCCAGGCTGGCAGAACCTCAAGACCTAGGCCTACTCTCCTGGGGGTATGCAGCTGAAAGGAATGCTTGCTGCTCCCCAATACCAGCACTGAGTCCTAAATGTGCTCCCAGGGCAGGCCTCTCTGCTCTCTGGCTCCTTTCTGCCCAGTTCCGTGGGGACCTGAGATGTCTAGTCACGGGCTTTGGATCTCAGGCAGAGACAGTCCAGCCTCCCTACTGCCCAGCCTGCTTTCTAGCTTCCTTGGTGTGTTCCTTAGGTCCTCAGGCTGGGCCAGCTTCCATCCACCCCTATCTCAGGCTGAACTTCTCAGCTATGACCTGGTGGGGCTTCACTTGTGACTAGTGGCCCCTCCCTGGGATAATCCTGTTGCTCCTACCAACTGCCTTCCCAAGATGGTTTGGGTGGGGGTGTCCTCTCCCAGCATGCAGTGCAACTACTCTAAGCTAGAGGACTTTTAGTTCTTTCCTGAGAGCCCACATTGAAAGGACATAGGCAGAAAAGAGAAACATGTGAAGGATTGTCAAAGGGCAGAGGGACCCTGAGGACTACAGTTAGGACCCAGGGTGGCAAGCCACAGGGATAGAGATTTTAGTCTGCTTCAGAAAATGACTTCCTGCCAGGACGAACTGTTCTGTGAGGGAATAGCTGTCTTGGGGCCTAGTGAGACCCGCACCCCCAGCTGTGTGTAAGTAGAAGCTAGTTGGACAATGATGAGAGATGCTTCAGTGGGTCAGTGAAAGTAGAGTGGGACTATGCTATCCCTGTGCACCTCTCTGTATTTGTGTTTTTGTTGTTGCAATCACTACGAATCCACAGGATGTTTGCCCTCTGCTCAGTTATACTCACCAGGTCATTTGTGCAAGTTCTCCAGGTTCAAGACAGGAACAAAAAGGCTAAGAGAAAAATCTAAGACTGGCTAGAGGGGGAAAGAGAGGAGGAAAGAGAAGAGATAGAGAGAAAAGAAAATGAATGAGAGAGACAGAGAGATTAGAAAACAAGAAACAGAAAAAGGGACAGAGAAAGAGAAAAAGAGAAAGAAAGAGAAGAGAAAAGGGAAATGGGGGGAGGGGGAGGCCTCAAGCCAGAAGCAGGGGGAAGTTGGAGACAAAACTGTTCCTTCCTTCAAGCTCTTTGTCTCCCCTAGCAGCCCTGAGGCTTCTGGAGGAGCCCTATTTCCTTGCTAGCCCAGCAACTCTACCCCTTTCTTCAAAGGCAAGGGCAGCTGTGCCAGCTGCATTTGTCAGGACCTTGGAACGCTTGAGGCTGAAGGGGCCCTAGATGAGACCTTGCTCAGGCCACCAGGCAGAGAGAGGCTTCTAGTGGAGCCTCAGCAGCTCCAGGACCCAGAAAGCCAGGCGAAGACTGGGGGAGGTGGTCTGTGCCTTCACACTGCCAATGGGCAGAAGAAGCAACGGGGGTTCTGGTGCCCCCAGAGACAGAGCTGGGCCCCATGAGTGAGAGCCACCCAGAAGCAACATTCAGCTCAATTCCAAGCAGAACTTCTTGGCCACAGAGGTTCTTCACAGGGGCCTAGGCTTCTCAAGGCCTAGTGAGGCCTGTGTGCACATGTATGCAAGAGAAGCTGGCTGACCGCTGCTGGTGACAGTGGAGAGTGGTGAGAGCCTAGGTGGGAGTGAGACCAGACAGCTTCGAAGTCTGGGAGAGTAGCTGTTTCCATGATCCCATGTCCTCAGCAGTGCTCACATCTTTCTAGCCCAAAGGGGAGAACCCTGCTGTGTTACTTTAAAGTCAAGCATTCTAACAACGCTTTTATTCAAACTTTTACAAAATAACATTTTCCATGCTTCTATCTTAAGAATTTTTGTGTAGTATGTAGTAATGTCTATAGCTATGTAACTATATATCTATAATATCTATGTATTTATGTATCTCTATATCTATTTCTCTATGCATCTTCAGACCTGTATCTATGTATTTGTATAACTCTTTGCTATATATCTATACTAGAGGCCTGGTGCATGAATTCGTGCACCAGTGGTATCCCTCGGTGTGGCTTGTGGGATCAGGCTGAAACTGGCTCTCCGACATCCCCTGAGGGGTCCTGGATTGCAAGAGGGTACAGGCCAGGCCGAGGGACCCCACCGGTGCATGATCAGGCTGGGGAGGAATGCGGGAGGTTGGCTAGCTGGGGAGAGACCATGGGAGGGCCCCAGGGCATATCCGGCCCATCTCACTCAGTCCCAACTGGCAGACCACATCAGCAAGCTAACCTACCAGTCAGAGTGTCTGCCCCCTGGTGGTCAATGCACATCATAGCGAGCGGTTGAGCAGCCTTAGCATATCATTAGCATATTACACTTTGGTTGAACAGACGACCGGGCACTTAGCATATTAGGCTTTTATTATATAGGATAGTTCTGTATCCATGTCTCTCATCTTCTGTGGGCAGCTGATGGAGATCCTGGGGGATTTAGAGCCCCTGCTTTCTGACCTGTCTCCACAGACACTGCCTGCCTCATGCCAGTGTATGAGGCCTGCCCTCACACCCCTCTTTCCCACTGGACAGTGGCTGTCCTGGGCCTGGGCCAACAGGTTACCATGAGGAAACTGGCCAAAGTCCAGAAGGCCACTGTCACAAGCCAGGAGCAGCTGCTTTGCCTGCATCTGTTGGGGGTGAGGGAGACAGGAGAGCAGGAAGAGAGTTGTGGGGAAATGTAGGGGGTGGTAGCCCTGGAAATGTGAGAGCCACTAAGCAGTAGTGAATGTTAACAATGGAGGGAGAGCATCATATGAGTAGCCCAGCACTGCTGGTCCCTTGCTGTGGGATCTGGGACAGAGTCCTGCCCCTCTTGGGCCTTCAGTGTGCCCATCTACACCATGAACATCTTTAAGGTCCTTCCAGAGCAGATGCCCTTGACAGTGCACAATTTGAAATCATAGATTCTTATCACTAGAGCATTTTGAACACACCAATGCAATATATCCACAGGTGTTTTCTTTCTACGTAATGTACTGGTTAAAACAAAAAATACACAGACTCTGGCCTTGGCCTGTTTGGCTAAGTGGTTGGAGCGTCGGCCCATGGACCCAAGAGTCCTGGGTTCAATTCCTGCCATATCTGGGTTTCAGGCTGGATCCCAGCCCGTCAGGGTGTGAGTGGGAGGCAACCAATCCATGTTCTCTCTCTTCCCCTATGTTCTCACATCTATGTTCTCTCTCTCTCCCTCCTCTCTCCCCTCCCCTCTTTCTAAAAAAAAATAAAAATATATCAATGGGAAAAATATCCTCAGGTGAGGATTAAAAAAACAACAGACTCTAGGCAAGACTGTGAATGTGCATTCTGGCTCTTCTACTGGTCAAGTGACTTAACCCCTTCCCCAACAATTTTTTTGTTAAAAACGTTTCTTTTTCAGACTAATTTTTTTATTTTGGTTCTATATAGTATTTTTTATGCTGGTTATGAAAACAGTTTGTAACTCATCTTCCTATAAACCATATTTTTTTACCATATTTTCTTAGTATACTCGTCGACGACTGAAAAAGAACATTTTGTGAAAATGAGTATACACGTTTCTGCCGGGGAAGGGGTTAAAGCCTCTGGGCCTTAGCTGCCCCTATAGAAAGTGGAAATAGGAGTACCAGTTGCCTCACACATGTATGGCTTTACTAACTGATGATGTAGGTCACAAATTGCATGTCGAATGTTGAAACTGTTAAAAGGTGAGGTAAAAAGAAATGAAATACTCCATATATTGAGTATTTCTTCTCACTACCCAATGAGAAGGAGGAGCCCTATTTCCTTGCTAACCCAGTAACCCTACCCCTTTCTTCAAAGGCAAGGGCAGCTGTGCCAGCTGCATGGGTCAGGGCCTTGGAACACACTTTGTGTTGTGACTATTCTAGAATTTGCTTAGGACCCCTTCTCTGGCTTTCTGACTGACTTTGACGCTAGGCACCTTGAGCTGACCAGGAAGGATGTCAATCAACCTGGACCTGGGCCTACTCTGTGTGGTGGGGGGAGCTGAAGGCTCAAAGCAATCCCCATTTCCCCAGACTCTGAGGGCCAGAGAGGTACAGGAACCTCACAAACACAGCCTAAAGGCTCTGCTGCCCACACCCCAGGCCCAGGGGTCTCCTCAGCCCAGAGCCTGGGCTCATGTGGCTCCTTCCTGTCTTCTTCATCCCAGTCAGCTTCACAGGGTGAGGTGCCAACCTTTTTGCCATAGAAAAAGCAAGCCAAGCCCAGGGCTCACAGTTCCATTACTGTGCACTTGTGTACTTTTAAGCACTTTGCCTGCATCATCTCTTTGAATCGTCCCAAGGACCCTATGAAGCAGATACTCTTACCCCAATATGCCAGATGCTACATTACTAATCAGTTAGGGACCAGGAAAAGTAACTGGGTGCAGTCTGGCTAGAGAGCAGCCTCTTCATGGCCTTGTGACCCTGAATGAGCAAATGAGGACAATGGTTTCCTCATCCCTTCCCAAGGCACCTTCTGCCCCCTTCCTGAATTCTTGGCTTGCTCTGACCCCAGCCTAAAGAGAATTGCCCGCAGGCCCAGATCCACCATCCTTTATCTCTGCGTGTCCAGCTCAGTTGGCCTGCGACCTCTGGCGCCATGCCCAAGGCTCCCTTAGTGCCCCATCCCCACTCCTGGCAGGTCTCCTCCTGGGAGCCCCAACCCCTGCATCAGGGATCACAGGTAATCCCTTCCCCCTTCCTGCTCCTGCAGCTCCAGCCCCTTCCAATTAGTGGAGTCTCTATCCGCTCTGCTGGGAAAGGCTCCCCCACCCCCTGCCACCCCCTCCACCATTCTGCTCCCACGTGGGGAGCCCCGCTCCCAGGCCTAGCTGCCCCATTCACAGAACCCTCCTCCATTGTCAGCAACCTGTCACTCATGCAGGACATTAGCATTTCTAAAGCCCACTTCTCCTAGTCACCACTTTGGCCTCAGCCAAAAAGGGGCTCACTTTGAAACATAGGTTTTGCGAGGGGGTGCTTCCTAGGTGGCTAAAACAGCTTACCTCTAGGTCCTTACCTCTCTAGGCCTCAGTCTATTTGCTTACGAAATGGGGAGAAATGTTCTCTCTGGTTTGCAGACTTAGGATACCTGAAATTTCTCAGTTCCAAGAGCTGTTGAGTAATGGAGTGGCCTCCTGGGACCTCAACATATCTGCTTGTTCCTTCCCTCTGGATTTCTTGGGCCTTGCAGTATGGACCCCCGATTCCCCAACCACGTACCAGGGGAGATAGGAAGTTTTTTCAAAACTGGTTTTCCCTGCTCTAACCCACGCAGCCTTTGTTAAGGCCCTGGCAAGATAGGGCATGAATGGGGTGACTTCTTTGCCCTGGCATCTGAAAACTGCCTGAATCACTTGGGTGGGGAGGCAGCGCCACCCAGTGGTTTCTTGGGCTCTTTGCCAATCTTCCCTAGGGTAGGTCCTTGCCTACCTGGCATCAGGGCCCCACCTAGGAGTCTCACCAGAAACTCTTTTTACTTGTGGAAATTCATTTGCATTGGTTTCGCTGCTTCAGACCCAAGCCTAAATAAAGAGAGGTGGTTAGAGTGTCAACAGGCTCAGCTCAACCTCGGGCTCCACCCCCATCTTTCCATTGGGTATTAAATGGCTTTCTCTAGGCTCTGTTGCCAATGGACAGGCCTTCCCCTCCTTGGGCCTCATTTTTCTCCATCTGAAAAATGGCAGACTATCCCTGGGCCACCCTCTGCTTTACCTGGTAGTCTGGGGAAATTTGTGGAGTCGGGGGATGGTGAGTGTCTGAGGGCCAGTCCTCTAAGTCAGTCGACCAACTGCCCCCTCCCCGCTCCTTGAGAATGGGCTCTGGCCCCATCCATACCTCCCAGACCAAAACTCTAGCCTTCATGCCCTGCCTGGAAACACATGAGCTGCTGACCAGGCCCTCAAAATACCGGGAAAATGGGATCCATCTTTTCCCAATGCCCACTTTCTTTGATTCTTACTCCCTGCTTCTGTCTTCCTGCTTCTTACCCTCTTCCCTGCTCATTCTGCTGTGTGCCACATTTCTCTTTAAGCCTGGTAGAGAGCAAAATGAGGTAAGAGTAACCTGAGTCTCAAATGAAATGCCCCCCACCTCATCCCCCTCTGGGACCCCTTCTGAGCTTGCTCTGGCTGAAGTAGGCATTGAGGGGAGAGGGAACCAACAATCAGCCTCGGAAAGCTATGATACTCAGTCCCTATGCCCCTTCTGGCCTCCTGCGGATCCTCCCTCCATGTGGGCAATGGACTCCAAGGTCCCTCTGGCTTGGAAGAGAGGGGAGGCTGATTAGGCTCAGAGCCTCTTGTGTCTAGAGTTTGTTTAGGCCTCCAGGAAAACTGGAGTCATGCAGAGAGCAGGGGCAAGGAGGAGGCTTGGTCCTGGAGGAAGGAGCAGAGGGTCTCAGCTCCAGCCTCTCAAGCAGACATTTTCCCAGTCAGGAGGAGGTAGAAAGAAAGAGTGAGAGCAGTCTCAGCAACAGGGATCCACACTGCTGAGGTCAGGGCACTGCTAGGCTCAGCCTTTCCAGCTCTGCTCTGAGGACTTACAGGGGCTCTGAGACCACTAGGTATAAATGTGGGGTGGTGTGTTCAGTGGGTGCCCCTATCCCAGAACAGCTCTTCTTGGTCTGTTATTTTTATTACAGTTCAAGATAAGATTTTTTTTAATTGATTTTATTTTTTTCAGAGAGAGGAAGGGAGAGGGAAACATTGATGTGAGAAATAAACATCAGTTGGTTGCCTCCTGTACCCACTCCTACCAAGGTCGAACCTGGAATCTGGGTATGTGCTCTTACCAGGACCCAAACCTGCTGCCATCTTTTGGTGTATGGGACGACACTGCAATCAACTGAGCCACACCAGCCAGGACCAGATAAGTTTTTTTCCAGAAAAAAATATTCTGCAACCAAATTTTTTTTAAAAAAGCCCTGATTGAACCCATCCCTACAATTTACAAAGGGGGAAACTGAGGCTCAGAAAGGTAAATTAACACACTTCGTACCACTCAGGAGTTTTCTCGTGTTTTGCGCACCATCTGTTAAGGACCGCTCATGAGTGTTCTCGTTTTTCACGCCCATGGAAAAAGGAGTGAATCTAGATACTCATGTAAATTTTGTTTGGTCCCTCTTCATAGAGGAAAATGTTTTACGCAGTACCATAAGTTAAAAAAGTACTAGGAACTTTAATTGTTTAATTGTTTTTGTAAATAAAAATGTTATAATTATTGAAAAACAACACCTAAAGTGCATTATGATGATTTAAATAACACGCAGTTTGCCCCAAAACATGCGGTCCCTGGCGTATGTCTTAGAGATTTCTATGCGGTACGCAATGTGTTGATAGCCCTAGCACCTTGCATAGGGCCCTACACCCACCAAGTCCTTAATAAACATTTGTAGAAAAAGCAATTAAATATCATGGAATTCTCAAGTAATTTTAAAACATAACTAACTTCACTTTCATTTTGTATGTGGCCATGCTACAATACCTACCACCTTTTAAAGCTATCAAAGAAAATTGTCACACAAGCAACAACAAAGAAATTTGGAATTTGCTCAAATATTTGGAATTACCTAAAATTATAGTGAACTCTCTTAATCGAAGTGTAAGCAAAGGAACAAGTCATGAAAAATGGCTAATTGTCTATGTGTGCATATTCTTGTGTAAATTTTGGTTAATTTCCACCATAGGTTTAATACTACCTTGCTGATGTTTGACATGAAGAAGTGAAAGAGGAAAAGCCTCCTTTTGCTTTGAAGTTGAAATGTGAAAGGTGTGCTCATGAACACAAAAGCATGCTCACACCTCAAAAGGGTGGTTTGATCCAGTTGGGCTCCTTATTGTACCCGAGCTACTGACTCTCACTGAATATTACTTCAGGCAAGCTCCTTTCCTCTCTAAGTCCTCAGTCTCTTCAACTGTAAAAAGGGGGAAGAGTGAACCATATATCAAGAAAGACTACCACAGAATGGGAGAAAATATTTGCTGATTATATATCTGGTTAGACAGTATTCAGACTGAGTAAAGAACTCTTACAACTCAAGAATAAGAAGACAACAAGAAGGCAAGAGAAATTGGGAGTAAACATTTCTCCAAAGATGTTATACACATGGAGAGATGCTCAACATCATAGTCATTAATGAAACACAAAACCACACCACAATAAGATATCATTTCATATCTGCTAGGATGGCTAGAATTAAATTTAAAAAACAACAACAGGTGTTGGTGAGGTTGTAGAGAAATTGGAATGCTTGTTCATTGCTGGTGGGAATGTAAAATGGTGCAGCCATTATAGAAAACAGTCTGGCAGTTCCTCAAAAAGTTAAACATAGAATGACCATTTGACCCAACAATTCTACTCCAAGATATATATCTAAGAGTAATAAAAGCATGTGACCACACAAAACCTCATGCATGCAGACTCATGGCAGCAGCATTCATAACAGCCAAAAAGGTGGAAACACAAAAGTCCATCAAATGGTGAATGGATAAACAAAATGCTGTATATCCATATAATGGAATACTCTTTGACAATAAAAAGGAATGAAGCACTGACACATGCTAGAACACCAGTGAATCTTCTAAACATTATGGTGAGTGAAAGAAGCCAGATACAAAGGGCACACATTCAGTGATTCCATTCATATGAAGGTTTCCCAAAGAGGCAAATCCAGAGACAGAAAATGGATTAGTGGTTGATAGGGGTAGAGGGTAAGAGGGGACAGGAAGTGATTACTAATGGGTATGGGAATTATTTGGGGGGTGATGAAAATATACTAGTACTCTGGAATTAGATAGTGGGAACAGTTGCACATACTAAAAACTATGGAATTGCACATTTGAAAAGGGTAAATTTTGGTATGAGAATTATATCTCTTTCTTAAAAAAGAGAGTGAATTATATAGCAATAGTTTACAAATTTGGCTGAATCACAACTACTCCAGAATTGTCTCACTTCCTAACCAGTAAGCCAGGACAAGTAGAATGGGGAAACTGAGACAGATAGCTGAACAAACTAGCGGAGCAATTTACAGCCAGACACAGAAGGTCACCTCCTGGAGATAAAATCTAGGCTTCAGTGATATTTCAGCTCCAGGCCCAGAAAAGCAGCATAACCAGGTGGATGACACCAGGACCAGCTGCAATGATTAACTATGGCATTGGCCAATCAGCAGAGACCATGACCCTGAAAGAGCACACCTGGAAAACTGATGAATAGTCTGCTGAAACCCTCCCCTGAGGCCTCCCATAAGATTCCCGCTTGCTTGCAAAGGAGAGATAAAAACCCTCAAGACAAAGGACCCAGCCCACACTCTCCCTCTGGGGAACACACCCCATGTCATTCCCTTCCCTCTCTTCTTCCCCCCAAGGCATGCATTACCTAAACCAGTGGTTCTCAACCTTGGCTGCACATTAGAATCACCTGGGAATCACCTCATGAGGCCCAGAAGTCAGGATTTAAAAAAGATTCCCAGGTGATTCTCATGTGCAGCCAAGGTTGAGTACCACTGTCCTAAACTTTAAAGCTCCCCACAAGACTTGCAACCAAGCATGGGGTCGTCCAAGGTGAACCCCATGAACCTATCTCCAAGGCCCCCTTTTCTCTGACTTGCCAGTGAGCTAAAGCAATGCAGCCTGTGCTCTCCTGTTGTTTCTTCTATGTTAATCCCTTCCTTGTTTTACTGTTCCCAGCTTTAATAAGCATACCCTCAGTGTCACCTGGACTCATGTTGTGAAATATTTCCCACACAAAGTCAAGAACCCACACACTACCACTGGCCCTAAGCAGACTTTCAGGCCTGAAAGTTTGTATTTTTTAGCATGTCCCTGAGGAAGTTCAGAGGTAGTCAGGGTTGGGAACCACTGGGCCAGCTCTAGCATTCTAGATTGCTGCCTGCATCTATGAGAGTTACCTGTAAAGAGTTGCACACAGCCCCTTTCTCCATGGGTGCTGGCCCCTCTTGGGTTCTGCACACTCAAACAACCAGACCTCACATCCCAAGAAAGCCTGTTGAATTAGCCACAAAAACAGACCCTTCTTTTGCTCCAGGGGCTTCAGGGGTTTTCTGACCTCTGAGGCAGACCTGCTGATGTTGGCCTTCCCAGGTGTAGGGGGCCTCCTTGCCTCTCCCCCTTTTCCTCCAGGGCTTCCCTCAGCAGAGCCTGAGATTCATCCATGTGCTCTGGAGATGCATCACCAGGCCTGTCTGGCAGGTCATTTGGTAAAAGAACTCAAACCCCACTGGGAGATCTGGCAGGGGAGGGGGCTACAGGGAATGACCCTCAGGTGCCTGGGAAACCACATGCTGGGACAGTTTGGCTCTGGTGCCTAGACCAGACTCTGAGAAGGGAGTCCTTAGAGAGTCTATCCAGTCCCAGCCATCAGCATGAGGTATGAGCAGTTGAGTGGGTCTGGTCCCCTTCATTGTGAGTGAGGACATGTGTGTACACAAGCTTAGTGAGGTCCCAGGCTCTCTTCTTGCCTGCCTTACTTTCTCTCCACCCGGATCAGACTCTACTCTCACTGTAGCTACAATAATGATGCACCCTCCTATCCCACTGATTGAGGACCAACTATATGCTAGGCCCAACGCAAAACGCTTTGAGATACTTCATTTAGTCCTCACAACACCTTTTATAGTAGAAAGTACTCTTCTCACTTTACCAAGGAAGGAAGAATTCAAAGTTCAATTATTCACTTAACTAGTATTTATTGAGTCTTTATTATGTGCCTTCCAGGCACTATGCTAGGTGCTGGTTCTACAGAAGTGATTGAGGTCCAGCCCCTCTTGGAGCTTGCACTCTGTCCCAAATCATGGAAGGAGATTTCTAGAAAGAGGTTAAGCTGGGATAGCAAATCAGGTCCACTTGAGTCTACAAGTCCTCCTCGGCCACACATGCAAATTCCCCCCCGCCCTGCTCGAAGTGAACCTTCCCAGGGCTATCTGTGGCTGGGTCTTCCCAGGAATGTGGGCAAGAAGAGCACAGGCTCCCCAAATAACAGTTGTTCACATGCCACCATCATAAATTTGGCTACAGTCTCATCCTACCTGTCTCACTATTAAATTGCTATTTCTTTTTAAATGGACTCACTTCTGAAAAATAAACTTTATTACTTTCCCTCGGTGTCATACTGAGCAATGATATCCATGAAATAATTTCTGGTATGCTGGTTGAATTTTTTCCTAATAAATCTTAAGTTGAATTATCACTATTGATGTATAATTTTCATTTAGGTGCCATTTAAAATTCTCTTCATATCATACTTTGGGGAAACACTGGAAGAGAAAGAAAACATGATTCCATTAGCCGCTCAGAGATGAACTTGCATGGAGACCACCTTTGTTGAGAAGTCACCTTGGTAATACTGCTTTGAGCTAGACTCTGAGTCTCCAGGGCCAAAAAGTGGGCCCAGCTGAAGGCCTGTTATTCCAGAGGGATGAGGAGGAAGAAAGGAGGAAGTGCAGTTGGCAAGATGGTGTAAGATCCTGCACACTGTCAGGTGACTCCTTCTCATGACTCCCCCTCCCCCTTCTTCCCATCTCTGGCCAAGTCATTCCTCTCAATAAAGGCTTGAGGCAAAGAGGAAAGGGTCTGGGTCTTTGAGGCTGACTAAAGAAGGTAGAATCCATGCAGCAAATGGTCTGAATGTTACAGAAATCCTGGGGAGGCCTTTGCATTTTCTCAAGGTTTAAGCCAAGTTTATAGAGCTGATAAGGTCAGGGATCCTGGATCACAATGGCTGCATGACCCTAGGCAAGTAACTTCATTGTGCCTCAGTTTTCCCATTTCTACAAATGAGAAAATAAGAGGGTCTTCATAGAGTGGTTATGAGGATAAACTGAGACAAAATATATGAATGGACTTTAGTAAAGGCCCATTCAAATATTATCCTTTTATGATCATGACTACTCAGCAAATTCAATAAGCATGCTTTGGTGTACAAGGCATTATTCTAAGCACTTTGGTGTGGGAGGAGAGGAAGCAACAGGCATAGAGGGGTTTGCAAAGATTAATGCAATACAATACAGTCTCTAAAGTCTAGGAGCAGAACAAAACAAGCAATTTGGATTGGACCATAACACAGTTTTGGCCCATAATGCAATACTACTTCTGACATCAGGCCAAGTGAAGTAAATACAAAATGGAAATGGAGGATGGAATGACTGGCTGTCACTGGAAAAATTAGGGAAGGTTTCACTGAGGAAATGGCCTTCAACTGAGTCTTCAAAGATGAGTTGGACTGCAATCAACTGCAAACCAGAAAGAAAGTCCTTTCAGGCCAGGGGTGGGTGGTGGGAGGAAGAGTGTCAACAAAGGTGTGGGATGGGTTCAGGGGGAGCCTCTTTGGAGGATGAAGATGGCCTATGTACCTGGTGAATACACTGCAGAGAAGCGTGGAAAGCTCAGTGGAGGGTTTTAGATGCAGGCCTTGCCTTACCTGGGGAGCTGGTGGCTGCCCATCTGCAAACAGGGGACGTGATCATTTCTCCTGCTTAGTGGAGCAGGTGGCCCCAAGTGGACCAGCAGCCTTTCCACTAAAAGCTGAATGGCAGCAGAAGAAACTGTAATCAGCCAAAAGAAGTAACTTTCTGAATATGACCTGTGGGAAACTATTTTAGAATGGCCAATGAAGATTATCTGTCTGATTCTAGAAAAATTCTGCCCAGAGGCAGGGGGCTGGACCAGGTGATCCATTTGGGTTCTTTCCAGTCTGCAGCCTTGATGATCTCATTGCTCCCTCTTCCTCTAGTCAGGGCTGCCTCACTCCAGCTCAGATTCATTGAGCTTACTCTTGTCATTAAAGATCTTCCAGGATCCAAAGCCACAGCTCTTCCAATGGGTGACTCACAACTTTGTCAGCAAGATCATTCCAATATCTAGCCTCCATTATCCTTGCAGTAAACTTAAGTAAACTCAGCATTTACCTTTCTAACTTTGCTTGAAAGTGAGAAAGTGAAGGTTGTTATCTTTTTATAGACAAGACCTTCCTGTTCAGTCTTACCCCCCAGCCTTCCTCTCACCTCTGAAGAGACAGTGAGAACCTCAGAGATAGAATATATTTTAGAGTTGAAGGGCCTGGGTTTGAGTTTTCGCTAGGTATGCAACCTTGGGCAAGTCATTTGAAGGCAGGGATTAAGTAAACTAACATTTATAGAGCACTTCCTATATACTCAAATTCTCCTTGTTAAATGAATCAAATGTAGATATTAATCCCCTTTTATGGGTAGGTAAATGGAGGCTCCAAGAGGTTAAGTTTCTTACTTACTCTCACCCTTCTAGTAAATAGTAAAGCTAAAACTGGAACTGAGATTTCATAGGTTCTAAAAGCTCCACTTTTACTACCTTATCCTGTTACTTCTTGCTTCACTGTGTCAACCCAAGTTTCTGTCATCTGTAAGAAGGGGCTAATACTCTCTGCCCCACAGGGTTATTGAAAGGGTTAAAGACATACATCCTGTGTGCGAAAGTGATGTGTAAGTCCATAAGTACTGGGCAGATGCTAGATAATTATAACTCTCAAGCTCTGGTCAATTCTTTGGGAGTCTGCCAACACCTTTAGAAGCTATTTCTGAGGGCAGTAGGTGGAGTTGACCTCTCCTTTCCTCCGTCACAGCTCTTATGGCACTGTGTTAATGTTCCTTCTTTAGTATGTTTGCCTCCTTAATTCAACTGTGAACATGTCCAGGACACATAGTAGCACTCAACAATTGTGAATGAATAAATGAAAAAAAAAAAAAGAATGAGGCAGCCCCACTCTCCTTGAGACCTTCTTGCCCACTCTACTATCCTCATACTGCCAGGTCACCCACCAAACCATAGTTTCTCAAACAAGCTCTACACTTCCCTACTTCTCCGATCCAAGTACTAACCAGGCCTGACCCTGCTTAGCTTCTGAGATCAGATGGGATTGGGCGCGTTCAGGGTGGTATGGCCGTGGACCACTTCCCTACTTGTGTGCCTCTGCTCACACCATTCCTTCTGCCAGGAATGTCTTCCCCACCCAACATCCTTGTCAAAACACACATTCTGCTTCCTTCATGAAGCTTTCCCTGACTATCCCCTGTCTGATCCTGAAGTGATTGCATTTTCCCATGAATCCCCCTTGCACAGAGTGGGTACCCAGGACTCCTTTTCAGGCAGTCACCTGCATCCCACTGTGTGACCTTAAGCAAGCCTCTACCCCTGATTTGGGTCTCAGTATCCAATCTGTACAGATGTATCCAATGGCTCTTCCAACACTGCCATCTGTGACCTGACTTCTTTGGGGTTCAGGGAGGACAAGACACTAAAGAGCCCCAAGTGGGGCTTTTGACTCTTTAGAGCATGTGCCCAGCTCCCAGCCCTGAAAATCAGTTTATCAGATATTACAAGCTAATTGAATTGCTTACTAAACAGATAAATAAATATCTACTTAACACAATTATTGTCAAAGGCCTGAGCCACATACCATCATTGGGGTTTTATTGCAGGAGAAGTTAATTAGCTCTACTTAGGCAAGTCCCAGGTGTTTAAGACAGAGCATGGGGGAGAGGTGGGGATGGGAGAGTAGAAGACAGGTGGAGGAGGGAAAGGAAAGGTCTCCAAACTCCCCTTTCTCAGCTGTCATGGCCTGGCTTTGGATACCCCAGGAACCCCAACTTCAGTGATACCTGAGGCATGTCACCCATCAAGGATGAAGGAAGCTTCTTGAGAAATTGCTATGTGCAGAACACTGTACCAAGAATATTATCTGCAGAATTTCATTTGCTCTTCACAATGACTTTCAAAGGCAGAAACCATTCATTGTCCCCATTTCATAGATGGGGAAACTGAGAAGCACAGAAGTTAAGCTCATATCAAAGGGAAGCGAGGGTGCTGGGCCCGGATCTGCTTCCAAGGCCAGAGCTGCTGTCTTTAGCCTCTGCTGCCCCTCCAGGTGACAGGCTCAGGAGATTGATGCTACTCAAGAAGGACTTGGGTAGGCAGTGTCTTCCCTTTGCTGTGGTACAGTCAATAGGTTTTCCAGGGTGGACCAAACTGGGCACAACCGGAGTTTGCATAGTACTTGAGAGAGTTGGTCATTTTTCCATTCAGGAACCCATCCTCCTGTGACTCAGGTCAAGGCTCTGGGCTGGGAATCCTGGATGATTCAGAAACCTACCAGGGATTTACATTCCAGTGGAAGCTTATGAACATTTGAATAACAAGTCATTTTAAGTATAAAAGTGTATATGAAGATGTATATATCTCTATCATTATGTCATTTCTCTCTTTAGAAATTTTTCCTAGGTTTTGAGGCCCTAAGTCAGCAAATTTGGGTTTCTTTCCATGATATTGCTGGGACATAGAGAGGATCATGAGCTGTGGGGCCACAATTTGAATCAAGGTTCTGCCATTTATTAGTTGTATGAGCTTAGGCACATCCCCCTGTTTCTATGTACTGCTACCATTCTGGACCTAACATCACAACTCTTACCTGGACACACACTTTCCTAACTGGGTTCCCTGTTTCTCTGGAATTGTTCACACTGTAACTATAGTGAGCTGTTGAACATGAGACAGCTCATGTGCTAACCCAGCTCAAAGTCTTTCGAAGTCCTCACCATGGTCCACAAGGTTTTTGTGGTTGGATCTCTGTCTACCTCTCTGGCCACATTCCAGACCACACTCTCACTCACAAGCTGAACCACACTGGCCTCCTTAATGATGCTTGAAAAAAACTGATTTCTACCTCAGTACTTTGTACTTGCTGTTCTGCCACACCTCAGTGCTCCAACCCCAGGGATTTGCATCCCTGGCTCCTTCTCATTCTTAAATGTCACCTCCTCAGAGACATAGTCCCTGGCCATCCTATCTTAAACAAAAGCACCACTTTTGTTCTCAGTTTTGGTACTCTTTGTTTCCTTCCAAATATCATAATTGGTAATTATTTTTATTACTTTAAAAGTGTATTTACTGTCTGTTTTCTCCCACTCAAACAGTAAGCACTGTTAGGGCAATAACTTTGTTTTCAGCACCACTCTGCCACAGATAGTGTTTGGCACATAGTAGGTGCTCAATTCAGACTTGTTATATAGATAGATGAGTGAACGGTTGAAACAATGAATAAATGAATACTTCTTAAAGCTGTTGTGAGGATTAAATGAGCTAATGCATGTTAAATGTCTGGCACAGAGCCCAGCAAAGAGCACAGATCAATAGCTGATAGCTGACTCTGGTACCTAGCTGTTCCCTGAGCCACCACACCCTAGACAGCTAGCCCTCCATCCCACTATCCTGCTCCCTGCAAAGCCCAATTCCTTCTCTCCTGGAAACAAACCCATTCTCACCCATAGGCAGTATTATGGTGGAGTTGAAAGCACATTGTTAAATATTCAGGAATTTTACAAGCAGATTGTTAAACTATTAGGAGCTTAAGAGGCGACATGGCAGGAGTACTTACACCACAAAAATTGGCAAACAGTACAAATCAGGGCACCCCCCTCAAGAGCCAGTTTACCAGTACACCACCACTAGGCTTTATCCTGCTGTTCCTCTGCCCTATCAAAGTGCTCTGTCCATGTTCTCTGCCTGCCAGCCTTCAAGGCCCACATCAAACACTGACCTCCAGAAAAAGCCATGCAGCCTCCCTGAGCTCACTCCTCAGTGATAGACTCAGTGCCACAGGATAAGGTACCTAAGCCAGCATTTCTATATATTGACTTTTGTTGTCTTTTACTCCAGGCAAACATGAGAATGTTATCCATGAAGCTTACTTCTATTTTTATTTATTTATTTTTTTAATCCTCACCCAAGGACATGCTTTTATTGATTTTAGAGAGAGGAAGAGAGAGAGAGAGAGAGAGAAGTGAGAGAGAAACATTGATCTATTGCCTACCATATGTACCTCGACCAGGGACTGAACCCGCAACCTAGATATGTGCCCTGACTGGAAATTGAACCCAAGACCTTTTGATGCTCCAACCAACTGAGGCACACTGGCCAGGGCAAAGCTTACTTTTAAAACTGTGAAATCAGGGACCTGGTTAATATTTTTTTTCTCCTAGTCCCCTATGGTGTCTTGCACAGGATTGGCGACTGTGCATGTGTTCAGCAGACTCAGAGCAGTGAGCAGAAAGAGTGGCAGGAGTCTAGGACAGAGAAACAGCAGCTCTGCATTTTGGCTCAGCTCAGTCACTAACCTGCAGTGTGATCTTGGGCCAGTCCCTTTCTGTTTCCAGGCCTCGGCTGATCCACCTAAAATGATGAAAATGATATTGAAGCTTCCTTCAAACTTCAGGATTCAGAGAACTTATTCATTGACTGATGTGCAAATGAGTGTTATTTTATGCAAAAACTCTTAGGTACTTTTAAATAAATAATTCCTACCATCCCCTTTCCACCCTTTCTACTCTATCCACCTTAGCAATAGAAGGCATGCAAGGACCTTCAGAGAAGATTGAACCCAAGGCCTCCATTCTGCAAATAATGAGAGCTAGAGTTAACAGAGCACTTATTATGTGCCAGATATTATTTTAAACATTGCACACAGATTAACAAATTTAGCCTTCACAACAGTGTTAAAAGGTAGATACTCTTATAGATGTCCATTTTACAGATGAAAAGGCTTAGGTTCAGAGAAGTGAAACAACTTGCCCAAGACACACAACTGTGAAGTAATAGATTTGAGGCTTGAAGAAGGCAGGCTGATTTTTCAATCCCACATACCTAACCATCGTGCTGCACTACCTTGTACAGTTTCTCAAAGGAAGTGCCTGCCTCTCAGACCCCTGACTGGACAGGTATCACTGTAGCCCAAGCTTTACAAATAAGCATAATGCCTTAGAGGAAATGTCACATAACTTCCTCTAATTCCCAGCTATGTGACTTTGGGCAAGTCCTTGTGCCTCTCTGAGCCTCAGTCATCTCATCTATCTTACACAGAGCTCTTGTGAGGATTAAGAGAGGGAAGAAATTAACATATATTGAATGTCTCTTTGTGTGTTTAAATTGCATTAAATCACCTCCTCTGGTTCTTCTGGAAGCCTAAAGAAAGAAATTATTCTCCTGTTGTACAGAAGTGGAAACATACTCAGAAAGGGTAATAACTTCCTTAAAGCCATGCAGTCAGGTGGGGCAGAGATGGGATTCAAACAGACATCTTCATGTGTTGTTTTTTTTACATAACCTTTTTTTTAATGTTTTAACAGTTTAAATTTACCAAAAAAATGTGAAAGGATAGTACAGAGTTTCCATATACCCTGCACCCAATTTCTCCTATTCTTAACATCTTGCATTAGTATAGAGCATTTGTCACAATTAATGAGTGAGACTTCCTTAGTTTTACCTAATGTTCTTTATCTGTTCCAGGATCCCATCCAAAACACCACAGTACATTTAGTTGTCATGTCTCCTTCTCTACCCTTGACTATGGCAATTTCTTAGACTTTTACTGTTTTCAATGGCCTTCACAGTTTTGAGGAATGCTAGTCAGGTATTTGTAGAATGTTCCTAAATTGGGATTTGTCTGCTGTCTTTGTTTTTGTTTTTTCATGGTTAGATTGGAGTTGGGGATTTGGGGGAAGAAATCCACAGAAATAAAATGCCCTTCTTATCACATCATATCAAGGTTGCATGCTCTCAACAGGGCTTATTACTGCTGATATTGATTGAGATCACTTGGCTGAGGTGTATTTGTCAGGTCTCTCTACTGGAAAGTTACTTTCTATCCTGTCCTTTTTGGAAGGAAGTCACTCTGCACAGCACACACTCAAAAAGCTCAGAATGGGGAGATGTTCACCACCTCCTTGTGGAAGGATATCTACATAAATTATTTGCAATTCTACATGAGAGATTTGGCTCTGCACACCCATTTATTTATTCAATCACTTATTTATATCACTATAGACTCATGGATATTTGTTTTATACTTTAGGTTATAATACAACACTACATTATTTATTTTGTTGCTCAAAGTATTCCAGGAGCCCCTTTAGTTGGCTCCTGTGTCCCTTTGACTTACCCTCATCAACGTGTTTTGTTTTTCTTAGCACTCACTTCCTTTCTGGCACTACAAGATGCTCTAGGCTCATCTCATATATTTCCTGCTCTAGCCCTGGAAATCGACCACTTCTGCCAGGAATTCTGGTTCCTTTTATTGGAGAATGGTATTAGAAACCAACATCTGGGCACTGGGTGTGTTCGTTGCTACTGGACCCTCTCAACTAACAGAGAAAGTTGGGTATATATTAATTAGTGTACATGTGCATATCTGTACATGTTTCTCTGTGTAACTATTTGTATCTATATTAAGCTAAACATGAGTTTACATGGATTGTCTCCCATTGTGATCCATTACCACATGGATGGTTCCAGCCTCCCTGCTTGCTTATCTGCATGCTCACACTCCAACAGTGAGCAACCTGGCTCCCGCCACCCCCCATCCATCTTCATGTTATTTTCATAGCTTTTCTTCCTTTACTGCTGCCAGGTTTCCAAGGCCTACCTAGCAGCTGCCATGAGGTGGAGCTGTGTTCATCTTTCCTGGGCTCTGGGTGGCCCTATCAGCCGTGGGCAAACTATGGCCCGCTTGAATTTATATTAGTTCACACAAACACTCCATCCATGCTTTTGTTCCAGCCCTCCGGTCCAGTTTAAGAACCCATTGTGGCCCATTGTGTCCCTCGAGTCAAAAAGTTTGCCCACCCCTGCAGATGGTGGCTGTGATTTGCAGCTGAGAAACGTTCACCATCAGGCCCTCCCTAGTTTGGTTTTCACAGGCAGCCCTCAGTGTAACCTTCCCCAGTCCTTCAGAGGACCCAGGAAAGTTTGCCTACATGGGGCAACTGAGCCTTTATACCTTCACGAATTAATTGTAGGTATGGTAGCAGCCCCTCTTCACTGCCTGGTGTGCTAGCCTCACTGCCCCTCCTCCACAATCCTTCCCCTTAGGCAGCCATGGTATCTCTTACTTAGATGTGGTAGAGGATACAGAGAAATTGGAATTCCAGGCATGGGCAATATGCAGTATGAATGGGGCTAAGGCTCCTTTGGTCAGAGCTCAAGTAAGTTCAGCTCAGTGGCTGTGTCACCTTGGAGCAATAGACTCTAAGACCCCATGTGAGCAGGGCCCCTGCCCCAGCCCCACACCTCAGGGGACTCTGTGCTTTAGAGGGCTTTCCTCCAAACCTGCTAATGTCCCCTCTGGTAGTGCCAGGGTCAGCACTGCCTCCATGGTGGAGTGCTCTGAGCCCGAACATAGACCCATGTAGGTCCCAGTTCCTGTTTTTCCTCTTTGAATGACTGTTCCATGCATGGCGCCAATCATCTGCCCTGAGAAGCTCCTGGAGTTGCATTTATGGTGTTTTCCTGGGGCCCTGGGGCCCTGGGGCTGGTCCCAGTTCCTGGAGAACAATCTGGCAGGCAGATCACTCCTGCTAGCTGGCATAGTACTTTTTTCTCAGGATCATGGAAGAGATTAGGTTGCCAGAATGGTGCTAATATGCTGACTGTGGGTGACTTGAATTGTTTATGAGTCAGGGGCTACACATAGACCCACAGACACTCAAGTATACCTGTATCTATACCTATCTATATCTATATCTATATCTATATCTATATCTATATCTATATATCTATCATTTTACCCCCTCAGGGCCTACAAACTTTAGGGGCAGCCCTTCTTTAGAACTTATGGAGTTAAAAGAAGCACAGAATGTTCAAGACATAAAGGAGTTTTGAAGCCATGTAGCTCAAAGCATTCCTGGTGTAGATCTATCATCCATCCCCTTTACCCCAGAATCTGAGCCTAGATATGACCCTAGAGCTGCTGGGGATGGAGAGAGGAATAAGTCCTGGTCCCTGCCTTCCTGGGTCTCCTATTCTAATGAGGGACACAGGCAACAGAAACTCTCATTTTGAATAAAATTATAAGAAGAATAGCAGTGATAGCAATAGTAGCAGCAGCTTATTGGGCTCTTACTATATGCCAGGCAGTGCACTGTGTGCCTTGCATGCATCATCTTAGCACATGCTCACAATGAGCTCATGAAGTGAGTGCCACTGGTATTCCTATTTTATATAGGAGGCAATTGAGACCCAGGGATGGAAAATGGCACACATGTGAGAGCCAAGAATGTCCTTCAGCTCTGTCCAGCTCCACATCCTGAGTTTTTTCACATTCTCGGGCCTCAAGCCTGAAGAATGGAGGCCAAATGGGGTAAGGCAACTTGCCCAAAAAGAAAGGACTCGAATCCAGTGCCCTCTGCCCTTAGCCTTGCATGAAAGCCATAGCACTTTGCCAGGAAAACAGTGGCATGTGTCCATGATCCTGGCTGTCTTCTCCTACTATGGTGTCATCTCCTGGCACGGCCCCAGCCCCAGGCTGAGCCGGGCAGGCCATGTGGCTAGCACATCTCCCTTTCAGCTCTGCCAGGCCTGCAGCTGGCCCACCCTTCTCGTGTCCCCAGCATTGCCCAGCCCCCTCTCCTCAGCCAAGGAAGCAGCCCTCTT
>NW_006292780.1:244714-248549 GCF_000327345.1 Myotis davidii
TTCCTGCCAGGGTGTGTGAGCCCTGTGCAAGGAGGATGGGTTGCCATGGCAGCCACGGAGGGTTGGTGTGGAGGGGGGCCACCCTGGTGCAGGGCTCCTGACCTCCCCAGGAAGGGAAGCTCTGGCCCTGGGCCTGGTAAGTGCTTCAGCAGGTCACCACAGAAGGCCTGCCCCCACCCCATCCTGGCCTTCTGCCTGCACCGGGTGTGCTTTAAGAGCTCTCACCACACAGAGAAAGGGATGAGCTAGGGAGGAAAAATGCCCAGGCCCTTCAGAGCTCAAGCCCAATATAGCAGAACTAATTTGAAATGTCACTTAGGGCAGTTTCACTCCCAGCCAGTGAAAAGCTGGTTTATTTACATAGTTGGCTGTGGCAGGAGGCCAAGAACCCCGTCATGCCAGAGTGTAAGGGATGGGCGGCTGGGGGCCCTGGCAGGGTCCCCTTGGCCTGGACCTTGCTCAGAACCACCATCTGGAAACCCCTGTGGGCAGAAGGGCTAGATCCGATAGAGCCAGCGCATGCCTTTCCACTCCAGACAGTGCTCCCTGCTCTCGGGGGCCCGGGTCATGGCAGGAACTTCTAGTGACTGCCTTGGCACAAGTTCTGTGCCAGGTACTCTGCTGCATGCTTGACACGGTTTTCTTATTGAACCTTTGACAAGTTCTGAGAGGAGGAGTCATTTTTCATATGTCACAAATGAGGAAACCAAGGCTGGGAATGATGTCCGACTCTCTATGTGGTCCACCTTCCTGGGGTCAAACAGCCTTTAAGTGGCAGATGAGAGTCAAATCCAAGTCAGTCTAATTAGTGAGTTCATGTTTCCCCTGTATCCATACTCTGTATCTTGAGTGCTTGGCTTCCGCCAGCCTAGCCACTACCCAGGATGTGGCCTGTGTGAGCCACTGGATCTGTCAGTTGATTGGCAATGGCTTTTTTAAGCAGAGTTCCTAAAGACCCTACTCATTGGATTTCCCAGCGAAGACACTGGTCAGGGGGCTGACAGGTGTGGGGCAGGTCAAGGTAGCCTCTTCCTGGTGCCCGCCTGTGTGCTTCAGTTGGGAGAATACCAAGGTCCCTGGCTGAGAGGGGACACAGAGAATTAACAGTCTTGTCTGTTATATCAAACTAGTAGCCTGGTGCACGAAATTTGTGCACTGGGGTAGGGGGAAAAAGGGGCCCCTCAGTCTGGCCTTCACCCTCTCCAATCTGAGACCCCTCAGGGAATGTCCAACTGCCTGTTTGTGCCCACACTTTTAACAGATAACAGCTCCATTGTTGTTTCTTTCTTATGCTTAAAACCATTGGAATTAGTAGGTATTCACAGTGTGTATACATTTTGAGGGGACACCCTGAATATCTCTAGTCAGCGGTGAAAGAAACCAACAGCAGATTTGGAATCCCCAGACAGGGAACCTCGCTCACTCCCCACATGTCTCCCCACTTCACTTTCCACCTTTGTGGCAGCAGGCAGGAGAATCAACATTTTCTCTCATTAATTCGGAAAAGCACATCCTGTCACCCGCTGCCTGGCAGGAGTGTGCTAAGCCCCAAGCAAACGAGGCTCAGTCAGGGCAGCCTTCGCTCATGGGTGCTGACACCCAAAGTGCAAATTCCTCCTCTACAGTCGCCACGACTATACCACTGTTTCACTGAGAAGACGGAATTCCTCTCCGCCTCTAGGTTCTTGATCTTGAACGCTGACCGAAGGCACCTCAGCAAGGGCCGCCTGTGCCCACCAGGTGTGTCTATCTGTCCCCGCTCCTGCCTCAGCACCTGCATTAACCCCCCAGAGGTGATCTCGTAGCTGCACTGGCCTCCGTGGGAACAGGGCATGACCACTCTGCGCTCTCACTGTCATCTCACAGGCGCCCACCCTCAGCACCCAGAACACCCAGACACTCTCCAAATGATGTGAGCGCATCAGAAGGGATGTGCGCACATCCTGTGGGGGTTTTAGGCATGCTGCATTGATGGAAGTACGGTGGAGAGGCGGGGGGCACTTGTGCACGCCTTGGTTTGCAACTGTTGCAGGCACAGGAGGGTGACAGTATGCTGGGGGGTGTTCGCACGCCAGGGGTGGATGTGCACACCAGAGGCCTCTGGCTTTGCAGATCCGCAAACCCCCGTGGTGCGGCCAGGAGGATGTCAGTCTGGCCCGCCACAGTGGCTGTCCCTGCGATCCTGCACCTTCTGGGCCAGGAGGCGGATCTTGCACAGCCACTCCTGGGCACTGATGGCCTGCAGGCACTACTTCAGCTCAGCCTGCAGGCTCCACTTGGCATGCTCACAGCTGTCACCACCACCATGTGGGGAGTACAGGCCACCCTCCGCCGGCCTGCCTCCCCTGTCCAGAGGCTCTCTGCGCTGCTCACCTGCCCAGAGTGACTGGGGCTGGGCAGAAGCCAGGCATCCTGCCCTGCCCAACCCCAGCCGATCCGCCCCTGTGCGAGCTGTCACCCCGCTGGGAAGGGTCACGGATCCAGGTCCTGGGACCACGGACAGCCTCAAGTGCTGCCCCCCACCCGGCAGGGTCACAGATCCGTGTCTTGGTCCCATGGACAGCCTCAAGCACTGCCGCCCTGCCCGCCAGGTCACGGATCCAGGTCCCAGACTGCAGATAGCCTCAAGTGCTACCCCACGCCTGGCAGGGTCACAGATCTGGTCCTGGACTGCAGACAGCCTCAAGCACTGCCCCCCACAGGCAGGGTCACAGATCCGGGTCCCCAGACCGCAGACAGCCTGGCCCGCTGCCGCCCCGCCTTCAGTATGCAAATTAGCTGCCATCTTGTTACTTCAGGGTGGGGGTCCCCACTGGGGTGCCTGGCCAGTCTGGGTGAGGGGCTGAGGGCTGTTTTCAGGCTGGCGGGCGACTGAAGCTCCCAACCTCTCCTTTTTTTCTTTTTTTTAATTCTGGGATTTATTTACCTTCTATGGCTGTCACTGGAGCTGAGAGCTGGCTTTAGCTCTGAGGCTGAGCTCTAGCTCTGAGACCTCGGCTGCTGAAAGCAGGGATCTGGGTTTTTTCTATCATTGAAACACTGTTGTGGTCCTGCTGGCTGAAGCCCGGCTGGCTGAAAGCAGGTTTCTGCGGATTGTCTAGATTCTATATTTGCAGCATTGTTTCTTAGAGTTGCAGCTCAGAGGCCGGCAGCGGCAGGCAGGGAACCTTGACTTCCTCCTTCACTGGAACAAGCAAGCCTCCTTTTGCTTCAGCTGCCTGGCTGCCGGCCGCCATCTTGGTTGGCAGTTAATTTGCATATTCTGCTGATTAGCCAATGGGAAGGGTGTCGGGGTTATGGTCAATTTGCATGTTTCTCTTTTATTAGATAGGATATGTACTGAGCATCTATTATGTGCCCAGAGCCTTGCTGGGTGTTGGGAGTACACAGGTGAGAAAGACATAGTTCCTCTCCTCATAGCTCCCAGGCACTGTCCACAATAATAATGCAGCAAGGGCTAGCATTGACTGGTCTATGCCAGGCACTGTTTTAAGCAGTTCGTGAGGGTTAATTTATATGCTGCCCTTAGCAACGCTGTGAGATAGGTATTACTATTATCCCCATTAGACAGATGCGGAAGCAAAGCTTTGGAGAGATAACCTATCTGGTCCAGGGTCACACAGCTAGAAATTGACAAAGGTGGGGTTTGAAGTCAGACAGACTGCCTGTAGGACCCAAAGTTCCAATCCAGCAATGTCTAGAATAGAAGAAAGAGGGCTGAACACTGCGGTCTGCGAAGTTGGGATTGGAGAGAGAGCAGGTTTGCCAAGGACACTTTGGCAGACAAGGTCGGGAAGATTTTTCTAGCTGGAAACAAACCCTTCCTAGGGCTTTT
>NW_006292780.1:248582-254829 GCF_000327345.1 Myotis davidii
GGGAAAGAGGTGAGGGGTGGCCCAAGCTCCCCTCAGGGAAGTCTGACCATTCTATCAGATTTTGTCTCTATTCATCTTAGGTTTCCTGTTTTGGCAGTTTGTTGGAGCTTGGAGGCTCAGCCAGCCAGGGGTTAATGTCTAAGGGGCCCACTGGAGAAGGGCTTACTCTCCATGCCAGGGCCCTGGGGAGAGGATGTGGATGGGATCAGCTGGAAATCATTAAAGTTGCTGGCAGGGCAGACTGAGGTAGAGGGGTGGAGAAGGTCCAGAACCCAAGGCTGGAGGGTGGCGGGTGGCCAGCCAGCAGGCTCTGGGCTGAAGAGTTACACAGGGTCAGGGGGGAAGTGAAAGCTGCTTGGCGCCAAGTGGAGACCCTGCTCTCTATGTGGTCCACCCTAAGGTTCAAGATGGAGGGAGTGAACATCTGGAGAGAAGCTCAGAGTGGAAATGGAGACTTAGGCTGGTCGGTGGAGGAAGTGGCTGGAGGTCTTTTAGTACCAACGCCTGCCACACAGAGGCTAAAGAACCCTCATCCACACTCCACTTTGATGTGCATCCTTATGGGATATTTCCAAAGCAGCCTGGAGGGGAAGAGAGACCTCAGTGGTGCTAACCGCTAAGATGCATTCTCCAGCCCTACAACAACACCCACCAGCCATCCATTCCCTCAGCAGAAAGGAGCGCACAGGACCTGCCTTTGCAAGTGCCACAAGCTCCGAAGAGTTTTATCCAGTAAGTGCTTTTTAAGCTAGAAACCCAAAGAGGAGTGGGCAGGGCAGCATCTGCTATGTGGGCACGAGACCCAGCCGAGCTCCTCGGGCAATTGGCTCAGAAGTGGCACTGAGGCTGCCTTGAGGAAAGAGGGCAGCACTAAATGGCATATTGGTGGCAAACCTGCTGACTTCAGGGGCCTAATTTGGGGAGGAGGAGTAGCTCAGCTCCTGCTTAAGCCCAACCAGAGCTGTAAGGAGTTCCACCAAATATGGGGACTGTGGGACTCTTAGCAGAAGCCAATGGAACTAGAAGAGGCTCTGTGGAAGATTGGACCTGGTACTAGGGTTCCTCTAATCTCCTTGGCTAGTTTAGGATCCCAAGGGCCCATGAGCACCCATGGGACAAGTGCCCTTCAGTCTATGCTGCAGGCCCAACAGCACCTCAGCTGTCCTTTAACAAATAGGTGGTTAGCAGAAGGAGGAAGATGCCTTGGCCATCCAGAGCCCTAGTAGACCAAGAGTAAGGTGGGAAAACACGACTGGAGTGACCTTCAACGTTCTCAGAAATGTCATCTAATTGTCTCCAAGCCTGTGGATGATTCTCCAGGTCCCTGCTTCCTTTCATGCCACTCTCTGACCCTACCTGTCTCCTCATAGTCCTTCAGTGACTAGCCATTCCCCCTCAGGTTCTCCACCTGCCATTCTCTCCTGCACATGAAGTCTTCCACCCTGGTGTTCAGATTAGCTACATTGAAGTGTGCTTTCCTAACCCTTGCCTCTACCCTGTTATCCTTAGAGTCGGCTGCCAGGAGCCAACTGGGTCCCTGTGAGCTCTATGTAAGCAGGGCTGACACTTTATGACCAGGCTTCTCTGCCTTAGAAAGAAATGCCAACTTGGATTACTGGAGGGGAGAGAAAGTGATAGCTGTACCTCAACAAGGGCTCTCAAGCATACTGAGGCACATGCTGAAAAGCATGTGAGCATAGGGCAGGGTGCTGCCAAGCACAACCTGGCAGGCAGCAGGCAGATGGGTTCAGGGCTCAGCTTCCTATAACTCTTCTCCCCCAGCTTCCCACCAAAGGATTTGAACTAGCCCAAGTCCTAATGTCCAGGTAAGCACTAGGCACTGGGGCTAATTGCCAGAAGCCTCTGGTTTTCCCCATCTCTGGGTCTGGTGCTCAGAATTTACACCAGCTGCCCATCTGGGAGGCAGGTGGGGCTCCTCACTCTCCCTTCCTCGCCCCCCACATCCAATCAATCACTAAATCGTCAAGCCCTGCTCATTTCAACTCCTAAACCTCTCTCCTATCTTTCCCATTTTGTGCCTTTCACTACTATCACCCCAATTATCAAACACCAACAACACTACCGATCCTTTACTAAAAGCTTAGATATGCAAGAATTGAGGCTCAAAGTTTACTGTATTTGCCTCACTTAATCATCCCACCACCAACCCTCTAGAAGCCATATTATTATTATTGGCTCCATTTTACAGATGAGAAAACTGAAGCCCAGAGCAGCAAAGCCCCTTGCCAAAGTGCATACACCTAGTAAAGGGCGGAGCTGGGATTCCTGCTCAGGCAGTCTGTTTCCAGAACCTTCCACACAGATTTCCTCTCTCCCACCTTTCATCCTGGCAGCTTCTCCTCTCTTCATCACTGCCAGGGTGGTTTCTCCAAAGCCCATCTTTGACCATGTCTATTTGACTCCTGTCCCAGTACCTTATTCTGACTTCTTTAAAGCATCCACCTATCTCTCCTCACTACCATTACCCTAGTCCAGGCTGCTGGCATCTCTTGCCTCTCAACTTCTCCATTCAACTATCAACTGTTTGAGAGCAGGGACCAGTCTGTCTTGTTCACCAGCAAAGTGCCCAGAACACAGAAGCACCAGATAAATATTCACCAAGTCAATGGATGGAAAAGCAGACTCTCAGTATCCTGTATTAACTCCGCCAATGCCTTCACCATACTACCACCAGAGGGATTATTCCAAGCACAGCCTTGCACATGTCACTCCTGTGCTCCAAACCCACCACTGACAAATTTGATCCACAGATTCTGCATCTAAGAATTTTTCATAGAGCTATGCACACTGATTATTTATCACAGTCTTGTTTGTAATCACAAATTATCAAAAGTAACCTAAATGCCCATCAGTGGGAGCTTGGGTAACTCTTGAACAATACAATACTGTGTGCCATGGAAAAAAAATGAGGAAGCACTTTGGGGACCAACACAGAACTATCTCCAAGATGTAATATTTGATGAAAGAGCAAAGTGAAGAATGTAGGCTATGATACCATTTATATAAAATAAAGGATCGTAAGAAAATATAAATCTCTTTGCTGCCTCTTAACCTATTTGCCTCTTCTACCTTTAAATTTCTGGACTGTGCAAAGATGTCACCTATGGAAAAAGTATAAACTTCACTATTTACAATATAACAGTGTAGACCACAATTTTCATTAGAGCAAACAAACAAAACATTGTCCCATCAATTGCACACTCAACTGTGTGCACGCTGTTTCCTCAGCCTGCACTGTGCTTCCCTGCCCTCTAGCTTCTCTAATGTCCACACCTGCACTTTCCATCACAGCAGTTATAAGCAGCATGTGGGTACTGAGCACTTACAGTGTGACTGATCCACACTGATATCTGCCATGAATATAGAATACATACAAGAATTGAAAGATTCAACATAAAAAAAATAATGTAAAGTATCACCACAATTTTTCTCTATTGATTACGAGTTGATGTGATAATATTTTAGAGATATTGGGTTAAAGAACAAATAATATTAAATTCATTGGTTTCTTTTACTTTTTTAATGTGGCTATTAGAAAATTCAAAATTACATATATGGCTCACATTCATGGCTTGCGTGATATTTCTGTTGGATAGCGCTGCTCTAAATTCTACCACTCCTTCCGCTGTACTTTGCCGTGAGTATAGAATACATACTGTGGAGCTCTGTGAAGCTCTCCTTGAGTCCCTTCTTGGAATCCCATTTGCTGCCATCTGCCTCACAGCACTGAGCAGGGGCGAGCTTGGTGACTGTCTCACTCATTGAACTGTACATCAGCCATTGGAGGGAAAGGCCCTTCCTCGCTGCATCCTTCAGAGTCCTTCAGGGAGTTTAGTTCAAAATCTAACTCTGCCCTGTGAATACACTAAAACCCATTGACTTGTATATTTCAAATGGGTTATTTATATGACAGGTGAATTTTATCTCAATAAAGCTGCTATATCAACTTGCAGGCTGTGCAGCCAGGAGCCAATGGCTTCACCTCTCTGTGCCTTAACTTTCACATCTTTCAAAGGGAGGTAATGATAATAGTACCTATCTCACGGAGTTGCTAGAATTAAATGAGCACATGCATGCAAGGCATTTCATGTTTTGCCCATAATAAGTGTTCATTAAATGCTAGCTGCTATTGTTCTTGTGCACCAAGCACTGTGCTAGTCATGTTACATACAGTACTTCATTCAGCTCTCACACTGAGCATATAATGTATTGCCATCCTAATATGAGGGATGCAGAAATTTAGTCCAGAGAGGCCCCATGTTGATGCAGATGTCTATTGGCAGAGCTAGGATTAGATCCTTGAGTTCCTGCCCCTTCCCCCTTTTACATGCTCCTCTACTTTCAGGACATTTGGACACCCATGGGGCAGAAATCTCAGGCAAGCCTCCCCTGAGGGCCAGTGAAATCTGAGGTATATCAGGCCTCCTCTAAGAGATGGGCCTTTGTACCTGTGACCAGCCTGGCAGGGGCGTCAGACAGCCCTTAGGAATGGAAGCTAGATCCAAGACTGAGTCAATCCCAGAGCAAGAACCATAGAGGCAGTGGCCACTGAGTCACTCTGCCTAAGAGGACATGCATTCTTTAAGCCAACTCTCACTTTGGACAGGTGAGGATTCACGTGGGATTTCTTGAGCATCTGTGGGATCCCAGGGACTACTTTGGGTGGTTTTTGATGCCTTGTCTTGTTGAACCCTCATGGTGAGGTCGCCATTACTATCTCAATTTATAGATGAGGAGCCTGAGGTTCAGAAAGGTAATTCACCCATGGAAGATCCAGGAATCAAACCCAGGCCCCATTTACTCACCAACTCATTCATTAATATTTCTTTCTTTTTTTCATGCATCACATAACAGGTGCTGGGGATACAAATATGAATTAATTTCTCTTATGGGCAAAATGCTAAGGGAGAACTAAGTGGGGAGAATCACAATGACAGCTGGGAGGGGTATGTGTGTGAAGTGTGTAGTCGGGGATGCTGGCAGGCAGTGAATGTCTCTCAGACAAAGCGTTTTGTGAAGAATAAATACAGCCCAGCTGGCATGGCTCAGTGGTTGAGTGTCGACCTATGAACCAGGAGATTAGGGTTCAATTCCAGGCAGGGCACATGCCCAGGTTGTGGGCTCGATTCCCAGTGTGGGACATGCAGGAGGCAGCCAATCAATGATCCTCTCTTATCATTGATGTTTCTATCTCTCTGTCCCTCTCTCTTCCTCTCCGAAATCAATAAAGATATTTTTTTTAAAAAAAGAATAAATACAATTTCATTGGAGTGGAGGAGGAAATAGCAGGGAGACATTTTAGTGGAAGAATGGCTCATGAAGGTTGGGAAGGCCTGGCAGAATGTGATGTTTAGTGGGTGGTGAAAGAGGGCATGTGTCAGGAAGCATGGAAGACATGGGGGACAGTGTGGGAGGTGAACATGCAAGCTGTGCCTAAAAGGTCTTGCATGCCAGCCCAAGGGTCCTGCACTGGATCTGGGGCCTAAGAGCTGCAGAGGATTTTTGCCACGGTCAGTTTGCTTTGCTTTGCTAGAAATACCACTATGACAGCAGGGTTGAAGACAGATCTGACAGGCTGGCCTGGAGACAGGAGCCCAGACAGAAGACCTCTGGAATAGGAAAGAGATGATAGATAAACTACAGCTGTGGCCCTGGGGACAGAAAAAAAAGACAAATCTTCCAAGACAGATAGTGATAGATTGGACAGAAAGGATTCAATGCAAGGGATGGGTGGGGTCAAGGACAATTCCTTAGCTCTGGGTTAGACACCTGGGTAGATGAAGTTGCCAGGAGCAAATATGGGGCAGATTGGCCTACAGGTCATCCAGTTCTAGTTTTGGAACCCAGCAGTGAGGTCAGGGATGGAGACAGAAAGAGAGAGAGGGAAAGGCAGAAAGAGAGAGACAGAAATTGAGAGAGAAAGAGAGAGGGCCCTCAGCTGCTGATTCTTGGTCTAATGCTCCTCTTTCTATTCTCCCCAGCTGACCTCAAATACCTTCTGCTAATATCTGGTCCCAGTGATGCAGGCAATCCTTAGCAGATAAGCCCCCAATGGATTCGGGTCTGAGTATAGCCCAGCCCAGAGGCAGTGAGGTTTCTGTAACGTTCATTCAAATGCACAAGACTCAGAGTGGACAGTGGACTGGACAGAAAGCTAAGAGGTCACCTTATCTAGTCCAGGTCTGGGCAGAATTTCCCATAAACCCGGATTTTCATAAGGGTCCTC
>NW_006292780.1:254885-259921 GCF_000327345.1 Myotis davidii
GAACTCTAGGTAGTGCTTAGAGAAGACCAACCAGAGTGTGATTTGCATATGATTTGCATAAGACAATCTGTTCTCTGGTAATTTTCAAGTGAAAATGTTATCATTGCTCCCTGGAGGGTCATTGCGTGATTTTTCTTTCCTTTGTTCTTTAGTACAAACAAACAGGCCCAAGTCTGCCCTCTAGGAAAGCTTATTAGAGAGGAGGGACCACAGTGTAGGCTAATGCTCAGGCCTGGGGCTCCCTCCCCAGGGAACTGTGCAGACCCACACTTTCTGTGGACCCAGTGAGGCCTTTCATAACCCCCCAGGCCTATGCTGCTGCCTGCCTCCCCCTAACCCTGGCTGCTGCCCTGCTCTGGGGTACCCCTTGGGGCCCAGCTACTCTGGAGGGCCAAGGCAGCTCTAGGCATAGGCCTAGCTCAGGGGACGTTTTCTAATAGGCAGATAATTGCCTCCGTTAATTGCAATTTGATTTTAGCAATTTTTCTCTAACAGCCTGGAGGCCTCAGGCCCAGATATGGAGAGAAGGTGAGGGGGAGGGGATCCTGTAAGCTAGGGTTCCAGGGCGGAACTTCCCACCTGCTGGGCTCCCCTTGGCTGTCCCTACTGTGTCTCTGACTGAGGCCTAAGCTGCATTTCACCCCTCAGCTCAGCTCCTTGAGGACATCTGCAGATAGCTCCGAACCCCACTAGTACCCAGGAGTGGATTGACAGTACTTCTGGAAGGGGTTAGCTTGCAGACACCCCAGGGTCAGAGCAGGAGCCCCATCGCAAAGCCTGGAAGGCCCTGGCTTGGCTAGCTCAGTTGGATAGAGTGTTCTCCTGAAATGCCAGGGTTGCAGGTTCAATCCCTGGTCAGCGCATATACAAAAATCAACCAATGAATGCATGAATAGGTGGGACAACAAACCCATGTCTCTCTCTCTCTCTCTCTCTCTCTCTATCACTCTCAAATTAATTTTCTTAAAAGTCTGGAGGGCTTTCTGCTGGAGGCAAGAGGCTGCTGGAGTTCTGTCCCAATACTATCCTGTCCTTCAAACCTGCCCCTTGGGCTGCCACTGTGTCCTCCTCACCAGCCAACCCTATTCTCCAGGGACCCTCAGAACAAGGCTTTGGAACCCAGCTGCTAATGGACCTAAGCGAGTTCCTTTACTTCTGTTCTTCTGGTTCTTGCTCTTAAAGTGGGGAAACAGTAGTATCTACACGGAGTAGTCATGAGTATCAAACAATGTGTGCCAAGTTCTTCACCCAGTGCCTGGCACATACTAAGTTCTACCCATGCTCTGGGGCACCCTGGGCTGATCCTAAGACCTGTAGCCTAGGACCATATGGATCCCTGGGGACCAAGGTGGAACCAGGTGGGAGGAAGCAGCCTAAGGTGAGAATCTCTGGATAGGGCAGGCCCTGGGGTGGGGTGGGCTGTGAGGGAAGGCTTTTAGCCTGAAGTTTTCTGGGTGAGATCTTGTCCTTTTGAGACAGGGGCTCTGGAGTAGAGATAAGCTTATACCTATTGCCTCATCCACTCTCCTCCAACTCTGCCTACCCATGTGAGCTGGACACTCCTCCACTAAAGAGGAAGACTTCTTGGAGGAAGAGGCCTACAAGGAAAAGGGAGTTTTGTGGAGTCAGGTTGGGTCCTTGGAAAGGTACTTGTAGACAGGTGGACTTGAGTTCAACTTGCTTTTCCTACTTATTGGTGGTGTGTCTAGGGGCCTCTAACTCCATCTCTCCAGCCTCAGTTTGCTCCTCTGTACTGAGGGGGCCATTCCATTTCCCACATGGGATGGCCGTGGGGATTAGCTAGAATAACATGCAGCAGCATACAGGTAGGTGCTTAGTGAATAGCTGTTTCCTCTTCTACCCCCTCCCCTTCCTTCACGTGTAAGGGGAGCAATTATCTGCCTGTGTTTATGCATGCCTTGCCCCACCCAATTCCTCAGCATGGAGGTGGAGGTGTTGAACTACTGCCTTCCTTCCCACCAGCACACAGACCTTCTCTGTTGCTGGTAAAGAGAAGGGAGGAGGGGGGAGGTAGGCGGTGGTTTGGGGCCCAGAGAGTGACCCGGCGCCTGCCCACCACTTCTGGCCTGCTGCTCCAGGCAGCATGCTAATTAAGCCAGGAGGACCCACAGAACAGAACTGCCTCATCCATAGACAAGCCCTTTACTTGGAGTTTGGGGGTGGGGTAGAGCTGGGCTGAACAGTGGCTTAGAAAGGAAACAGAGGAGGGTTTGGCAGGGGTCTCAGAGAGCCAGGGCTGTAGCAGGGCAGGAACTGGGAGATGTGAGGAGAAGGCCACAATTTCTGCTTGGTCCCAGGCTGTGCTGGGCCTGCTCTGGCCTGGCTCTGCCTGTAAAGGAGGTGTTGACAGAATGATGGGGTGGGAGGTCCCCAGATGAGGGCACTGCAAGGCCAGCTTGCTGGGAGGTGACTGCCTGGTACCTTGTTCTGGGGCTTCTGGTCTCTGCTACCTATTGATTATTGTGACTTGGGGCAAGTCCCTTGACTTCCCTAAGCCTCACTTTCCTCTTCTCTAAAATGGGGCCAATAATGAATATGCAGTAAAAGCATTATGTGGGCATGAGGCACACGAGATTCCTGAGAGCCATTATCTTTGGGAAGGGCAGGAGAAGCTCCATGGGATGCAGAGGAGTACATAAGGGTCCTTATCTCTGTATGGGTTTTTTTTCATGCCTAAAATAAGACATGAAGCCAATGTGGAATATTATGAAGATTGGACAAAGCTGGGTTATAGGTGTGCAGGTGTTTTTTTTCATGCATTTTGTCTGCATGTCTAGCATATTTCATAATAAAACAAACATCCAATGACAACAGTATACACAGGATTCAAAATGTGCAGACCCTCAGGCTCCTCCTACAGGAGCAGAGCTTGTGTGCTATGAGACTATACACAGCTGTGTGAGAGGACTCTAAACCGCCATGATGGTGGGACCTTGCTGTCAGAGGTGTTTACAAATCCATCCATTTTAGGTTAAATGAGTAGCAAAAAGCATTGTCCAAATTCACATACTCCTGTGACATATGATTTCAAATAAGCATGTGTAACTGAGGACTAGTATTATAAGTAGAATCAGTAACTGGGTTGGGGATGGGAGGCTCCCCTAACCCAAGCCTGTTGCAAGGACAGGGGGTAGCATGCAGGAGGCTCTCCTCCATCTACTCCGCTGCCAATTGCTGGAACCCTGCCAATTCCAATCATCACCCAGATCACTGGTTCTCAACTCTGGGTGCACATTAGCATCACCTGGGAAGCTTTCCCAAACTAGGAATAGTCAGGCCTCATCCCAGGGTGACTCTCCTGTGCAGCAAGGCTGGAGAAAAGCCTGGCTTTGGCAGTAGGGGCTGCTCCCTCAGCTCTCCCTCTCACATACTTTGATAGAGGGCTCTGGATCCGAGCACAATCAATTGCCCTTTTGTGGGGCAAACCCGTGTGACACTGGACAAGCTTTCTGAGCACATTCCCCAGAAGTCCTGACCCTCTTGCCCCAACCCAGGAAGGACTGCTGATTTTTAAGAGGGTTGAAATGGAAAGAGATCATCCTTTTATCATGAGGCTGGGTGGATGAGGCTCTACTTAGAAATCTGGTCTATTGGAGACTTCTCCATCCACATCTTCTGGCTCTTTCTCAAAACTCTGATCTTCCTTTGACTGCTCTGGCTCTGCCCTTCACAACCTTCACACACATGCACACACACACTGCCATCTCTTCCTCTTCTGTTCTCCGACTTGTCACAGCACCCTGCACCCCAACAAGGTTCTAACATTGTTTCGGCCTTTTGTGGTAGGGTCGCTGAAGGAAGTACGCATGAGGCCCAAAGTAGTAAAGAATTATAAATTTATTAGGTCATCTGGAAACCAGATGGGCTGAGCCCCAAAATGGTGCCAGCACCCAGGGACAAGGAGTCAGAGGTTTTAAAAGACTCTAGGTGGGCTTTTTTTGGTGGGGAAATCTCTGGGCAGGTCTGGATCCTAGACAAGTCTAGAGGGGAAAGTTACTGGTCTAAATGGAATGTGGTCTAAGCAAAAGTGAATGTCAGTTGCAAAATGATCTAAAGATCAGTTTTCCAGGGAGAGGGGTATCAATTCGATTATTTGATCAGTATGGAATAGGGACAGAGGTAATTTCTTCCGTAGTTATTTTCTGCTGGGAGGGAGCGTTGAGATCAAACTATGATTGTGGTCACCTAGAACACTGTATAGACTCCTCATGATTGGAGCAAGGGATTGGAGCAGCATGATTTCCCCAAGAGACTGGTTGGTGAAGGCTTGAAAGTGGTCCTGAAGGAAAGATGAAAAATGACACAGAATACATGGGCCAAAAACGAGGATGATGAATAGGAATGTTAACGGTCCTGTGAAGGGAAGTAGATACCAATTAATATAGTTTTTAGGCAGTAGTCCTATGAATTTGCAAACTATGATAAAACAGTGGTTAAGCCCCCTATGCTAGTCCAGACATCTGCTGAGATACCAAGGGTTATGAGGAGAGGGATTATCTGGTTATGTCAGATATGATGGGTTACTGGGACAGGTAAAGACTAATTATTGGGGGGCTATGTCTATGTTGAAGGTATATAGAAAAAAATCCCTAGCACATGTCAAATCACTAATTACAGTCAGTGCTTGATTAAGATGCTGGGTGGAGTTTGTATGTGAAACCCAAGGCTGAGGACACCTGTTGAGTGACTTGGGAGGTAAAAGCTAGTCCTGAAGCATTTATGGCATTACTTAACTGGTTTTGCTGCTTTTCTGGACCTGGAACTGAAATACAACTGAGACCTACATGTTATCTTTAGGGAGGAAAAGGTCAGGGGGTCTAAACTGCCTGACCAGTGATATGCCAGGGGAGGACAGGTTACCCTTGGGGCAAGGTTCTTGTTTTCCCAGTTTTTCCCTTTGCTAGGCATCTGGAGCTTTCTGCCCTGGTGAGTTTCTGTACCTGGACAATTGCCCTTGCTCGGGAGGTCTATAGTCCCCCCCTTCAAGGATTTTTGACACTGAATTCTTTCAGAGA
>NW_006292780.1:259998-267780 GCF_000327345.1 Myotis davidii
GAAAAGGGGTGACATTTTTCTTCAGAGAGAAAAATCCTTGCATTCTGTGAGAGGGATGATGAGGCCTGGGCACAGAAGGAGGTTATGATGATGTCTAGGGGAGGTATTTCCTGGGTACAAGTAGGGCTTGTAAGTTGATGGAGACAAACTGTTTTATAAATCTTAGTATTATTGGGACAAAAGCCAGAACAACAAGATTTATGACAAATGGTTCAGTGGAAGGAAAAGTGTTTTAGTCTTCACAGATTCCAAGTCAAAGTGTAATGGGACAAACAATGGGTTCCTTCTACCTGTCACTACTCAAGCCAATTAAGCAGAGACAGGGTTGAATCATATATGAGTGTTGATCCCAATATTGCCAGCAGTATGGGAGAGCAGCAGGTCATCCACAAAAATCTGCTCTGCAACTCACCTTAAGCCAGCTGCTTATATAGCAAAAGGGCAGTTTACAGATATGCAAAAGGCCTAGGGGTCTTCAAAGGGCTTAGTGATATGCAATCCTTGGGGTTAGATGGGCAAATAGCCAAAGGGAATGCCAAAATTAACAGGTAAGCAAGCTGGAGATCTGTAAAGGCCTGCAGGGATGCAGAAAGGGCTGGCAATTCTGGTTTCTGCAGCAAAGTTGTTAATCTTTCCATGATAATAGGCAGCTCCAAATGGGGAGGAAGGGCTGCATCTCCAGGTCAGCTCCAGCCAGGGTAGAAGCTCCTTCTTTAATCAGAATAAAACAATCATGGTTAACAGCATGATCAATATTTCTTACAATACTAGCTGGTTCCCCAAATTCTATTGCTGCCCCCTTTCAAAAGGATGAAAGAAAATGAAGCATTAGTTTGGAGGGTTGTAGCCAAATATTTAAGAACATTAGAAAAATTCAGGATCCAGTTCAATTCATAGGTGAAAAATGAAACCTTGAAGACAATTAATTGAATTAGAGTCTAATATTCAAAACTGTGTATTACAGAGTCTGCTGAAACAACTATTTTCCCCCTAAAATCATTCTCATTTTTATTAAAGAGCCAAATTAAGACCAATTTATTTATTGTATTAAATCCAGTTTCAATTCAGCCTGATTGTTTGCAGGAACACCATAAGAATAAGATTGTATAGGCTCTTTTAAAATTGGCTTTGCTGGAATTAGCTCCTTAGGGCAAAGAATCGGAGCCACCTAGTTGCCAATCAGGTTTGTCTGTAATAGCTATAGACTTGGTGGATTGTTCAAGTTCTTGAGGTCCCAAAAATGTCTTGAGGTTCATTCCTTAACTGGAAAAACTGCTGGGAATCACGTGACCAAGCAAGGTACTAGGTTTTCTCCAAGGTGATCTTATTGGCTTCAAAGTTAGTTTTCATTCCTTAAAGATTTCTGGTGACATCAGAGTCCAGGCATGTCTCTTTCACTCTCTTGGCCTCAGTCCTACTCACTCATAGAGGTTTTTTTCAAATTTCTCTCCAGACCACTTCTTTCCAAGCTCCAGTCCCACACCCATCTCCCTAGTGGACATCTTCATCTGGAATAGAACCTCAAATTCAACATGTCTCAACTAAATTAGCTGCATCTTCCAAGTCCTCTTCACAAGCTATCTTCTCCAATTTCTGCTGTGGCATCATTCTTCTCTCAGTCCAATCAGCATCAGTCACCCCAAATCCCTTCTGTCCCTGCTTTCCCCTGCAATGTCCTAAGGCAATTGGCTGATCTCAGTCGCAAACTGGTGAGTCTTTGTTGGCAATGTTTCCAACTACCATAGGATTTCCTTCCACCTCCGTTCTCACTGCTCTTGTCCAAACCATCCCAGCAGCTGCCTCCCCAGCAGCCCTCTTCCCTCTCAATGTTGCTTCCTGATTCCTCAATTGCTCAGCAAGGGAGGCACAATTCTGCTCAGCTGACTTCAACTGACCTTTCTAATCTTGAACCCATTGCTTCTGCAGGAAATCTTCCTCTCCAGACATTTGATGCTTATTGAGCACTTAGCACTCCTCACAGTCCCCCAACAGTCGTGGTTTATGTGAAGATCATAAAGTCACTTGCTTTCAGGGGCTGGGTAAATGAGAGAAGTGAGTGAAATTAGCTTAGTTGGGGATCAGTCAGGAGGGGTGGAGAGTAGAGACCTGGAGAGGGCACACCCTGTTTACGGGAACAACACTCCTCAATGCCCTCTATTTGCACCATGTGAGAATGAAGGCCCAGTGTTGCCAGATCCTTCAATTTATTGAGAGAAGTCAGCTCAAAACTTGAAGGTAAAATATCTAGGTTTTTAAATGTTGGCAAAGCTTTGTGTTTGGTAGGGGTTGTTTTGTAAAATTTTGTACTGTGCCACACAAACCATATCTGCAACTGAGTGCTGTTCATCAGTTTGTCTCAGAATACTTGGTCTGTCCTCACACCCACCCCCTACTTGGGGTACCCTGCCTGACCCTTGTGTCCTCAGCCTCCCTGGTCTTCAAGGCCCAGCTGAAGACCCACTGAGCTATCCAAGCTCTACCTGGCCACCTCAGTCCACTCCAACTTCCTGTGACCTTTAACCTTTAACACCATGTACTGGCAACCAGCTAAGATGCTTGTGGAGGCAGCAGAGCTCCGACCTTAGAGGTTAGAAGTGTGTGACTGTAATTAAGCTGCCTGGATTTGAATATGGCTTAGCTACTTATTAGTTGTGTGACCTTAGGCAAGTTTTTTGCCTTTTCTGTGGCCCAGTTTCTCTCTGGTGGGGTTGTTATAAGGATTAAATGAGATAACCCATGAAAATTATTTGTAACAACACCCAGTTTATAATAAATACTCAATAAATGTTAGCTGTTATTCTCATCACTGCTTGGGATTGTTCACTCAACATTTATATGTTCAGATTTTGTTTGTTAAGCTCCAAGCTTAGAGAGAGCAGGAAGCATGCCCTATAGCTTCTTTGGCCTCCCCCATCTGCACCCTCAACCCTCCAACACCAAACTACTTAACACCTAGTCCACATACCCAGAAACACAGTCAATGCATGGGAAAATGTTAGTTGTAACAGATTGAATGCAATCAGCAAGCATATACCACGTATCGACTCTGTGGCAGTCACTGTGCTGGGTGCCAGCAGCAAAGGACAGAGGAACCAGCACCAACTGTGGGGTCAGGCACCCCAGGCTGCTGCTTCCCAGCTGCCTGAGCACTGACCAACTACTTCACCTCCCTGACCTTTATTTCAGCATCTGTAAGATGTTAAGAACGCCCACCCACCACATGCAGTTGTTGGGGGCAGTCGGGTTGAGGTGTGGATATCCCTGGCTTAATTTAGGGAGCCTTTCTTTGAGATTCAAGTGAAAGTACTCAAGTGTCAGCTCATGGGGAAGAATGTGTTCCTCCCAGTGGGACCCCCCTGAAGAGGTCAACTCCAGATTGTCTCACTGACCTGCAGGTGCTGTCTCCAACCCTGACTCTCAAATAACACACTCCCACCAGGTAGAGGTGTGTGTGTGTGTGTGTGTGTGTGTGTGTGTGTGTGTGTGTGAGAGAGAGAGAGAGAGAGAGAGAGAGAGAGACCTGACTGAAAGCTGGATAAAATGGAAAGGCTTACATGACAGAATCACAGGCTTTAAAGCAATTTTTAGACACTTTTTAAAAACAGTTTCTGGGGGATTCTTACCATCTAGGGAACTACTAACCTGCTAGTGGCCCACTCTCCACTTCTCAACCCTTTACTACCCTCTGACAACTAAAAAATATACATACTTATACGTGTGTGTGTGTGTGTGTGTGTGTGTACATACACACATTATTATGCTGAATAATTTGACTTTCTCTAGCACAACTCCAAAACTGCCTTTGTATACCCCAAACTCATTAGCAGGCTTTCCTCAACACTGGACCACCTCCTTTTTCTCTCACCCTTTTTCTTTGTTCTTGAGAAGAAGGCAGCAGTACAACATGTAGCTTCCTCATATATCCTATGTGAATTGAGCCTCATTCTCTTGGATGACAGAAGTGACTATGGTGATTTGGGTTTGTCAATGAAAAAACATCCAGCCTAAGAAAAAGTCTTATAAGAATTTATTGGAGTCAAACTGACAATAATTGCTGGGAAGCAAAAATCTCAACAGATTGAGAACATGCTCTGGAGAATGGCAGTTGTATAGCATATTTTATTTTTTAATCTTTAAAAAAATAAATTTATTGGGATGACATTGGTCAACATGAACATATAGGTTTCAGGTGTGGGTTTCTAATTTACAAGATCTGTATATTGCAATGTGTGCCCACCACCAAAGTCAAATCTTTTCCTATCACCATATATTAGACCCCCGTCTCCCCTCACCCCTTTCCTCTGGCAACTACCACACTGTTGTTTGTTTTCACGAGTTTCAGTTTTATATTCCACATATGAGGGAAATCACATGATTAGCTTTTTATGACTGAAATATTTCACTTAACATAATGTTCTCAAGATCCATCCATGTTGTTGCAAATGGTGCTATTTCATCCTTTCTTATGGCTGAGTAGTATTCCATTATATATATCAATCACATATTCTTTCTCCAGTCCTCTATCAGAGGACACTTAGGTTGTTTTCATGTCTTGGCCACTGTGAATAATTTACAGCCTATTTTATACACTAGAATCAAAGGAGGAGACATACTAGTAAGTAGATTATATGAAATCCATTGGTGTTATATTAGGGAGGCAGGAGAAAGGAAAGTCAGGATATCTCTGAGATTGGATAAAAAGCAAAACAGAGAGACACATACATCTTTTACACTGGTGGGAACAGGATAGTTAACATTTATAGCACATAGAGATGGTATGGGGACAACAAGATAATGATGTGGCCTCTGCTCTGGTTTCCGCAGTTGTGCCTTCGAGGGGTCTGGAAAAGAAAATGATTCTGAAATTTCAAAAGTATGTTATCTTAAATGCACAAAGACAATAGACAATTTCAAGGGTAAAAACTGACCTTTTTCAGGGATGCTACAGGCCTAGAATGTGACTTCCCACCATGACTGCTTTAGTTTGGAATTTTTATATTCAGACCATCCAGTGTGGTTACTTTAGGTCTCATTCTGTAAGACCCACTATGAAGGCCTCCCCTGAGCTTGTAAGGTTTAGTATGTGGCCCCCTTTTCATTTACAGGTTAAAATGATTTGTTTCTTTCATCATATGTTTACGTGTGTGAGGAAGTATGTGGGTGTGTGAGTGGCACATTTAGCACAGTGCCTGGCCTGTGAGAGGTGTTAATATGTGGTGGCTACCCTTACCCCATCCAACCCTTCAGGAAAAGCTCACATTCCGAACAGGGAGAGAAAGCGTCAAATACCCAGTCCTGTGCTGCATGGAGATCTGTACAAAGTGCCAACTACAGGAGGAAAGCCATCTGACCTGTGGCTAGTAGAAACCCTGGCACAGAAAGTGACATTTGAGCTGTGTGTCTAATGGAGCTAAAGGTGGGAGGCATTAGGAAGTCCCAGGGACCCAGGCAGAGCTGGTGTGAAGGCTGGTGATCGGAAGTGAGATATGTTGGGGCCAGAATATGACCAGCCTTGAAGGCAGGGCTAAAGAATTTGGACTTCCTCCTGTAGGCAGTAATGAGCCATCCGAGGTTTTTTAAGTAGGGGAATAACCTGATCAGATCTGTGTTTAAGGAACATTAATTAAAAATAATGTCGGTGTGTTTAATTCCAGGCTAGCCCTGGGCTTTGGAGGAGCCTGGAGATGAAGAAAACAAGGCCCCAATGAAGGGGCAATTCACAAAATAATGGCCCATAAATGTATGAAAAGATGTTCAACCCCACTAGAATGCAAAGAAATGCAAATTAAAGCAACAATGAGATACCTTATTTGGCCTATCAAATTAGCAGGGATTAAAAATGATAGTACTTCATGCTGCGGAGGGTTTTGGAAAATGGCCCTGGTGTGCATGGCAGAGAGTGGTGCAGGGGTGGCAGGCACAAATCTGGCTGGCCTTTTGAAAGGACAGCTTTTTAAAAGTGCACATAGTGTGAGCCTGAAATCCCACTTCTAGGTATTTTTCCTGAAAAAATCATTGTGAATGTGATCAAAAATGTATGCCCAAATGTCTCCCCCGCCTCGGGGTGTTATTTACAAAAACAAATAACTGGCTAGAATGGGAGAAGTATTAAAACTGCCTGACCATGATCTCTGAGACTGGACCTTAACATGTCTGAATTCTCAAAGGCTAGGGTCAGGAGACAAAACCCGCTATTTCTTTTTGAAACTGCCCATGGGGTGTTGCCCTGATCTCCAAAGGGAACCACTGAAATTTGTCCCTGAGGGCAGAAGGTGCCTTTGTTCCTCTGGGACCCGCAGGCAGACCTTGTGGTCATGCAGATGTACCTCAAGTACCTATTAATTGTCTTGGGGAGGCCCTGACTCCATATGCAGATGCTGTAAGCTGCTCCGGTAGGCATTCTGTTTAATAATGTAAAAGGCCGGCTTCTTTGTGGACCCAGAGGCATTTCTGCAGATTCTTTTGTGATGGTAAATGATATTCAGTTTCCTTTGGTCCAGCTTAGAGACAGCATGGGGGCAGGTGGGGCGGGAGTCGATGACAACACTGGCATGGGAATAGAAAGCACAGAAGAAAAGAATCTTGGGTCTGAGGAGGATAGGGTCCCAGAGACGTGGCGGCAGTGTGGATTAAAGCCCCTGACCGCCAGCAGTGAGCCCTGGGAAAGGGCAGGGGCTCTGAGCAATGAGACTGCTCCCAGTTGTAATTCCCCATACCACTGTTACCCAAGAGGCCTTCTGTACACCAGAGAATTTTAGGTGGGACATGGAGAAAAAAGAAGTTTAACATTTGATTAGGATGAGCTCAAGTTTTAAAAGGCATGTGTGTGGGGGTATTGATAAAAGAAGACCCATATTAAAGTAAACATGGAGGGTAGGTGGAATATGAATATGGCAAATCTTGAAGGTGGTTGCAATTAGCTGAAGTTTGGGGAAAATTACTGTGTTGACTTGAAGTCACAAGGAAAGTTGGTAAACTGAAAGACCAGGCTCAGCTATATGTTAGAGAATTGAGGCAGAGGCTGTGGTCCATATGTGGACCCAGGGGCATGGAGTTGGCCACAGCAACCTGGAGGGAGAAGCAGTTATGAGGGTGCCAGAGGAGACAGGACAAAGCCCAGAGCAGTGGGCAGGGGCTCCTGGTGACAAACAACAAGCAGAAGGATGAGCATTGTGGGCTGGGAGGGGGTGGCAGGTGCTAGGCTCCCCGCCGACCCTCAGACTAGGGCTGATCGTGGAAGGCTGAAGAACTTGGAGATGCTCAGGTGATAAATGCATAGGCCATCCAGGCAGATGGTCAGGCAACCATTCAACATTATGGTGTACAAAGCATATCTGATGATGTAGAGAGATACCAGAGAGATTGGGAAGTAAAAAAGAGCACAAAACTGTACTACAATATGTCCTCAATAACCTTTAAAAAAAGACTGAAGGAAATACACTAAACAGTATCCGTGAATGCCAGCCCTGGCCTACCAGTCAGACAAGGAGTTCAAGGGACAGCCATGTCAGAATTAGGGGTGGAAGGAATAGACATATACAGGGCAACTTCACTCATCACTATTTCAGGAAAAGGAAGAGTAGAGCAATGACCAAGGATGTGAGAAGTCTAACATGCTGAGTCACAGATATAGATCATGTTCACATCTACACGACTTATCAGAGACCTCTAGCCACTAAATGGAGGATGTATTCTAGGGTGTTAGACCAAGGGAGAGAGCAGTTAGAAGTTGATTATAGCCATCCAAGAGATATGACAGGATCTGTACTCCTGTGAGGTGCA
>NW_006292780.1:267799-297724 GCF_000327345.1 Myotis davidii
ACATGGTGACAATTTGTATATGGGTGAAGGAGAGGGTGCCCTGATTCCAGGTATCAGCAAGGGTTTAACCCCCTGGGTAGAGCAGGAGGCTTGACTCAGGCACAGCTGGCACAGGTCCATGCCAAGGGAAGGCAGAAGCAGTGCTTGCATTGTTATGGCTTCTGTATCAGTGAGGAAAGAGTTCCTTCCAACACCACCAATCAGGAGTCTCAGGGAAGCACTCTGATTGGTTGGCTTAGGTCACATGCTCACCCCTGTGGCCAAGCAGGCTGGATCTATTACCCAAAGAAGGAGGAAAATGAATCCAAAAAGGATAAAAAACAATAATCACCACAGATTCTCTGGACTTGGAAAGTAGAGTGAAGATTAACTCTAAATATGGATTTTGACCGATATAATTTTGTCAGTGTGTATCCACTGAGAAAGGTCATCACACCCTAAGCTCAAGTTTAAATAACATCAGGGCCCTTCTCCTGCCTCCAAAGTGCCAATCTGTCACTTCTCCCACAACTCAATTGCCACTGACCAAGGTCAGTTCTTAATATCTCTCACCTGGCCTATTGCATCAACTCCTCACTGCTCTCCTCCCTGCCTTAGGCCTGCCCACTTTAAGCAACTGTGCACACCATTGCACAGTTGGTCTGATTCAGAGGCAGTGTAGCTTAAGGATTAAGATGGTAGGCTTTTTCTGAGTGTGGGTTCTAGTTCAACCACTTACTAGCTTTGTGACCTGCATGAGTTGCTCCACCTCTCTGGGCTTCAGTTTCCCTAGGAAACCTCACAGACTTGATATAAGGATCTCATGAGTTAATATTTGTAAGGTACTTAGAATAGGGTCTGACATGTAGTAAGTACTATGCAAGTGTTGTCAAAGATAACACTCCCCTGCTGAAAACCCCAATTTATATCTTCTGTCTCCTATAAGCTCACCTCCTCCAGGAAGCTTTCCCAGCCTGCCCCTCCTTGGCCTGCAAAGAGGCCACACTATACTGAAGCACACCCCCTGCTGCATGGAAGACTCCCCTGAGGGTCAGGGACTGCCTGATCCACTGCTTGGCCCCCAGCATGGAACACAGCACCAGGCACATAAGCAGGGCCTTGTTAAGTGCTGAATTTCATTGGACAGCTTACATTTGCAGAGCCCTTTGCTTTATGCAGTGCTTTTCACATCTGTTATCTCACTGAAACTGTACTGAAAACCTATAGAATGGGTGGTACTATCTCCATTTGATAGATGGGGAAGCTGAGGTTCTAAGAAGTAAAGGAGCATAGCCCCAGTATATGGCAGGCTGGGGTGTGAGCTTGGGCATTCTGTTGTCAAGACAGTGGGAAAAGAACCCTGGTTAAGGGGTAATGCTCAATTCCAATTTTATGTTTGGAGCCTGAGGTCCTCTGGGCAGTTTCATCACCTGTATCCTGAAGGGGTTGGACCAGAAGGCACCTGAGGGCCCTTCCAGCTTCAGCATTTTCTCAGTGGCTATCTGCTGCTCCCTCGACCCCCTCTTCCCACTTCAGCTGCCTTACACCTGGGATCAACTCCCAGGAGAACAAATGACACTAAGGAGCAGAAGCAAGGAGTGGTGACAGCGCTGGCTAGCCGCCTCCCCCCCATTGATGCTAAACAGTTAGTTCATTAGATGTTAATGAACTGCAGTTGAGCATATTGATTACCTCTCAAATCATTTCTTCCTAATTCAGTCCTCCAGGGTCAACAGGTCCCTGGCTTCGCTGGGCGTTGCGCCCACCCTCCTAAGCTCAAGTTTAGGGCTTCATGGAAGGGCTGCCAGGCACAAGGGGAACAGGGCAGCAGGAGGGGAAATGCTAAGGTATGAGGCCCCACCCCTGCCTTGCCCATGTGGTCAGGGCTGGCTTCCTGGGTGCGCTACAGGTGCAGTCCACAGGGCTCTGCACGTGAAGTAATGCTCTGCTATCCCCGCTTTGAAATTCTTAATTTTTGATCAAAGCATTCTTATTTTGCACTGGGCCTTGAACAGTTACAGCATATAGTCACAGGACAGAGTGTGGCCTGCACAAATGGCACCCACCAGAGCATGTGAAATGGCAACCCTAGCTGTCAGGATGGAGTTTAGTCTCTTGGATTGATGCCCAGAGATGGGAATACACTTGCCCAAGGTCACACACCCAGCCGGTCAGTGGCAGTGTGAGGACTAGAACACAGGCCCCCTTTCCTTCTTCCCTGTGGTAGACTTGCTTCAGGTATTAAGCTCCCCTGAGCTTCTGTATAAAGAGCCCTTGGATCATTCCAGTCAGCCTTATTTGACAATTGATCTTGTAAGTACTCAGGGCTGCAAACCTTTGAGGAGCTCCAGTACCAACCAACACTCACACTGGATGAAACAGGCTCTTCCTGGTTTCCCTCCCAGATGCACATGCTTGCTCACCTCCTGTGTCAGCTCAATTCTTCACATGGTAGACAATCCTACTGTTATATAGCTGTAACTTTTAGGAAAAATCTTTAAGAAAATCATGTGAGAATTTACCTCCTTACAATATTTGCCCTTGGTCTAGTTATTTTCCTATGGAGCACCAGAATTGAGGCAGCACCACTTCCTGCCAGCACTCCCAAGTTGTAAGCCAGAAAAGCAGTTTTTCTGAAGATGGGAAAAGAGTAGAGGTGATCTGTCTGCCTTGGGTCCCCTTAGCCCAAAGCCTCCAGACTCTAGTACAGAGGCAAAGAAAGGGGCATCACAACTGGGAGCCCTCGGCCTGCTGTGCTCCCAGACACAAGAGCACCCAATAGTGTGGCCAGAACCTGGCTGGGAGGCAATGCACTTGGACCTGAGGAATGAGGTGAGCTCCAAGGCAATGGGGCTTCCCAGTTCCCCTGCCTCTCTGCAAAGTCTGCTGGGGCTTGTTACAGAAGTGAAATCATAGGAAAAATGGCAGCCAGGGCTCTGCAGGCCTCAAAAGGTTCTTAGGGAGCAGGGTGTGCTTGAAGCCTCTCTCTCCTGACTGAGAGCCTCTGAGCAGAAGTCCCAATGGGAGACCTGAGCTTAGAGCCCTGGGGCAGGGGCGGGGGAGATGGGGAGGGTGTCAGCCTGATTGTAAGGCTAACTGGGGCTGCACTGTAAAATCACGTGGAAGCTGTTTAGAAACACCTGTGCTCAGATCTCATCCTCCAGGGACTTGAGGTTTATAATTTTGGGATGTGGCCTGGCTGACATCGTTTGTAAACAGCTCCTCAGTGATCATAATGTGCATCTGAGGCTGAGAGCCATTCATCTGGAGCAGAGCTTCTCAAATTTGAATGTGAAGACAAGTCCTGTGGGGGGATCTTGTTCAATGAGGACTCCATTCAGTAGGTGAGGGGTTGGCGGGGGGGGGGGGGGGGAAAAAAAAAGTGTTTCTAACAAGCTGCCAGGGGATGCCCATGTTGCTAACCCTAGATAGCACTCAGATGTCTCTAAGACAAATGTGCCCCTTGAGTCCTCTGAAGCTTGGAACTGGGTAGCTGTAGTGGGGCCTGAAGCTTGGAGCAGGCCTCTGAGGACACTGCAAACCTTAATAGTTTGGGCAGCTGAGGCACAACTCATCTAGAAAAGCCTGAGGTTTGGTTGGTCCTGAGACAATAGTACTGGCCAAGTAAGAGGATTCCCACCACCAGCCCAGGAAGCTCTGTGAGCGTTATTTGTAGCTCAGATTTTGTATCCAGAAGCCAAATTCCATGGCTCACAACCTCCTCATCCACTGGTCTCAAGAGCCCAGGCATGCACTGGCCCACCCCTCCATCCAAAGGCCAGCAGCAATGCAACCAGACTTGGCTAACCTCAGGAGTGAAGCCCCTTTAGCTGCCTTTGAGCCTCCAAACCTGGCCCCCCAGTCAGGCTTCAGTGGTGATAGGTGGCAGAGGGCCCAGATGTACCCTTCTCTGCTCTCTTGGGCTGTTACTGTTCCCATGGCCCAATTAAGCCAGTGCTTTGTCCCTGGGCAGTGAAGGCAGGCGTCCCTGGCACTCTTCAGCTCCACACTCCATCTCTTCATCAGCTGTCGCCAGCCAGCCCTCATAATGTTGGCATTTCATGCTCAATATTCTTGATGAAAGTGGAACATAAAAACCTCAGCAGGGTGGACACAGGAAAACTAAGTGAGGCTCTCGCTGAAGGAGCTATCTTTTCTGTATAAGAAATCAGCAAGGTTCCTTTTCTAAGGCTGTCTTATATTATTATTGTCATTATTCTTGTTGTTGTTGCTGTTATTTCCTTTCCTTGCATCTAAGTAGGCACAATAAGTCATGCCTTGTTTTCTTATATATGCACTACTGGCCTGGTGCACGAAATTTGTGCACAGAGCGCGGGGGGCGGGGGGGACCCTCAGCCCAGTCTGCACTCTCACCAATCAGAGACCCCACAGGGATTAGGCCTAAACCAGCAGTTGGACATCCCTCTCGCAATCTGGGACCGCTGGCTCCTAACCACTCACCTGCCTGCCTGCCTGATCGCCCCTAACTGCCCTCCCCTGCTGGCCTGATCTCAACCCAACTGCCTCTGCCTGACGGATCTCGCCCCCAACTGCCCTCCCAAGACAGCCTGATCTCACCCCCAACTGCCCTCCCCTGCAGGTCTGGTTGCCCCCAACTGTCCTCCCCTTCCAGCCTGATCATGCTCCCAACTTCCCTCCCCTGCCGGCCTGGTTGCCCCCAACTGCCCTGCCCTGCAGGCTGAATCTTGCACACAACTGCCCTCCCCTGCTGGCCTGATCTCACTGGCCATCTTGTGGTGTTTATCTTGTGATGATGTCACCTAGCCTTTTATTATATAGGATCCAACTGCCTCAGCCTGCCTGATCACCCCTAACTGCCCTCCCCTGCTAGCCTGATCTTGCCCCCAATCGCCCTCTCCTGCCACCCTGATCTTCTCCCAAATGACCCTCCCCTGCCAGCCTGATCTCCTCCCCAACTGCCCTCCCCTTGCCAGCCGGATTACTCCCAACTGCCCTCCCCTGCCGGCTGGATCTCACCCCCAACTGCCCTCAACTGCCACGCTGATCTTGCCCCCATCTGCCCTTCCCTGCAGGCCTGATTTTGCACCCAACTTCCCTCTTCTGCCGGCCAATTTGGTTCTGATTGGTCGGTTTCTATTCCAGTCAGCGTCAAAAGCTCCGCCTCCTAGGCAGCCATTGGCTCCTCACATTTCACCCAGATTTGGTTCTGATTGGTTAGTTTCTATGCCAGTCATCATCAAAAGCTCTGACTCCTTGGCAGGCATTAGCTCCTCACAGGTGACCCAGATTTGATTCTGATTGGTCAATTTCTATGCCAGTCAGCATCAATAGCACCACCTCCTAGGCAGCCATTGGCTCCTCACAGTTGACCTAGATTTGGTTCTGATTGATCAGTTTCTATGCCAGTCAGCATCAAAAGCTCTGCCTCCTAGGCACCACCTCCTAGACAGCCATTGGCTCCTGGCACTTCACCCAGATTTGGTTCTGATTGGTTGGTTTCTATGCCAGTCAGTGTCTCTGGGCCTATCAATGGGGCCTGATCAGAAAGGCAGGGCTGATCAGTAGCCCCATGGAGGCCTAGAGAGAAATAGAGGGGAGGCTGCTCACTGGGAGAGAAAGAGAGAGGCAAGTGCTGATCAGAAGCTGCCACAGAGGCAACTGATCAGTTCCTGCTTCTCTCTTGAGGCCTCTCTCTGGCCCTGATTCACAGCCCCCTCAGCAGTAAGTCCTGGGGAACCATGCCTGCAGTGGAAGCAGTCAGCCTGGGTTTCCACGGCAACTCAGGGCCATGGCAACCCATGGCCAGGGCCCCAGGGCTGACTGTAGTACTGACTTCCAGTTGGTGGAGCCTCCGTCTTACTGGTCATTATGACCCAGGGTTTTTATATATTAGGATTCTCTCTCACCGGCTGATGGCAATCTTTGCCTCTTGTTATAGTAAATACTAGAGGCCCAGTGCACGAAATTCATGCAAGGGGGTGGGTCCCCTCAGCCCAACCTGCACCCTCCAGTCCAGACTCCTCAGGAATGTCCAACTGCCGGTTTAGGCTCGATCCCCAGGATCAGGCCTAAACTGGCAGTCAGACATCCCCCGAGGGGTCCTGGATTGAAGAGGATGCAGGCTGGGCTGAGGGGACCCTCCCCTCCCTCCCGAGCACAAATTTCGTGCACTGGACCTCTAATACTAAATAAGTCTAAAAATTCTAACCCAACTAATATTTTCCCTGGGAAAGTCAGAAGGACTGTGCATTTAAGAAAGAATAAGGGATGAGCTGGTAAGAAGGACATTATTGAGAAGTTCAGTGATGGTTGTGTTCTGAAGGCCAGGATGTTACAGTACTGATTTCAGTGATAGCAATGGGGATGATATGACCCAGGTGGTGATACTTAACTATCAGAAGCAAGAGTTATTATAATACTCTGCCAGCCTGGTCACCTCTCACTGACCCCCCACCCCGCTGGCCTGGTTGCCCCATGCAGCCTGCTGCTCAGTCATTTGGTCACTCCTCACTGGCCCCCCAGCAGGCCTGGTCACCCCACACAGCCTGCTGCTTGGTCGTTTGGTCATCCCTCACTAACCCCCCTGTGGGCCTGGTTGACCCACACAGCCTGCTGCTTTGTCATTTGGTCACCCCTCACTAATGCCCCTGCCAGCCTAGTCACCCCACGCAGACTGTTTGGTCGTCCGTTCGGTTGTGATGGTCACTTAGGTTTTTATATATATAGATTGATTGGCACTGTTATGAGACAGTGGGGCTTTAATCTTCTGACTGCCTGCGCCCTGTTTCACCATCATGGCTGTTGTCGCAAAAGATTGTATTATCTGCTCACACACCTATTTTGCCATTCACCTCTCCTCCTACAGCAAAACTTGGGCTATTAATGCCATGGGGAATTGGTTTTCCTGTAATGTCACTTTCTCTCTTCACTTTTTGTGTAGTCTGCCAGCCCCAGGCTTTTAGCACCCACACAGCCCCCTAGGGCCCAGGTAAAGAAAAGGGGTACACACTGTCACTCGCTCGTTTGTTCTTCATTCATTTAGTTATACTGTCATCAAACATTTGTCAAGAACCTACTGTGGGAGCTTCTCACAGCTGGGCCCTGGGAAAGTGTGTGCCATGGGACATATTCCCTTCCCTCCCAGGGCTTCTGGTCAAGTGGGGGAATGACCCCATTATAGTGTGATCAGCATGACAACAAGAAAGCAGGGAAGCCACATGAGAGGCACAGCAGAGGTGAGGGAGATCCCGAGAGGGAAATAGATGTGCACAGAGCATTGTCCACTTCTGTTCTGAACCCCTGCCCTGCCACTGACCCACTGTGTGACCTGGGCCAACCCATAGCCCCTCTCTGGCCTCTATCTATCCTAAAATGAAACAGCAACTCCACTAATTCTCAGAACTGGGGCTGCCCACATCCCTCCACACTGTATATGTGTGTTATCCCCTGCATGGAGGGTATCTGTGACAATAGTTCTGTCCCAGTGCAGAGATGGGCAGGTGCTTGTGATCAGAGGAGAAAGAAATGGGAAGACAGCAAGTATGACTTCCAAAAGGGCTCCACAGGAGGAATGGTGGCCAGGGTATGGGAGGGTCCTGAAGGACAGGTTTCCCCTGCCAGCACCATGCCCTTGGTAGAAGTGGGGGGGGGATGAACATGTATCATGCCAGGCAAAATGGAAGGCACATTCACATGTGTGATGGCATTAAATCCCTGAGGCAACCATCACCAATGAGGAGCCTGAGGTGTGACGAGGTGCAGTGCGGAGGAACAAAGGCTCAGACTGCCTTATTTGAAGCCTGGTTCCACTTCTTATTGACTGGGGGACCTTGGACATTATTTAACCTCCAGTTTTCTCAAAATGGAGATAATAATAGTACCTGCCTTGCTGAGGATTAAATGGCATAATATATGTAAATAACTGGGCTGGCACATAGCAAGTCTTCAAAGGTCATTGCTGAGATGACAGAGTTACTGCATAGCAGGGCTACTAGTATGATTCTAACTCGAGGCTGACTCTAAAGCCAACACTCTTTGTGGGGCTCTGTGCCTTCATGGTCCTATGCTCATGAGCACTAGAACTCAAGCCTTTCTTTCCACCTGGGCTGAGTGAAGCAGCAGCTGGGGGATTACTTCCTGCCTGGTGCACCTACTGAAGCTACGTGCTAGATTTCAGTGCAGAGTGGGAAATACTGGGAGGCATGTGGAACCAGGGCTAGAGGAGCCCAGCTGATGAGCACTTCTAGAAGTAGAGTGGAAGTTGTTATGGAGACTGCTCTGGGAGTTACCATCCAGTATCTACTCTCCCCTAGTGACAGAGCCTCAAATTTATCCATGATGGCAATGCCTAGCATCTCCTATAACATGTAAATAAATTCTGACCAATGAAATATAAAACAAAAGGCCATGTGGGACTTCTGGAGAGAGTGCTTAAAAGGAAGCTGACTTATCTAGGATACATGTCTTTGTCCTTTTTCCTTTTCTGTTGTCTAGAATGGTGATGTGATGACTGGGACTTTGAAAATGAAGTTGGTGGTAGGATGTTAGAGCAGAAAGTCAAAAGAAGCCGAGGCCCTGGTGACTTCAATGTGCCACTGTGCCATCCCTAAACTGCCTACCTCCAGGCTTCTTGCATGTGAGACTATAAACACCTGTGGGTTTAAGCCAGATTTGGGCGAGTTTCAGTTCCTTAAACTGAATGCAATTCCTAACTGATTCAAAAAGCTTCATGGGGAAGGAACAATTTACATAAGCTCTTAGGATAAATAATTTGAGACAAGAAATAGCAGTCCAAGGCATGGGGTTTGAAATGTGTGGCACATGATAGAGTTTGCAGGGGTAACGGAGGAGGTGGGACATGTAGTGGACACTCTAGGTCTCAGTCTGCCAGGACTGCTGGCTAAGCAAATATACCTTGCACTCCTGTGTGCTCACCTGGTCTCCTCTTGAATAACTTTGGGACCAGCAGCTTTAGTTCCAATTGTTCACAAACTCTTCCTTATGTCAAACCAAAATTAATGCTATTTTTCAGGCAGCTAGGCACTCTGATCTCTATTTGCAGGTGAGGAAAGTGAAGTTTAAGGAGGCGTACTGACCTGACCTCAGTTACACAGTTAGTAATGGTAGAGCTGGCATTTGAATCCAGGTTGGTCTTCTTTCTACTCCTGATTTTCAAACTCTAGTGTGCAACATAATTACCAGGAGGGCTTGTTAAAGCACAGAGAGCTGGGCCCTAATGCAAAGGCACTTACTCAGTAGGTCTGGGGCCCAGCTTGCACATCTAAAATAAGGTCCCAGGAGATGTCCATGCTGCTAGTCTGCAGACCTACTAGGAAAATCACTGGGTTGGAGCATTAGCGAGAATTTGGGTCTCGTTATGGCAGGTGTGGAGTAGGCACCCGCAGGTTCAAGCTGAGAGCAGCAGGAAGTGAGTTGGCACAGAGCAGAGGGGTGTGGTTTAAGCAGGGGAGCTGGGCAGAGCTGAAGACATGAAAGAGAAGGACTGGGTGAGAGGAATGCCCAGGCCTGGAACCCCTGGCCTCAGAGAGGCTCTTCAGTGGGCAGGGCACTGGCCTGGGCTTGAACACAGCCTGGCAGGAGGCTGGGGGGTCGGGGAAGGTCTGCCCTCCCTTAGCTACTTGGTTAGTGAGAACCCTCTCTTCATACCCCTTCCTCCTTAGCAAACAGAAAAGAACTTAAGAGCTTGGCTGAGTTCTGCAGTTGCTTTTCATGGGACTTTAGGGGACCTGGGAGAGGCCAGTAAGGCCATCCTGGCTTCGGCCGTCTGTGTGTCACATGGAAGCCCTGGACATTGTCACAGTCAAGTCTCTGGTTACTTGTCAGGGAATTCCTCTACCCCCCAAGGAAGGCAGCATGAAGGGAGGAGCCTGATGTTCTACCAGTGTCACTGGTTGTAGCCTTTCTGTGCTTCAGTTTGCTCATCTGTAAACTGTAAACTAGTAGTCTTAGCCCATCCTCCTTACCTCTAACAGTGACCAGTGAGACTCCTCAGATGAGATGCATGGAATACATGTGCTTTCTGAACTGTAAAGTGCCATACAGACTGCTTAAAAATCTCCATTTTCTTCTTCTCACCTGACAGTGTGTGCTGGGCTGGCTCAGCAGCAGCCTCTACATCTTGGTGCTGATAAGCTTCTAACCTTAACCCTGACTTTCCTAGATACCTGCCATTCTCCTCTGGGAAGTCCATCAAGGCGCTGTGACTTAGTGAAGAGGTGCTTCATCTGTTGCTCTGGAACTTCTGAGCCCTCTTATCTCCTGTTTGCCAGGCCAGGATGGTGGCACCTGAGCTGAGCCCAGGCCCAGTGGAAATGCTGAGAATTCCAAACTGGCTAGATGCCAGCACAGGTTACAGGTGAAATGCAAACAGACACCACCCATAGTCCCCGGGCTGGATTCCTTTGACTCCTTGGCTGACCCACTGGGAGAAGAGACAGGATGAAGAATATTTTTGTAGTCCAGGAACCGATCTGAAACTCATTGCAAAGCTCCAGCCAGATAAGTAAGTACTTGCCTACACATTCATGCAAGAGGCTTTTATTTTTGTGTGTTAACAGTTGTGCCCCGTTGGCTTGTCCATTTTCAGGCTATAAATTCCTAGAGTGCAGAGGATAGGTATTTAGGGATGAGGAACTGAAAATAGTGATGAAGGGGATGACAGGGATGAGCATTATAGTACTGGGGTTGATGGTGGTAGGTACAATATAAGAAGAGAGAAGAGGCGGAGGTAGAGGCAGAGGAGGAGGAGCCAGAGAAGTGGTCCTAGAAGGTGGATATGGGGTGGAGGGAGGTGGATGGAAAGCTGATTAAGATGGAAACAGTGAGTGATGAGGGTAGTGGTCTGACTTGCCCATACCCCATATGAAGGCACTGTTCCCTTTTCTCTCTTTATATGTCTGTTTCCCTTTCTAGAACCTCCTTCAGGGCTGGGCCAGTGCCTCACTCACCTTTGTGTCCCAATACGTGGCCCAGTGCCCGGCGCATAGTGAGTGTGAGCAGTGCTTGCAGATGAAGCGAGGACTGAGAGTGGTTTGAGGCAGGAGGGATAACAAGGATGTCCCTGATAACTGGAAGAAGTGGCCATGTTGGGGCACCCCCGTGCCCCCAAGATCAGCGGTGGAACTGTTCCCTGGAGGCATAGCAGATGGTGCTCTGTGCCAGAGGTGGGTGTGGAATGATGACTATCCAGGCCCAGTGGGGCCTAGCCAGGCAGCTGCAGATGCAGCAGTAGCAGTAATGGAGGCAGCAGCAGCAGCAGCAGCAGCAGCAGCAAGCAGCAGCAGCAGCAGCTTTGGGGATTTGTTGATTTGCTGAGTTTGCCTGCTGGGTGCAGGCTGTTTCTCCATAATAATCTTTTGTCTGGCTGAACAATAGAGGTGAGGAGGGCAGCCAGGCAGGTGGGACATAGCTTGACAAGACAGAGGAAGAGGAGAGAAGGCTCCCACAGGGCTTGCAGCCAGCTGCCCCACTCCAGGCCTCCGTTCCTAGCACAGGCCCTCTGCGGTAGCCCCCACAGTGACCCCAGTGGCTGCTGAGAATCATCGAGGCCCCACCCCCACCAGGCTGGCTCACATACCTCCCCACGCAGCTCCTTCCCTCAGAAGCTTCCAGGCTTTTGATAAATGCCGGCCGGTTCAGCCCCTGAGGAAGGCAGGCAGCTCCTGGGAGGGGCCTGTCGACATTCGACATGCCAGGAGAAGGATGGCTCAGGAGGGTGGGGGTGGGGGCTGCAGCCCAATTCCCTGCAGAACAAAAAGAGATTTCTCTCTCCCTTGTACCAGCTGCTGAGTCCCCAGCCCTGGCTCTATCATTTTTCAAATTGCAATAAATTAACATTTTCTGGAGCAGGTAAACCACGCAGAAAGGCCTAATTACCAAATTTGGGGATGGCCTCAAATCCCTCTGGGCCCGCTTCCCCTCCCCCCCCAATTCTTGCTGGGGACTGGAGAGGACAGAGCCCCAAGGAACAGCTTCTTCCATTTCACTCACACCTTTCCCTGGGCTGACTGGTACCCCTCCCCCAGTCCTTGCACACAGCCCTGCCTGTCACCTCCTCCTTGCAGACATTCCCTCCTTGGTCTCCCCCATCCCACAGAATGCAGTGCACCAGTGTATTCCCATTTGGCAGAAGGAGAGCTAAAGGACTGGGTGAGGAGAGGTAGAGTGCAAGGCAGGGCCTGATGTAGGGACCCTGAGGCAGAAATTGGAGGTCCTGACACCCCAATTTCCTAAACCTGAAATCGATTTATTTTCACTGAGTGGTGAAACTTATAGTTAAGACAGCACAAGAAAACCCACAGTCTCCCTGGATGATTTTCCTGTCTCCGTGGGCGCTCCCTATTCTAAGCCTCCAAGGGAAGACATTCTAGGAATTAACTCAGCTCTTTGGAAGTTTCTCTGATATGTAAAAGCCCTCCTTGTGGAGGTCCACAAGTGTACACTTATTTGTGGTGATGTGGTTGACATTTGCTGAGTGCTTACTATACGTCAGGCAGCATGCTAAGTGCTTTCCATGCATCATCTTATTGAATCCTTACAGAATGCCCCAGGTAGGTGTCCCTGTGTGACAGACTCAGAAACTGAGGCTCATAAAAGTACAGTGACTTTCCCAAGGTCACACATTAGAAGCAGGATTCCCATCCAGGACAATTGGGTGCTAAAACAGTGCTTTTTTCTACCCCCACTGTCTCTGCCACCTTCCCACCCCTCTGTTCAGGGGGCCTACCTGCCCATCTTGGCCTTCAGTTGTAGCCCCTTTCTCAGATTCTGGAGTGCCTACACACCCGAACCAACTTTACTGTCCTGTCACCAAACAAGTTTTCAGTCCACACAGGGCCTGTAGGTCCTAGGCCAGGGGTCCTCACACTTTTTAAACAGGGGGCCAGTTCACTGCCCCTCAGACCGTTGGAGGGCCGGACTATAGTTTTAAAAAAAAACTATGAACAAATTCCTATGCACACTGCACATATCTTATTTTGAAGTAAAAAAAAGGGGGGGGGGGACAAATACAATATTTGTATTTGCATGTGGCCTGCGGGCTGTAGTTTGAGGACCCCTGCCCTAGGCCTTAGCAATGGGGAGCTGGGACCTTGGCCTCAGAATGGAGTGGGGGCTGGCATGAGTGGGAAGCAGTGGGAAAGCAAGCTTTGTAGAAGTAAGTTCAACTTTACACACACACTGGGGTGGGGTAGTGCTCAGGGCTTTGTCCCACTTGCCCTGGTGTGAGTTGAGGTAGAGATTTCAAAGAGAACTGTTTTTGCTTTTTCCCCTGAGGGCAGAAGGTAACATGGAAAGTTCCACTGTGGTCTAAGTCCTGCCTGAGACCCCTTGGCTCCCTCAGCAATGAAGGGTTACAGTTTGGTGGCATGAAGTCCCTCATAATCTGTTCCCATTTACCTTCTGGAACTTATTTCCCACCCCTTGTCTTTATATACTCTGTGGTTCAACCAAACTCAATATTTCTCCTCCATGCCTTTGCTTATTAAACTGTTCCTGGAACAGCCTTTAAATCCTACCCATCAGCTAGGGCCCAACTGCCTCTTCCTGCAGGCAGCTGTCCTGGTCCTCCTCATTATGACACCTCCCTCTTCTCTGCCCACCAAGCTGGAAGAATCTCTTTTCTCCTCTTAAGGCACTAGCCACTTTCGTCCAGAATTATGGTGGGATGGATACACATCCTACATCCCTGCCACACCAGGAGCTCTCTAAGAGAGGAGCTGTGTCAGATTCATCTTTGTCTTGTCCTGCCTTTTGGTTCAGATTTCTCTGAAATGTATTGTCTACTTCACACCGCATGTGGTGGGGGGCAGTGGGAAGACCATGGCCTTGGAGTCAGGGACATCAAGCCCTGTGCTTAAAGCCCTGTTCTGGCTCTTTCCAGCTGGTGTCCTTGAGCAAGTTACTTTCCCACTCTGAGACTTGATTTTCTTCAGCTTTTGTGGGATGAAATTAGTACTTGCTACTACTCAGTGTTATAGTGAGTATGAAATGTGGGATGAAAAGGTCAAGTCCTCCCAATAAATGTTTACTTGTCACTAATCCCTTTGACAAGGTCTAATGAATGGATGAATGAATGAAGCAATGAATTAATATTAGACCTTCAGGGTGGCTCTAGCCTGAGGTGCTGGGCCTTCTCTGGACTGGCTGCCCTCTCCTTAAGGCAGAGCTGCCCACCAACCCACACCCACAGCTCTCTGTTTTGTTCCCAGCCACCCCAGGCCTATAGTTTACACGCTGAAATCCCCAGAAGCTGAGACTTCCAAACAAACCCCCCAAGTTTGGATTTATCAGCAGTGCTATTAAAACAGTAATTTTCAGCTGCCTAATGTTTCCAACTTCTGCTCTAATCCAGTGGGTAAATATTTACGGAGCCTGACACCACTCCTAGGCCACTTGCTCGGCTGCCAAACATTCATTTCCCTTGCAGCTCCACTGGGTTGATATTTTTAGGAGCAGGAGAGGATGGAAAGGGGTGTGTGTGTGTGTGTGTGTGTGTGGAGAGAGGCTCAGCCTTCCTTATGGTAAGTTCTTGGGTGAGGAGAGACAGGACAAAGTAGGCCTTGCTACTTCCTTCTGCCCAGATGTACACACACCAGAGCCGGGAAGCAGAGGCTCACAGCATTGCACCAGACCCTCAGGCACCCCCTCCTCCACCACCCCCTCCCCAGCTATCTGGCTGATTTGCTATATACAGATAGCAGTGAAGTGCTGAGAGAAGCAGACAGACTTGGGGACCTATCTCAATCCTGCCATTTGCTAGGTGGGTGGCCCCGAACATGTCCCTTCATCACTCTGAGCCTATTTCCTCATGTGTGAAAGGAAGGTAAGTATCGCCACCTCCATAGTGAGAGAACATGGAGAGAGCACCAGATACAGTGCCTAGCTCAGGGTAGGTGTCCTGTAAATAGTGCTTTAGAGAAAAGATATGAAGCATGCCCTCCATCCTCGCTGATGTCGCAGCCACACTGCACTAGTGGCCATCTCTCAGCACCTCTGTGCCCTTGCTCATGCCCTTCCTTCTGTCTGGAATGTCCTCGGCCTAACTCAGAACACATGGCTACATCCTTTGAGAAGTCTGCCCTCATAGCCCTAAGAAAAATGATCTCTCCCTCGCTCTCTCTCCCTCCCTCTCTTTCTCTACCCCACCCCCACCCTACGGAGCACTTGTGAATGAAGGCTGAATCATATTCATCTCTACAGCCTTGGCATCTAGCACAGAGCTAGACAATGTGCTCAATGACTCTGTGCTGCGCATGTGAGTGTTTGTTGAATATTTATGGATTGGTTGGAAGAAGAGAAGGAGCAAAGGATGATTTTTAGCTTGAGTTATCCAAGACACTTCTTTATCCCCCTCACAGGGAAGAACAATAGAAAGACAGAAAAGAATCAACAATTGTTGACTGCTCCATACAGTCCAGGCAGAGAACCTAGTCCATCTTTTCCCGCCAAACACCAGAATTTAGTTTAATGTGCTCCTACTGTGTGCTGAGCAGTAAATGATTTACATGGATTAACTAACTTAATCTGACAACAGTCCTACCCATTTTAAAGATAGGTAACTGTAGTACAGAGAGGTTAAGTCACTTGACCAGGGTCACACTGGTAATAAAAGAGAACTGGGTTTTTAACACAGGCAGTTTGGCTCCAGAACCTGAACTTCTACTACTCTATCCTACCTCCTTTAGTAAGTACTCAAGGAATGTTTGTTGAGTGACTGAATGAATGCCAACCGAGTGAGTTGCTGTACAGCTCACAGTTCCATACATTATTTTATTGATTCTTCACAGCAGTCTTTTCTTGGAGAAGTATGTGCAATCATCTTCATTGTTCAGTTGGAGAAACTGAAGCTCAGTGATATAAAGTCATCTGCCCTAGGTCACAGCTAGGAAAGAGCAAAGCCAGGACTTGCTTTCCACGCCCCTAGCTGGCTTTTGTTGTCCTTTCCTGGCTGGAAGTCCAGAAGGACCCAAGAGGTGGTCTGCGCTCATTACTCTGTGCATAGGGAGGAGCAGGACTTCTGGACTCAGAGATTCTAGTATCCCAAGAGGTCAAGTTGGAAATGACCATGGATGTCATGCACATGTCCCCTCTGGATTAGAGCTGGGCCCAGAGAGATGAGCAGTGCCTCTGCTCCCCTACCTCTCTCAGTTCTCCCCAGGCCACCCAGGGGTCACACACGGCTGGCTGGCCAGTCCACAAACACATTTCTCCAAGGGATGGGCTCCTGAGTGGGAGCTGGAAAGTGGGAGGAGTGTATTGAGGAGGAAAGAGTCCAACAGGGAGAAAATGGGTTGCTTCAGGGGAAGAATTCCGAACAGATTGAGCTGCAATGGAGCCCCTGTTACTAGTAATTGTAGTATCATAAGGATGCCTGGGAAGATGGTGGTGATGATGATAATAACATTCAGGGCAAGGGGGAGAACAAGGAGGCAGATGGCATAGTGTGAGCTGTGGCCAAGCCTCTCAGTACCGTCACTTCCCATCTCAGACCAGGTTTTGCTCGGTCTCAAAAGAAAGAACAGCCTGAGCAGGGCGAAATGGATGGTGATACATGTGAACAGTGGGGGCTGAAATTCAGTCCTGTTTCTTGCACTAGACCAGTGGTCGGCAAACTGGCCCCTTGAGTGTGGCTCTTCCACAAAATACCACGTGCAGGCGCACATGTACAGTGCGATTGAAACTTTGTGGCCCATGCCACAGGGCCAAAGAGCCGCATGTGGCTCGTGAGCCATAGTTTACCGACCACTGCACTAGACCATGTGCCCTGCCCTGGGGCTGAGTTAATCGCAGAAGAAGGGATGCATTTTTCTACGTCCACAAAGACTCCATGTGAGTTAGCAGTGGCCTTGAGCAGAAACACACAGGAGCATGTATTGGGGGTGTGGGGGAGGGACCAGATTCCACAGCTCATCTCTTTCATGGCTACACCAGCATTCAGACACTTTACCTCCCTCCCATGCCTTCTCTTTAGAGCCAAACAGCTGTGACCTTGAATCTGGCTTCCATTACTTACTCTCGTGATATCAATCACCTTACTTCTCTGAACCTTAGTTTCCTTTATCTGGAGAATGGGGCAGTGTTAGGAGGGTTAAAAGACATATATTGGTAGAGTGTTTGGCACAGAATAGGCAATAAAAACAAAATTAAATCCCTCTTCTATCACTCTCCCTCTTTCCTTGGGGGCTAAATCTTTGTTCTACTTTTATTTGGGGCCCAAGCCCTTCCCAGAACCCCCTCAAATCTCCAGGCAGCAGGGATTGGAAAACAAAAATTGGCCACAGGATCTGCTCTACTCCAGAGCACCAATAGAGGAAACCCTGGGCTGTTTCTCCTAAGCATTTGTGGCTGAGATCTAAATGTCTGGGCCAGTAATGCCCTGCCTGGCTGTCTGGGAGGTTCCCTTTGGGAATTGAGGAGGCTGCAAGATCCTTGGGCCTTTCCCATCTCCTTCTCCTCCCCCTCCCAAGGCTGCTGAGAGGCTGGGGTGATGGATGGGGCCCTGCCTTCCCCTCACCACTTCTTTGATGAGAAGAAAGAAAAGTCCACCTGAGTCTCAAATCAAAAACAGGTGAATTGCCTCTAAGTAAGGCTGGGCCGTCTCTGAGGTCTAAAAGAAGGTTGGGGGGCTGAGGGGAAAAGGGGAGAATGTGATAAATCACACTGTCAGGTGGGGGTGCTACCCTCCAGCTGTGGCAGGGATCTGCTTCCCTCTCAGGATCCCTATGCCCATTACAAGGGGTGGGAGCAGACAGTCATCCCTACTAACTCCCACTTTAAACCTCAGCCCCAGCTCTGCCATGCAGAACCCCTCCTTTCACTTCACCAGCCACTCCATGCTCACCCAGGTGGCAACCCCTCTTCATTCATGTTCTCAGAGCCCCAGAATGCTCTCAGCGGGGAGGCAGGAGCTTTGGGGCCCAGCCTCAGCTTGCTACCCCCTTGCTCGCGTGTGCCTGGGCAAGTCTTTGCTCCTCTTTGGATTCCTTTTTTGTACCTTAGGGAGGTGTATTCTTCTGAAATGAGACCAGAAGGCAGACCATGGGCCTTGGGCTTGGATCTCAGGATTAGAGCTCAGGGTGGAGTGGGGACTATGACGGGCCCATGATTTGTGTTTGATTTACCCTTGCCCCAAACCTCTTCCAGCACTGACATTCTACAATTATTTGCCCCAAGAGCTGTCCAGGCCCACCAAAGTCAGCGAGAAAATATGCCAGACAGATTCCTCAACATGTTAACCTTATGGCCCCTGCCCAACCCCAGTCTTTCTCTTGTGCAACACACAAAGACTGGTAGGGCTCTGCCTGTCCCACCAAGCATCCCTAGCATTGTGAAAGGAGGTGGTTAGGACAGAGGGCAAATATGGAAGAAGCAGTGCTTAGGCCTCTTGAGACTGATAGTCACTGCTGAAAAATGAAACAAATAAAACAAGAACTGGGAGAGTCCTTAGAGATCTAGTTCTCCATCGTCTTAAGGGCAAATGGAAGCTCAGGGGGCGATGGGAAAGGCCACACAGCCAGTCAGGCCCAGGGTTGAGACCAGGCACCAGTGTCTGGACTCTCAATCTCCCCCGCCCCCACCTACACTCCCACTCCCGCCCTCACCCCCAGAGGCTGCATTGCTAAGTGAACTGAAGAAAGTCTCTGACCCGAAGCCTTCTTCACTCCTAGATTCCAGCAGTGGTTATGTCCCCTAACAGACTCCCCACATTGGTCAGAAAAGGCCAGGACCAAGGCCCACTCCACCCTGTCACCAGCCTGAGAGGCCACCGCTGCCTGACAGCAGGAGCAGCAGGGAAAGGGGAGAGGAAGCAAAGGAGAAGGGAGAAAATGGAGGGGCAGGGAGGCCAGGGGAGAGGAGAAGAAGGGGAAGGAGATGTGGAGGTAGTGAAAGCTGAAAGTTTACAAGGGAGAAAGGAAAGGGAAGTCCCAGGAAGAAGAGATGGGAACAAGGACTCTGAGAAGGGAGAATCTGGCCAGGGAGGGAATGGAGGGCGAGCAGGTGGGTGAGAGACACCCCAAAAAGAGACAAACAAGGAAACTGATCTGCAGAAAGGAGAGAAGAAGGCTGCGGCCCAGGGGGCTCTCCCCCCATTTCATAGAGCTCCCCCAGGGGCAAATTGAAAATGAAACACCTCATCTCCGGAGCTCAGGGATGTGACCCTCAGTATAAGAGGATTAGGGAGGCTTCCAAGAGGAAATGGGAGGGTTCCAGTAGTGGGGGAGCCTAACATAAACTCCTGCTGCCCCCCACCTCAAGCCAGTAAGAGAGCACACTTCGAACACCCCAGGAGCCATGGAGTGCCAGTGCCCCCTTGTGGCCATGGTGCTCACTTGCCCAGCAAGGGTGGTCTGAAAAATCCGGTGGGAGGGGGCACCAGCTTGGGCTTTGGACCAGAAAGGAGACTGGTACAACAGAGAACCCAGGGGACGGGCCAGTGACTTTTCTGGAGATCTCCATGATCTTCATGCATCCGAGACCAAAACAGTGAGCCTGGGGATTGCCCTTCAACTTCTCCCATTCTTTCACCAGTGGTAGGCATGAGACTCTAAGGCAGTAGAAAATCAGGGCACACTTATGTGTCAGAATGCCCCCTCCCACCCCAGTGGTACGGTGTCAGTTCTTGCCACCCTGGCCTCTGCCTTTCATCTGGGCCTCTGGGTGCCTCCCACTTCACTCCAGGGCCTGCATTTCCAGGGCAGTGTGTGTGTGGGGGGGTGGGGGTGGGGGTCTTGTGCAAGGCAAAGGGTGGGGCCTTAAGCAGGGCCACCCCAAAGTGGGTGGCAGACAGCTGACCCTGGAGACAGGCAGGGATCTGAGATGGAAAAGGCAGTCACCTGAAAGAGTCAGGAAGCCTAGGTTCCACCTTGTCACCATGACTGTCATGCTATGCAATTTTGAGCATATCCTTGCCCATTCTGGGCCTCAGGCTCCTTAGTTGGAACCAAAAGCTCTTGGCCTTTTAAAAGACCTATCTAACTGTAATACTCTGCAATTTTATGATTCCTAAAGACAGAGCTTGAATAGGGAATGAGTCCAATGGTAGGCAGAATTAGCACTCCACTGTGATTTTTGAGAAGTGGCTAGTACATGCAACCCCAAGGACATCCCACCTACCCTCATCCCTGACTCTCTCAGTGCCCTCAACAATACTCCTGCCCCAGATCTGCTCAGAGAGACCTGTGGGACCAAAGTCAGGCCTGCTCAGGGGACTGGAGTGCCTTCTCTTTCATGGGGAGGGCAAAGGCAAGAAGCCAGCCTTTCCTCAGTCCCCTTTCATGGCATGACACACAGACATCCTCATATGTCCATTCAGAGCCTGGGGGCCCAGGGTGGATAGAAAGTGCAAAGTCAGCAAGATCTCGTCAGTGAGCCCAGCCCAAGGCAGGAGCCTGAGCCTGGAAATGGAGAAACCTGAGCCTGGTTAAGCTCCCCTAGGGAGGAGGGGAGGGAAGGCGGGAGCACAGGGAGGTGAAGGGCATCTCAAAGAGGGCTTTGGCTTAGGCAGGGGAGCTCAGGCCCAGTGTTTGAAGACTGAGCTCTGGAAGGGGGCCAGGCAGGATCCGCCAGTTGGAGAAATGAACCAGAAAGAAGACCAAATCTTTGGTTTTAGAGTCAGTTTGGTGCCGAGTCTGTCTGCTAATCTCTCTGTGCCTCAATTTCCTCATCTATGAAATGGCAGTGTTAGTACTCACTTTGCAGAGATCTTATGAAGATTAAATGAGTTAGTATTTGTAAAAAACAAACAAACAAACCCACTTAGAATATTCCCTGGCATCTAGTGAGTATTTTCTGTCTTTCTATTTCTATTTTTAACCCCAGAAAACCCTGTCCTAGAATCCTGGAATGATATAGCTGTTAAGACCCTTATATTCCAAGACTAAAATAAATTAATCAGGTTCAAATTCCACTCCCCACCTACCCTCCCTGCCACTCACCCCAATACAAATAGGTGCAGTTCATCTCAGAGAGAGGAAGAGACTTGTCTAACATTACACAGAAAATCATGGCTCAGCTGAGGTTTCCTCATTGCCAGGCCTGAGCCTCACTTTTTGTCCTTCCCCAGATGGGTATCCTCCAGTGCCCATGCGTGTCAACACTGGCCCTGAATCTTCCCTGATGAGATCTTGGCAAGTGTCTCAATGGGTGGAGCACTACCCTGAGACTGAGTTGAGCAGCTCACCCTGACAGTCAGTTCACCTCCTCTATCCTATATCCCTTGGAGCAGGGGAGTTTTTGCAACTGAAAGGAACCTTGTAGATCAGTTGGTCCTCTAACCTTCTCTTCTGTCTACCATCTGCCATCATTAGCCTCCACCTCTGTTCCCTCCAATCTCCTCCTCAACCTCCTTGCCCCCAACTCTACTTGCCCCTGAAGGTACTTAACCTCAGATAGCCTAGACCAGTGGTCAGCAAACTGCGGCTCGCGAGCCACATGTGGCTCGCGAGCCGCAGTTTGCTGACCACTGGTCTAGACCATCTCTTGTCCCATTTCCCTGGGGCTGGCCATGTCTGCTTGAAAAATAAGACAACCAGGGAAAAGAGTTGTCACTCCAGTCCAGCTCAGCAGACAGCTGGCCCTCCCACCTTTCCATGGCCCACCAGGCCCACCGCTATGCCAGGTATTGTCTTCTTCCTGTTCCTGCGTGGAGCAGCCAGCCCAGGAGAGGCCAGGGTACAGGACTCAGGACCTTGGGAAAGGAGACGGAAGGCTGCCACCCTTAGGACCTGAGGAACTGGATGGGCTCTTTGGCTCTTCCAACATTGCCCCCTCCCTCCCTGCAGCTCAGCTTGGTCTGGGCTATTCTCTAGTGCCTGGGCTAGACCTGTTTCCAATGATTCACGTCTATGCATTCCCACCTCACCCCTGGGAGCTCTCTCTGCACTCTTAATAGATCTTACCGTTAAGAAGTTTTTTCCTACTACTCAATGTTAGTGCTTAAAGTGCAGTTACACTCTGAAAATTGACCATAAAATGACACCATGGGGTCCACATTTATCCTCCAGCCACAATTCCAGACCAGTTCGGTTTAGTTTTCAGTTTGAAAAATGGCTTTTGGGGGCTTCAAACTCCACCGAAGTCCTAAATCTGCCTCAGTGCTTCCCCCTTGGTGGTGCCTCCCTCCCCCAGGCCAGGGGAGAGGCAGGGCCTTGGACTGCTGAGGTGGCGAGCCAAGCCCTGCTCAGTTTGGCCTATTTCCTGCCAGAGTTGGGGGTGGGGTGGGCAACTGTAGGAGTGTGAGGGACCAGGTCTGAATGTTGGTAGAGATGGACCCAGCCTACACAGGCTTGGAGGCCTCCTGTGGTTCCCCCATGCTGTGATGGACCCTGGAATGTGTTCTCCTTCCCTAGGCAGGACTAGGGACAAGGCTGAGAAAGGGAGCTTCCTCAGCCCAGAATTCTCTGCAGAGCTGCTGGGAGACAGGATAAGAAAGGAAGGAACACTGGAGGTCTCCAGAGGCCCTCCTGCCCATTCCTCTGTCTCGATACCGGATCCGCTCTCCATACATCATTCTTTGGCAGCTCAGCAAGACTCAACAGTCCTGTCATCTAGGGTGTGCCACACCTCCATTGTGCGGCCAAGGACAAGTCAGTTTCCTAACCAGTCAGTTTAGGGCTAAGTAAGGGATGGACTCAGACTCACCCAGCCTAGAGGTCACCCCTCAAGTCAGGAGGACAGTATGGATGTGGGGCCATGGGCTTTGGGGCTGAGCTCTGGGGGATGCTCCTCAGTCCAGCTGCTGACCCTGCAGCTCAGGCCCTCTGCCTGCAGGAGGACCCTCTGTAGAGTTTCTCCTCCTGTTTACTCTAACAAGCTGGTTATCTGGTTCCCAAGCTCACAGCAAATTAGAAGCAGTAAATCAAAAGGGGGTAGAGGGGCTGCTGGAAGCAGGCACACTAAAAGTGTCAAGAAGTGAGAGCTGATGGCCTGACAGCAGGGGAGTAGGCAGCAAACTAGTAAAACACAAAACAACCCTAACCAGGTACAAAAGCTCAAAGATCTCAAGCAAGCTGGGGCCATTTGGTGCCCAGAAATGGGCCTGAGGAGATCACTGCAGCACAGTGCTAATAATGATGGGGAATAATTCTGCCTGCCCCCAAGCTTCAGAAAGAGCTCAATTATGCCCTGTTCAAGGAGGCAGGGCAGATAAGGAATGTTTCCTCAACACTTCCATCAAAAATGAATAATTTTGAAGTGCACACTCATGGGAATAAAACCTTACATCTGAGGCAAGTCCTAAAGTCCTGAGTGCCTCATTCCTCAAGCCCTGCAAAGCTGAAGTTGGCGGGGTTCCCCATCCCATCAAGAACCAATACTCAGTGGGACGTGCCTGCTGGCTGGAGAGCCAGTCCTGAGTCCTACACCAGCTCTACCGCTTACTGTCCCTGGGACCCTCTGCTAATCATGCCTCTCCAAACTCAGCTGTTTCCTCTGTGAAATATTGACAACCATACCTATCTGGCAGGATTCTGAGGACTAAATCAGGCAAACCAAGGCCCACGTATTTGGCCCTCAGTGCACAGTTGGGACTCACTTGGTGTTCCCTCCTCCTTTGAGAAGGTCTCCTTCCAGAGTTTGGACATTGTAACCCAGCCTATGTGTCCCATGCTGTCCCATGTGAAAGGGCCTCAGGGAGCAGCAGTGCAGGGGCCTCTATTCTCAGCCCTTTTGGTGAGGACAATGGAGCTTAGAGGTGATTCTGGCTCTGAGAAGGGCTGGTATATGCCAAAAGATGGGGCGGGGGGAGCCAGGGGCATGGGAACAAGGGTTAGGGGCCACAGAGTCCCCTTTGCTTCTTCCTCTTCCTCTGGGTTCCATAGCCTTTCAATTTAAGAGCAGTTCCCCAGTCGTTGTGTTACCAGCCAAGAGCACTTGGCACTTAAGCCAGGAATGGTGACTAGGGGCCTACCTCCTGTGGGTCAGGTGTCAACACATATAATGGGAAAAGCACTTGTGGTGCAGACAAGGCAGGCCAGTGGTGGCATGAACCAGATATAACCAGCATCTGTAGGTAGGCCTAGATATGCCTGGCACCTGCTGGCCGGGGCACTTGTATTCCAGGGACACATGGAACAGGATCACCCTGCTCAGATCCCAGCTTCAAACTTCCCCCCAATGTCTTTGAAGAGCATTCTCCCCTCCATGCCCTTTGGGTGGGACATAAAAGGACAGGAAGGCTCATGTTTGGGGAGGTTGAGGGGGTGGGAGACACCTGGATCTGTCTCATCCAGGAGACAAATGCAGTATTTGAGGGGCTGTGGAAAGATGTGGAGTTTAGCTAGCCTGGTTCCAAACCCAGACAAGTGCCATCTTCTTAGTTTCAGTTTCCCCTAAGAGCATGGGCTTTGGTGATAGACACACCTGGTTTGAATACGAATTTTATCACTTCTTCTGACTCTGGGCAGGTCACTTCTCTATAAGCCTCAGTTTCCTCTTCTACTTTATGTAATTGTTGAAAAGATGATGTGAATAAAAGAAGTTAGCATGAAGTCTGGCATGTAGTACAAACTTGCTATATGGCATATGTCTGCATAGCAGCTACTGCTCTGAGAGCAACACACGACTGGGTAATTTACCCCCCCCCCCCAGAGGTTCTGAGGGTATAAAAGACTTTCCCTATGTCTCACAGCTAGGAAGCAGCAGAAGCAGGATTCAAACCCAGGCATTCTGACTCCAAAGCTTTGATCATTTATGACATAATGTGGATTAATTAGGCAAATGGATGCAAAAGTGCCTTGTCATCTCTAGATTGATTGCTACTCCAATGAGAGGAGTGGGTGGTGTTGCTATTTATGAATCATGCTAGCAGCTAGTCCCTGGAGATACCCTGGACATGAGGATGCTGACTGAGAGATCCCTGCATCCTGAGGATCTAGGGATGCCTCAGATGCCATCTAACAGGCTGGCCATTGCTCTCAAGCCTCTTGCTTGCTGGGTTTCTGATGACCCATGCTCCTTTTGGCCTGGACTTTGTGTGTGGAGTTCCTCAACCAGCACCTGCCCTCTGGGACCCAAGCCTGTGGAGGGTGGCTCAGTACCCCACAGCTGCCAGGACAGGGACCTTAAAGGCACAGCATGTGGGTGAGGTGGCTCCCTGCTCTGCTTTCTTTGGGTTTTGTGGTGCACATGCAAGCATGCATACATGCAGGAAGACAGCGGCTTTGGCGAGCAGGCAGACCAAGAACCGGTGGATTGGTGTGTGGCTAGGGAAGAGCAGTGGGGAAGGAGGAAGGTGACAGGAAAATGTGGCAAAGGCCTGGAGGGACGGAAGGAGGGAAGAAAGTGGTGATGGTGTGGGCAGCTGGCAGGGTGTGTTTCTTGTGTTACTGGAGGAAGGCCCTGGCAGGGCTGGATGCTTAGCATCAGGCTGATGGAAGGTTGTGTGCCACTATCATGGGTGTTTCTTTTATTAATTCATTCATGCATGCATGCATTCATACATTCACCCAACAACTATTCATCTAACCACCAAGTATGAAATAGTGGTTTAGAGTGTGAGCTCTGGAGTCAGACTACCTGTGTTGAATACTGGCTGTACTTCTTATTGACTGCACGACCTGGGGTGAGTTATTCACTCCCTGGTCCCTCAGTGTCTGCATATCTGAAATGGGTTTAATAATACTTATCTCAGAGCATGGCTGTGAGGATTCAATAAATTATTCCATGTATGGGATTAAGACAATGTCCAACATATAGTAAATGCTCAATAAACACTTGTTATATGTGTGTGTACTTGTGTGTACACATTTGCTCACACATAGAGATTACATGCCAAGCCCTGTGTTAGGTACTAGAAACACAGGGATAACAAGACAGACACAGCCCTTGCCCCGTGGAACTGGCATTTAATCCTGAACTGATCCTCTGGTGGAGGCTTTGCCACCATTTCTAGAATCCTCCTAAATAGCCAGAAATAGCCTGGCCCACAGTGCAGCCTTCACCGCTCTCTGCTCTGCCTTTTTCAGACCTTTCAGCTCTGCATGATCCTAAAAGGCACCAGTACATAAGCTCGAGCAGATGGTGTGACCAGTGTGGACTTTGTCACTGACTTCTAGAATATTTCTTGGAGGCTAGAATGGTGGAAGAAGAAATTAGTTATCCAAAAAAAGTGGACCAAGAAAGAAAACCAATCTATCAAAATACCTCTCTCTCACACACACACACACACATTCTTGGGCTCTTGGACACACACACACACACACACACTATGGGGGCATGTGCACATAGACATGTGTTGTCATGGGCACAGATAGAATCTGAGAAGAAAGGTTCATGTGAAATGAAAGCAGGGAGGGGACACAGAGCTGATCTAAGGCCTGGGCACTGGGCCAGGGTGATGGGATCAAGTAGGCATGGCCTCCAGGACCCAGATAACCTGGGTACTCCACAGCAGCACTGCCCTAATGGAGGCATAATCCACAGAACATCTTGTGGCAAAGTGTATCCCAGAGAGCATGAGTGGCTGGGAAGGGTAAGAGGTATTATGATTAAAAAAAAAAGATTGGATGTCAAAAAAATATGAGAAATGCCAAGTTAAACCGATGTAAATAGGTTTCTTTTGTTTGTTCTACTGCAGGACTTCTCAGACCCTTCAGTACACTAATGTATAATCAAATCCCTGAGGATGTATGTTTGTATGTGTTGGTCTATTGTGTTTCCCAAACAAATTTGACCACAGATGCCATTATCCACAGAATATCTCAGAGTAAGTGTTTACTTTGAGAAATGTGGCCTTGAGTTTTCTCCAGGCCCTGGGCTCAGCCTTCTTCTGTTGTCCTCACATACTAGCACCTGGCCTAGTTTCTCAAGTCCCAATGTAAGGTTGGGACCTTGCTACCCAGCCTCTCACCTGGGTCAGCAGCTTGCTCTATGTCTCTGTAGTCTCCATGTCCCCATGTTTGCTGAATTCATCAGAGAGGGGTTCAAGGGTGGCTGCCAAATGCCCCTTCCAACCTCTCCACCAACCTGAGAGGCAATGTCCCTTCAAGTTGCTCACTGCCATAGGCCTGATGGTGAGGTGGGTAGCTGAGGTGCTGGCAGAGGGCCCACTGAGCAGCCATGGGCTTGTGCTGTTTCACATGAAGGGGGTTCCTGTTCATTACCAACTTCAACTCATTACAGCAGCACCAGGCCCAGGAGGATGGAGGGAGAGGGCTGTGCAAATTAATGAGCGACCAAATTAAACATGTTCTCTCAGTCAGGAATCTGTTCCAGCTGATCAGCTGAGGCCTGGGGACTTGAAAGTGGGAAGTCCCTGCCCCATGGACCAGAGATCTTAAGGCAGCAATCTTCTCCTGTTCCTTAAGGTGGCCTGACAGCAGTAGAGTCACCAAATTTAGCAAGTAAAAATATAGTATACCCAATTAAAATCCCAACTTCAGGTAAACAATACATTTTTTAATACAAGTATGTCCCCATGCAATATTTGGAACATACTTATACTAAAAAATATTGTTTATCTCAAATTCAAATTTAACTGGGCATCCAGTATTTTAGCTGGCAATTCTAGTCTGGAGGTGCCCAAGGCTCTAGTTGCTAGGCATCCAGGCCCAGGTGGAGAAAGGGGACAAGCACTGTAAGCTCCAGGACTGAGAAGCTCCACCCCTCACCAATGCAAAGAGCCAGTTCTCCTTGATCTCTGAGGAACTCATTCCTTTTTGCCCTTCAGTAGACAATGAGGTGCTGGAAAAAGGGCCTCACCTGGACCCCAGGGCAAGGCCTGCAATGCTCTTGTTTCACTGGGCTAGTCACTTCCCCAAAGGGCAAGGTGTGAGGACTACACTGGTGTGGACTCTGCCAGTTTCTGTCAGAAGTGCCTCTGAATGACTGGAGGGAACATGAAGGGACTGTCCACTACTGGCCCCCCAGGGGCAGTCTCAGTGCCACTAATTCTGGGAGTATCAAGATGCTCCAATGGCTGGCATGTGTGTCTGCTGCTCACCTTTCCCTGCTAAGGATGCCTAACCACAATATCATTCTGCACGTGAGGGAGCTGGGTGGGCCCCATTTTGTAGCTGGGAAGAACAAGGCCCTGAGAGGTTCCTAGCTGAGCCCAAGCAGGAACTGCCTTCCTTCAGAAGCCCCATCCCTTCTTCCTTGCTTTGGGTAGATCCAGATGGGGGTGGTCAGCCCTGCTCCACGTGGGCGCCTCTGTTGTCAATGATGTCACCAGAAAGGCAGTTTGGAGGGAGCAACCAGCTGCTCTTCTGCTACCACAAACCCCATGCCTCAGTAGGCAGAGCTTAGGGTTAGGCATATTGTCAGGCCAGATGTGGATTTGGGTTCTAATTCTCTTCTCTTCTTTCCCCCTGAGGTCTAAATCCTTTAAGTCTTTCTATTTGCTTCCTGAGAAAGGAAAACACATGGGCTGAAACGGGTGGGGCTTCTCACTTCCAGCTCCTGTAGCCAAGCTCCCCAGTTCCAGCCCCAGATCTGCCTCCAGCCTTACCCTGCCAATAGGATCTCAGGCAGGGGTGCCCAAGCCCAGTCAGGGGCTGTCTGTGGGCTATAATGAGGCCCTCCACTGGGGAAAAGCAGATATGCAGACTTCCTCTGAGGGTCAGGGCCCCAGGGCCTCTGTTCTATTGTTCCTGGAACACCCTTCTTCCCCATCACTCAGCACCAAAGAGCAAACCACCCAATCAAGTTCTTGCTGGTAACTGATTCACTGGACACACTCACAAAACACAAATGATGATCATGGCCTGTTTCTCCAGGAGGAACAGTTAGGAAACTGACAGATCATTTACTCCAATCTCCCTTTTATGAAAATGGGGAAACTGAGGCCTACTTAAGGAAATAAGGGGTTTGAAAACTCACGTGTTCACCATCTGCCAAGAGCCATGCCGACCTAATTGAGGAAGGTGTGATAAGCCTGATTTATAGATGGAGAAGTCGGGGGCTCTGAGGATAACTGACTTGTCCAAGGCCACACAGCCGGAAAGAATTGAACCAAGATTTTAGCCCTAGGCCCTCTGATTCAAAAGCATGTGATCTTGCCACCCTCGGGACACCGTCTCTGCATCCAGTGAGGTGTTCCGAGCAGGACTCCGAAATGAATAACACTCAGTTCTGACCTTTAGGACTGGGTGCCTTCAACAGCCAGTTGGTGTACGGGCTGTCCTCACTTCAGTGCCCCATGTTGACCCTCCCACACTTCATTCTTCCCTTCTCAGCCCTCATCCTCTCCTCCCCAGCTCTACCTTTTCTGGGCCAGGATGTCTCTCCTAAAGTTTCAGACCATTTCCTCGTCCTGTGGACTCCTGGCCAATCCCTCTCATTTCAAAAGCACCATCATATAGGTCCCACTCTGGGTGACTGCCATGATCTCTTTTACACTTGAAGAAGCTGAGGCTCAAAAAGTACTCACATGGGGCCTTGAACCCAGGTCATCTGACTGATCCCAGGCACAGGGCTTTCTCATCTCAGTCACCTCCACTCCAGTCCCCATTGGAATTCCAGGCATGAAAATTCCAATTTTGACAGGAAGCATCTGTCCAAAGCCTTCCCTGGGGACCTGTCTTCTCTGCTGTAGCTTTACCTTACCTTATTCCTGAGGCCAGTCTCCCATTGACTGAGGCCTGTGCCCATAGGTGTCCCTGCCTTGCAGGTGCCCCTCCCCTTGACCCTGGGGCCAGGCCAGGGCTTGATCTATAGTCTTACCTAGTATAGTCCCCTCTTAGTTCCCAAATGACCCCCATCCAGGTTGGCAGGAAAGCTCAAGTGGGAATTCATACTCCTTAGATACCCAACCCCTAAGGAAGGGGAAGGCAAACAGAGATACAGATAGAGAAGAGGGGACACAGAGAGAAAGGGGAAGAGGCAAAGCTTAAGAGCATGGGGAAGAAGGAGGACAGGCTTGGTGTTTATCCATTGTTCCTCAAGGCAGTGCCCCATGTTGACCCTCCCACACTTCACTCTTCCCTTCTCAGCCCTCATCCTCTCCTC
>NW_006292780.1:300340-302927 GCF_000327345.1 Myotis davidii
CTGAGGCCTGCCCATAGGTGTCCCTGCCTTGCAGGTGCCCCTCCCCTTGACCCTGGGGCCAGGCCAGGGCTTGATCTATAGTCTTACCTAGTATAGTCCCCTCTTAGTTCCCAAATGACCCCCATCCAGGTTGGCAGGAAAGCTCAAGTGGGAATTCATACTCCTTAGATACCCAACCCCTAAGGAAGGGGAAGGCAAACAGAGATACAGATAGAGAAGAGGGGACACAGAGAGAAAGGGGAAGAGGCAAAGCTTAAGAGCATGGGGAAGAAGGAGGACAGGCTTGGTGTTTATCCATTGTTCCTCAAGGCAGTGCCCCATGTTGACCCTCCCACACTTCACTCTTCCCTTCTCAGCCCTCATCCTCTCCTCCCCAGCTCTACCTTTTCTGGGCCAGGATGTCTCTCCTAAAGTTGTATCTGAGGGGTATGAATTCCCACTTGAGCTTTCCTGCCAACCTGGATGGGGGTCATTTGGAAACTAAGAGGAGACTATAGACCAGGCAGTAGGGTTCCTTGAGAAAGGGGGTTCCCTTTTGCATCAACAGCACCCAGACAGTGACTGGCTGGCATAAAAATAAGTGCTCAACACATGTTCACTTATTTGAAGGAATGAATAAAAGCACATTTGACCTGGCTGGTGTGGCTCAGTTGGTTGAACATCGTCCTGCGCACCAAAAGGTGGCCAGTTTGGGTTCCTGATTGGGGTGTGTACAGGAGGCAACCGATCAATGTTTCTCTCTCACATTGATATTTCTAAAAAATCAATAAAAAAAGGAGAACCAAGATGGTGGCATAGGTAAATGCCTGTACTCGCTGCCTCCCACAACTACATCAAAATTACAACTAAAATACAGAACAACTATCATCCAGAACTGCGAGAAAGCTGGCTGAGTGGAAGTACTAAAACTAGAGAGGTAAAGAAGATAGCACATTGAGACTGGTAGGAGGTGTGGAGGCATGGAATGGGCTGGTCCAGCACCCTGGTGTGCCACTTCTTTGATAGGGAGGGAGATCGCCTCTGTGGAGGACGTCTGGAGGAGCAAGGGGTCCTAGCCTCACACCAGACTCCCAGCCCAGGGTCCCAGAGCTGAGAAAAGAAGTCTCTATAGGATGTCAGAACTATGGACTGTAAAAACTAGTGAGGATTGGGGCTGAGTTACACACAGGCTGCTGGAGACCCAGCTGCTTAAAAGGCCTGCACCACAAACTGAATTTACAAGCTCCCACTTCCTCTGAGCTCCAGTGCTGGACGAGGCTCTGGGGGGACCCAAACACATACAGGAAGAAACTGGACTGTCTGGCATCAGGGCAGGAACTCGGAGGTGGCTTTATTCCAGATGGAGGTACTCGCAGCAGTCATCGTTCCTGTGCTGGGACCTCCCTGGTGCAGGGATAACTGGCAGCCATTTTTGTTTGCTCTGTCCTGGTGATTCCCGGAGATTCTACCTCATCCAATTTACAACCTCACCCAAGCTGTGCGCAGGGGCTTTTGCATATGAATGGTCTGTCCTTTCTCAGGCTAAAAACCTGTCAAACAAGCTGCAGCTGGGTCAGGGAGCCTCAAAATCTATCAATAAAAGGCCCAAGACCCGGTACCAGCACCAACCGGCCTTGCTTCATAGCTGGGCCTCATCTGAGCACTTCCAAACCCCAAACAAAGAGGAGGAATCTTCAGATCTCTCTGTAGCTCTTGCTGGTTAGCCTCAGGCAGAGGCTAAATTAGCACCTGCTTAGGGGTGTGTTTCCTGCACAGCAGCTCTCCCACTATGGTGACAGCTGGTCTCTACAGCCAATTGGCCTATAGGTCAATTCCTCCCAGTGACACCAACAGCAATCAAGGCTCAACTACAACAAAACTGTGCACACAGCCCACAAAGGGGTGCACCAAGAGTGTCCACCTCAGATGATTGGGGAGGCTGAGCCACTGGGCCCTATAGAACACCTACTACACCTACTATCAACTTGAGACTTAGCAGCTACCCAATACATAGAAACAAACACAGGGAAGCAGCCAAAATGCAGAGACAAAGAAACATGTCACAAATGAAAGAAATGGAAGAAAGCAAACTACTGGATATAGAGTTCAAAACCATGGTTATAAGGTCATTCAAGAATCTTCTAGAAACTTCCAGGGAACCTAGTGAGACTTTCAAGGATCTTAGTGAGAATACAAAAAAAAAAAAAAAAAGGAAAAAGACCAGTCAGAAATTAAGCATACACTGAGTGAAATAAAGAATAATATACAGAGATCAAACAGCAGACAAGAGGATCCCAAGAATCAAATCAATGATTAAAAAAGAATCCAAAAATATGAAGGTAGTATAAGGAGCCTCTGGGACAACTTCAAGCGTACCAACATCCGAATTATAGGGATGCCAGAAGAAGAGAGAGAGCAAGTTATTGAAAACCTATTTGAAGAAATAATGACAGAAAACTTCCCCTACCTGGTGTAAGAAATAGACTTAGAAGTCCAGGAAGCACGGAGAACCCCAAACAAAAGGAATCCAAAGAAGACCACACCAAAACACATCATCATTAAAATGCCAAGAGCAAAAGACAAAGAGAGAATATTAAAAGCAGCAAGA
>NW_006292780.1:303112-311811 GCF_000327345.1 Myotis davidii
AAGAAGAGGAAGAAGAAGAAAAAGGTAAAGATAAAAAATATGAATAACAAATACATATCTATCAACAAGTGAATCTAAAAATCAAATGAATAAAAAATCTGATGAACAGAATAAATGTGAATGGAATAGAATCAGGGGCATGGAAATGGAACAGACTGATGATTCTCAGAGGGAAGGAGGTGTGGGGGTGCGGGACGAGATTAGACAATGATCTTACATGCATGTATGCTTTACCTATGGACACAGACAATAGGGTGTTGAGAGCCTGGGGTGGGGTGGGAACTGGGTGGAAGGAGCTATGGGAGGAAGGAAGAGGGACATCTGTAATAATCTCAACAATAAAGATTAATTTTAAAAATCAATAAAAACATATTAAAAAAACGACTTAAAAAAAGAAAGCCCATTTGTCTTCACCAGCCCTCCCCCACACCCCCTGTGTCATGATGACCTTGCTCCCTGTGATCTCCAACTCCATAGTGAGGAGCTGGAGCCCTCTTGATCTGGTGCTTGGTATGGCTCACCTGAGACTGTCAGTTCTCTTTCTATGTGTGTATGTCATAGATTCCCAGATTGGCAGAGCTGGCAGAGCTCTCAGATAATGTAGGCCCACCCCCCTTGGTGCAGATAGTGGCACTGAGGCCCAGAGCAGAGAAGGAACAAGTGTACTGCATCACTCAGCAGAGCTGGAAGTAGAAGGTTGGACTCTGGCTGCCCTGAGCTCAGTGCCCTACTTACCATGTCTCTGGACCTCCATAGTGAGCCCACATGCAGCTGTGAGGGAGGTAAGAGATCTTTGTTCTTGAGGAGAAGGAATGACACCTCACTGTCCTCACAGTCTGGTGGGCAACTCTGGACAGCGAGGGGCCTACTTCTGGGAGAGGAGTGCAAGAAAGACAGTTCCCAGACTATCTTCCCTGATGGGCCAAAGGGTGAGGACGTTGGAATGAAGGCAGCACTGATCAGGATGCTGGCCCAATCTCCCTGACCATCCACCCTGACTTCCTCTCCTCACCACCATGGGGGTCTGGTCCCCACTAGGGTTGAAGCCCTGAACTTGGATTCTGACAAACCTGGATCTTCTACTTACCAGCTGTAAATCACTTCACCTCTCCGAGCCTCAGTTTCCTTGTCAGTAAAAAATTGGAGTTTGCCCCAGTTCCTTCCTTGGATTTATGTGTGACTTAAAGGGGAAAATGCACATCCTGAGCATTGCATGGCACATATCTGTCATACAGTAAATGTTCAATAAATATGGGTAACTCCAGCACCCCCCTTCACTATTCTGTTGGCTCCATCTCCTCTCATCTCAGTGGCTTCTTGCTTTGTCCTGGAGCTCCCTGCTCTGTCCAGCCACTTGGAGAGGCAGATTCTGGCTACAGGTCCTCCAGGTGCCCTTGGATTTTCTGTGAAACTTTGGGAAGTCCCTTCACCTCACTTCCCTCATCCATCAAAGGTCTTCATGGTGCCTCCATATATGCCAAGGGTTTCCTGGCTCCTTCCAAATTTAATACTGCATTTCTAGAAACCATCCTATGTTGAGCCAGGTCAATCTAGAATCTAGCCTAGATCGAGAGAGAGAGAGAGAGAGAGAGAGAGAGAGAGAGAGAGAGAGAGAGAGAGAGAGAGAGAGAGAGAGAGAGAGAGAGAGAGAGAGAGAGAGAGAGAGAGAGAGAGAGAGAGAGAGAGAGAGAGAGAGAGAGAGAGAGAGAGAGAGAGAGAGAGAGAGAGAGAGAGAGAGAGAGAGAGAGAGAGAGAGAGAGAGAGAGAGAGAGAGAGAGAGAGAGAGAGAGAGAGAGAGAGAGAGAGAGAGAGAGAGAGAGAGAGAGAGAGAGAGAGAGAGAGAGAGAGAGAGAGAGAGAGAGAGAGAGAGAGAGAGAGAGAGAGAGAGAGAGAGAGAGAGAGAGAGAGAGAGAGAGAGAGAGAGAGAGAGAGAGAGAGAGAGAGAGAGAGAGAGAGAGAGAGAGAGAGAGAGAGAGAGAGAGAGAGAGAGAGAGAGAGAGAGAGAGAGAGAGAGAGAGAGAGAGAGAGAGAGAGAGAGAGAGAGAGAGAGAGAGAGAGAGAGAGAGAGAGAGAGAGAGAGAGAGAGAGAGAGAGAGAGAGAGAGAGAGAGAGAGAGAGAGAGAGAGAGAGAGAGAGAGAGAGAGAGAGAGAGAGAGAGAGAGAGAGAGAGAGAGAGAGAGAGAGAGAGAGAGAGAGAGAGAGAGAGAGAGAGAGAGAGAGAGAGAGAGAGAGAGAGAGAGAGAGAGAGAGAGAGAGAGAGAGAGAGAGAGAGAGAGAGAGAGAGAGAGAGAGAGAGAGAGAGAGAGAGAGAGAGAGAGAGAGAGAGAGAGAGAGAGAGAGAGAGAGAGAGAGAGAGAGAGAGAGAGAGAGAGAGAGAGAGAGAGAGAGAGGAAGAAGAAGAAGAAGAAGAAAGGAGAGGAGAGGAGAGGAGAGGAGAGAATGTGTGCATGTGTTCAGGTGCTCTCCTGGGGGGAAGACTGTGCAGTCCCAAACCTCCCCCTTTTCTCAGGCTGATTTCTCTCCCACAGGGCAAGGAACCTGTGGGATCCAACCTCTCTGGTGCAGCCTGCCGCTACCAGACCCACCTGTGGTCCTCAGAGAATGGCACTGCCCTGGCTCTCTTCTCCCAGTCTCAGGATCTGCTTCTTTCTACTAGCTCCTGTCAGGGGCTACCTCCATATCTTTTCCCTCTATCTCTGGGTGGGGGGCCCTTCTGGGATTCTTTTGTTTGGGGGATCAGTAAAATTCTCTCTCCTCTCCTCTCCTCTCCTTGCTCTGCTCTCCTCTTCTCTCCTCTCCTCTCCTCTCCTCTCCTCTTCTCTCCTCTTCTCTCCTTCTTTCCTAGGACAAATTCCTGATTACTCATCCCCCCACCCCCCAGTGTCTTGGTTCCTGGGCCTGACTTGCTGTGTGATCCTGAACAGCACACTTCCTCTCTCTGCCTTCCTTAAGTTGTTTGTGAAATGAGGGTAATCACACACGTCCTACTTGCCAGCATTGCTGAAGCCTCTGCTTCAGGTCACAGCGAGGAGGAGAAATGGGCTGGACTGGTGGTTTGGAGCAGGCTGGGCCACTGTGCCTGGCCCTGCTGGCAGTATCATGGGACAGGGATTCAGAAGCAAGAGAGGTGATCTACCTTCAGACCTGAGTCTCTTCCACAGGATCCCCATGAGCACTTTCTACCCTTCTGAACTGCTCACACAGAGATATGGGACATCCCGTGTAGGTGAACTGCGGAGGGAGGCTGGGGGTATTGTGCCAGGAAGGTACTACTTGGTTTCATGGAGGACAGGGGCACCCCATCCTGATCCTTGGTCTCAGTGTTGGTCCCCAACTGTAAATTTGCAAATAAAGTCATTTCTAGGGGAGCCCTTTATGTTCAGGGCTGGGGCAGGGCTAGGGCCTGTGGCCAGCCAGGTGGCTTCCATTAGGTGCTGGCCAGCCCAGGACATCAGAGCAGCTAATCCCAAGGTTTATGGGACATCCTCACTCACCAGGGTGCAAAGGCACAAAAAAGCAAAACTAGAGCTTCCAAACTTTATAGTTTTTCCTTGCATTTTGTATTGCTTCCCACTCCTAGGCTTTCTCTTTCATTCCTTGTTTCTGCCTCCCCCACCCTGTGAATCTCCCAGGGTCTCTCAGCTTGTCAAAGGGCCTCTGGACTCTCTGTCTCCAGTCTCCTTACTCTCCATCTGTCTCAGGCCTTCTTTCCCTTCCCTCAGCCTGTCTCACAGAGGTATCTTGGGTAGGGAGCTTTGTCAGCAGTTGCTATGTCAACCCACCCTTACTTTGTGCTCCTGCTCTGGGCCCTTTCTGCACCCCCCTTTCCCGCCATCACTGATTCTCCTCTTTTTTCTTGTCTCTCTGGGCTGGGCTGCCTCTTCCTCCTGGGCAGCAGCAGGGGCTGAGATGAGCAATGTGGGGAGCAGATGTGGGATGCCCTGCCCCCCGCTTCCCACCAGCCAGATGCGGCTCAATGGGTGAACGAGGGCAGCCTGAGCCCTCCCAGGCTGGGCCTGCACACGTTCTTAGCCTGCCCTGCCTGGGCTACACGGGTTTTGATTGACAACAGGAAAGAAAATAAAACACATAAAAGAAAAAAAAAATGCAGCCACCCAGCAACTGAATGGAAGAAGAGCAGCAGGGAGCAAGCTGTTTGCAGCTACCTGGGCTTGGAGGGTGAATGGGGTGGGCAGGAAAAGGGAAGATCCTAAATGTCAAGAACCTGCCTTAGGAACCTCCCTCACCTCTGCTCTGAGCCACACAGTGCCAGGCAGGATCTTCACAGTAGCCTTGGCACCAAAGAGGCTAAACAATGAACCTCTCTTGCAACATCCATCAGTCCCTGTCCTAAAGGACTTTCCTGTCACAGGTTTCCATGCTCTTCTTTCTCCATCCCTTTGTCCTCTCCGTGGTGCTCTATTGGCAGAGCATACTGCCTGGAGCAGGCCAGTTCCCAGGGCTCCCTGTGTCTTGACAACTGCTGAGGCATTGCTTTTCTTCAGGGGTTTCCCTGTGACACTCCTATCAGTTGGCTACACTGTAGGCCAGACCCTTTGGAGTCCTGGGGGAACCTGCCCTAGTCCCACAGCAAAGCTGGGTACCCTCTTGGCTGTTTGTTTGTGGATCCCTGAGCAACCTGGGCTCTAGGCCTACAGCTCAGCATTTAATCCATTTTCTGAACCTACCTCAGCAGCCTTCCTGAGCTCCATGCAGCACACCTGCCCCTCAGCAACCTCCTCTCTTCAACTCTCCCCCAGCTCTTTCTCAGCTCCCCACCCACACTCCACGCCCCGTGCTATCCCAAGCCTGGTCTTTTCTCTTCTCCTCTTTCATCCATTTGCCTGGTCAGCCTTCTCCAGAAGGTAACTTTTCCTTATTTTTCAGATAGAGACACAGACCAGGAGAAGGGAAGACAGTGGCCCCAGCCGTAGTCCTTCCAGAGCCAGGGAACAGCCATCATAGAGGTTGAAGCTACATCCCAAAGCTCCTAAGTTCAAACTTCACTTCAGGACCTATCTTGAGCCCAGGCAGGGCCTATGGCAGCCATACCCAATATGCAGGTAACAGACTTTGACCCCAAAAGTGACTTTGACTTGATAGTGAAATGAAATCTCTTTCCTTATGGCAACACAGCAGACATCTGGCAAGGGGCCCCCAGAACACCTTCCTCCTCTTACCGCCCCCCCCCCAAAAAAAACAGTGGTATGTCCTTACCTAGCACCTTTGCCCAGAGTATCTGTAGGCTGCCATATCCTTTTATCATTATGCCAGCTTTATAGAAAAGGGAAAGGTGAAGACCAGAAAGGGGCAGTAATTTGCCTAAGGTCACACAGCTCCACAGGCCCCCTCTCATCCTCATGAGCTTCTTACCTCACTGAGGCAGCTTTCTTGGAGGAGAGACCCTCTGAGGGAGAGAGAGAAGAAAGAAAAACCCAGCAACCTGTCATAGAGGAAGGAAGAGCAGCAAAGAGCCTGGAGATGAATATCTCTTGAATCAGCCCATTGCAGGGAAGGTAGAACTGGCAGGCAAGGTGGGAGTTTCTGGCTTTAGTTACAGGCTGTGAGAGGGAATTGATGCCTCCTCCCCATGCTCCAGAGAGGCTATGTGAGTGACACCTGTGGAGCACAGAGAAGCACTGAGAATGGTTAATGCTGAATGTGGCTCCCTTGCCTTCTCCCTCCCTCCATAGTTTCCACCCCAGCGCACAATGCCATCCCCTCTTGACACTTCTGTCCCCCTCCAATTAATTCTGTGCCCAGCAGCCAGAGAGGGAGTACAAACGTGTAGATCAGACTGTGGCAGAGCCCGGCTCAACACCCACCGCCTGCTTATCTTGCCATTAGAAGAAAGCTAGGCTCCTTACACAGCCCTCAGGGTGCTCCAGGATCTGGGCTTGCAGCCCCCCACCCCAATCTATCTCATCCCAAGCATCTCTTGTTTCCCCCACACTGATTTTATCACTCTCCCCCCAACATTGCCCTTCATGATGCCTTCCATGCCTTCACTGACTTGTCCCTCCTCCTAAACCCCTTGCCTTATGCCTCCCTCTGGGCCAGTCAGCAATGCTCAGGAAAATGGGCTCTCTAGTTCTGGAAGGTAGGATAGCACCAGTGCCCTGCCAGTCAACTGACATTTTCCTCAAGTCCAGGGAGGGAACTGAGGAGTCTTTTGAGGTGGATGATGTGAGGGAGCCTAAAGGGCATGGGAGAATTGAATGAAAAAGATGAGAAGAATTAGTGAGGAGCCTTGATCAAGCAAGAGGAATAGCAAGATGGGCATCTGAAGGAAAGAATGCTGCTAACTTGCCTTCAGCGCCTGCTGGGCCAGGCAATTCAGACCCAATTTTTCCCTCCAGCTTCACCTCTGCAGAGTGTCTTCCACTCATTCCATTTCAAGTATGAAGAAACTGAGGTGCTCAGAAAAATGAAGTGAATCACCCAGGGTCACAAGGCTGAGCCTAGCTGCCAGCCCAGGTGTGTGGGACTCTTCACCCTGGGACTCTTCATGGCCCCAACCACTGAGACCCATTACTTACAGAAAGGAAGCAATTGAGGGAGCCAGCGCGCGGCCTGCCTCCCTCCTGCACTTGCTATGTCCCCTCCTCCCTAGCCAGCTCAGCGTTTAGTCATTCACACTTTGAAGGCAGCCTATTCTCATCAGTAGTTTCTTTGTCCACACATTTGCATTTGGAGCCTTTCATCTGATCCCTCGGAATTAAAGGCTTTGTTTCTTTTTAAAAGAATTCCAGGCCCATGGAGCTCCAAAGGAGAGGGGAGGTGGCTCGCCCGCCCCCCCAACACCCCCAATCCCCACCCGCCCCTCGCAGAAAGCCTTCCTTCCAACCAGGTCCAACTTTGAATCCACTCCCGGGTTTTAGCGGGTAGGGTGGGGTGCGGCAGGGCAGGCCGGGTAAGTTTGGGTTGGGTGCCTCTGGGCCTAGCTCCAGGTTTAACCCCACAGCTTCCCCTGCCTTTCCAAGCAGCCTAGGACGCAGTTGGGCCAAAGGCAGGAGCAAGCAGGGATAGGAAAGCAGCCAAGATGACCTTGAAATTCCGGCAATGCCAGAATTATTAGCCGTGTGCTCTTGGACAGCTCGCCCTTACCTCTGAGCCTCAGTTTCCTCAACTACAAAATGGGAGCAAAAGGAGAGATCCCACCTGTCCTGAGCAGCAGAAAGGGTTCTGTCTTAGGAGCCAGGGAGAGAATGAAATTCTAGGTGTGTCCCTCTGTTCCCCTGGGCAGGAGCTTTCTCCTATATGGGCTTCGGCCCCGTCCCACCTCCCCCCTTGTAAATGGCTATTTGGTTTCAAAGGCTCTCCTCCAACTCTGGAATATTATGGGATGCTGAGTCTCCAGAGTCCATTCAGCCTGCTAGCTGCCCTTTGCCCTGACCCCCAGCCTGGACTTAGTCCCTTACCCCATCATTATAATACTTTCATCCTTGTTGTCTAGGCCACCCTGGCTGCACATTAGACTCACTTAGGGAGATTTACAAAAATACCAATGTCCATCCCCAGGGATTCTGATTGAATTGTTTTGGGATGGGGCCAGGGGGTTAAGTTTCTTAAAACTCCCCCAAGCAATCCTAATGTACTGACAGGGCTGAGAAGCAGCACTTCCAGCTGTCCAGTACCTTAGATGCATGCTACTTCAGGGTAGAGATTTGGAGTCTAGCCTCGTCCTGGCCCTTCGCAAAGTGACCATGGGCAAGTACCTTACCTTCGTTGTGCCTTAGTTATCTCAGGTTTAGAAGGGGTGAGAGGATTAAATGAGATAATGCATGCAAAGTACTCAGGCCTTTAGAGCAACTCGGCACAGAGACAGTGTTCACCACATCTGTCTCTAGCTCTGATTTTCACTTTGTGGTTGACCATGTATCTGGCATTGAGCTCCTCAAAAAAAAAACCCTCTGGGAGGTAAGAAGGTTACTGTTAGGGTTGCCAAAGGAGGAATGCAGGAAGCCAAAAGGGGTAAAGAATTATGAATTTATTAGGTCATCTGGAAATCCAGGTGGGCTGAGCCCCAAAATGGCATCAGCACCCAGGGACAGGAAGTCAGAGATCTTTAAAGGACTCTAGGTGAGCATTTCCTGGGCGGAGAATTCTCTGGGCGGGTCCTGAGGGGAAAAATAATGGTCTTAGAAAATGGAATGTGGTCTTAGCAAGTAAAATGTGGTCTAAGCAAAAGGGAATGTCCCTTGTCAAGTGGCCTAAAGTTCAGTTCCCAGGGAAGGGGATGTCCATTCAATTACTTGATCAGACCTAACAATTAATGAAGCAGACATTACACATGGGTAGACTGAGGCCTAGAAAGGGGAAGTTACTGGTCAAGTTTTTGTAGTTGGATCCTTTTTAAAAAACTATTTTAAAATTTTATTTACTGATTTTATTTATTTGAGTTTTCTCTCTTTGTTCCTTAGTGAGTCTATCTTTTTTTCCCCCATGCTCCCTGAAGGCAGGATCTAGACAAGATAACCCTTGGTCCCCTGGCTGGTATCTCTGTGGTTAGAGTATTGGCCCATGCACCAAAGGGTTTTTTATTTTATTTATTATTATTATATTTTTATTGCTTAAAGTATTACAGAGGGTATTACATATGTGTCCTTTTTCCCCCCGCCCTTGACAATCCCCTGGCCTCCCCTACCCCCCAGTGTCTTATGTCCATTGGTTATGCTTATATGCATGCATACAAGTCC
>NW_006292780.1:312110-313691 GCF_000327345.1 Myotis davidii
ATACCCCAAGGGGTCCCCGATTGGAGTGTATGCAGGCTAGGCTGAGGGAACCCCCTCCTCCGTGCACGAATTTCGTGCACTGGGCCTCTAGTATGTCTATAAGTTCTTTGGGTAATCTGTTCCCATCCTCGCTTCTCCCATTCCCTCTGTGATTCATCAGTCTGTTCCATGCTTCTCTGTCTCTGGGCTTATTTGGTTACTTAGATTCCACATATGAGTGCAATCATGTGATACTTGTCTTTCTCTGATTGACTTATTTCACTTAGCATAATACTCTCCAGGTCCCTCCATGCTATCTCAAATGTTAAGAGATCCTTCTTTTTTACTGCTGCATAGTATTCCATGGTATAAATATACCAGAGCTTTTTTAATCCACTTGCCTATTGATGGGCACTTGGGCTGTTTCCAGATGTTAGCTATTGTAAATTGTGGGTGCATACATACTTTCTGATTGGTGTTTCCGGTTTCTTAGGTTATATTCCTAGAAGTTGGATCACTGGGTCAAATGGCAGTTCCATTTTAAATTTTTTGAGGAAACTCCATGGTGTTTTCCACAGTGGCTATACCAGTTTGCATTTGCACCAGCAGTGTACTAGGGCTCCCTTTTCTCCACAACCTTGCCAGCACATGTCATTTATTGGTTGATGGTAGCCATTCTGACAGGTGTGCAATGATACCTCATTGTTGTTTTAATTTGCATCTCTCTGATGATCAGTGACTTTAAGAATTTTTTTTCACATGTCTCTTGGATATCTCTACGTCTGCTTTGGAGAAGTGTCTAGTTAGGCTCTTTGCCCATTTTTAATTGGATTATTTGTCTTCCTTTGAATATTTTTCCTTCCTTTTGAATATTAACCCATATTAACCCTTTATCAGATATACTTGAGGCCTGGTGCACAAAAATTTGTGCACTTGGGGGCATCCCTCAGCTTGGCCTGTGCCCTCTCTCAGTCTGGGACCCCTCGGGGGATGACCACCTGCTGGCTTAGGCTCACTCCCTAGGGGATTGGGCCTAAGCTGGCAGTCAGACATCCCTCTGGCAGCCTGGGAACCCTCAGGGGATGTCCACTTGGTGGCTTAGGCCCACTCCCCGTGGGGACTGTTCCCATGTATTGCTGATGGGAGTATGTAATGGCACCAGTCGGACATCCTTAGGACTGCCGAAGAGGTGGGAGAAGCTCTGCCACCACCACTGTGCTCGCAGCTGTCAGCCCGGCTTGTGGCTGAGTGGAACTCCCCCTGTGGGAGAACACGGACCACCAGGGGGCACCGCCTGCATTGAGTGCCTAGCTCCTGGTGGTCAGTAGGCATCATAGCTACCGGTCGTTCGGTTGCTTAGGCTTTGATATATATAGATTCCCTGAGCTACATGATACTTATCAGGACCCTGCCTCACTCAGATGCTCTCTCTGACTACAACGCCTTTTTCTTCCACTTTTTCTCAGTAAGGTTAACCCCACTTCCCATCTACCTCCAGGACACCTCTGCCAGCAGCCACATGACACAACTGCTCCCTTTCTCTACTCTCACACACCTGAGTTACTACTTGTTACACGGTATCAACTGCTTCCAGGGCATCGC
>NW_006292780.1:313723-316327 GCF_000327345.1 Myotis davidii
GTGGCTATTTGCAGGCTGGCCACAGCTCCTTCAGTGTGTGTGTGGGGGGGGTCGGGTCCTGCTGGGGTGCCTGGCCAGTCTGGGTGAAGGGTAGAGGTCTTTTTTCAGGCTGGCTAAGCCCCTCAGTGGGGACCATCACCCCATGAGAGTGTGGCCAGCCTGGGTGAGGACTGATGGCTGTTTGCAGGCTGGCCACAACCCTCAGCCACCCAAGCTCCCAGTGCAGGGTGGCTGGAAGCAGGTGTCTGGGATTTATTTGTCTTCTATAATTGAAACTTTGTTGCCATGAGCGGAGGCCACAGCCAGCTCAGGGAAGGTGGGAAGCTTGGCTTCCTACATCGCCTGGCAACCAAGCCTCCTGCTTGCTCCAGCTCTGTGGCTGCCAGCCGCCATCTGGGTTGGGTTAATTTGCATATAGTTGCTCTGATTGGCTGGTGGGCGTGGCTTGGGAGTAGCAAAGGTATGGTCAATTAACATCTTTGTCTTTTATTAGTGTAGATCATTGCCAAATATGTTCTTCCATGCAGTGGACTCCCTTTTTGTTTGGTTGATGGTTTCTTTTGCTGTGTAGAAGCCTTTTATTTTGATGTAGTCCCATTTGTTTATTTTCTTCTTAGTTTCCTTTTCCCTAGGAGTTGTAAACATACTGTAAACATATTGCTACAAGAGAGGTCTGAGATTTTGCTGCCTATGGTTTGTTCTAGGATTTTTATGTTTTCACAACTTACATCTAAGTCTTTTATATCCATTTTGAGTTTATTCTGTGTATGGTGTGAGTTGGTGGTCTAGTTTCAATTTTTTTGCATGTATTTGTCCAATTTTTCCAACACCATTTATTGAAGAGACTATCTTGACTCCATTGTATGTTCCTGACTTCTTTGTTAAATATTAATTGAGTGTAATGTCTTGGGTCAATTTCTGGGTTCTCTATTCTGTCCCATTGATCTAATATGCCTGTTCTTGTGTCAGTACTAGGCTGTTTTGATTACATTTTCCTTGTAGTATAACTTGGTATCTGGTATTGTGATTCTTCCAACTTTATTCTTTTTTCTCAAGATTGCTGCAGCTATGCGGAGGGTCTTTTTTGGTTCCATATACATTTTTGGAGTATTTGTTCTAGATCTGAGAAATGTGCCATTGTTATTTTAATAGGAATTGCATTGAATCCTTGGGTAGTATGGACATTTTAATGATGCTATGATGCTAATTCTACCAATACATTAAGACGGTATATTCTTTCACTTGTTTATATCTTCCTCGATCTCTTTTTTCAAGTAGGAACTTGAAAAAAGATACTTTTCTGAGTACAAGTCTTCTAACTTCTTGGTTCAGTTTATTCCTAAGTATCTTAATTTTTTATGTTGCAATGGTAAATGGCATTGTTTCTTTAGTTTTTCTTCTGAGGATTTATTTTTGGTGTATAAAAAAGCCATAGATTTTTGGGTGTTGATTTTGTATCCTGTTACATTGTTGAATTCATTTATTAAATTTAGTAGATTTTTTTGGTGGAGTCTTTAGGGATTTCTATGTACAATATCATGTCATTTGGGAATAATGAGAGTTTCATTTTCTCCTTTCCAATTTGGATGCCATTTATTTCTTTTTCTTGTCTGATTGCTGTCGCATAGGACTTCCAGTACTATGTTAAATATGAGTGGTGAAAGTGGACACCCCCTATCTTGTTCCTATTCTTAGGGGAAAAGGTTTTAGTTTTACCCATTGAGTATGATGTTTGCTGTAGGTTTGTCATATATGGCCTTTATCATATTGAGATAGGCTCCTTCTATTCCCACTTTGCTGAGAGTTTTTATCAAAAATTGGTGTTGGATTTTGTCAAATCCTTTTTCTGTGTCTATTGATATGTGATTTTTCTCTTTCAATTTGTTAATATGGTGTATCACATTTATTGATTTGTGAATATTGTACCAGCCTTGCTCCCGTGGAATAAATCCCACTTGGTCATGCTGTATGATCTTTTGAATATATTGCTGGATGCGATTTGCTAATATTTTGTTGAGGATTTTCACATCTATGTTCATCAGGGATATTGGTCTGTAGTTCTCTTTCTTTGTAATGTCTTTCTCTGGTTTTGGAATTAGGATAATTCTGGTCTCATAAAAAGAGTTTGGAAGTATTCTTGTCTCTTGGATTTTTTGTAATAGTTTGAGGAGTATAGGTGTTAGTTCTTCTTCAAATGTATGATAAAACTGTCATGTGAAGCCATCCGGAGCAGGGTTTGTTTGTTTTTTTTTTTTTTTTTTTTCAGAGTTCTTTTTTTTACTGCTTCTATTTCATCAATTGTTATTGGACTATTCAGGTGTTCTGATTTTTCCTGATTCAGTCTTGGGAGATTGTATTTTTCTAGGAATTTGTCCATCTCATCCACGTTGTCCAGCTTTTTGGTATATAGTTGTTCATAGTATTTTCTTACAATCCTTGTATTTCTTTAGTATCTGTAGTTCTTTCTCCACTTTCATTTCTGATTTTATTTATTTGGGTACTCTCTCTTTGTTTTTTGATGCGTTTGGCTAACAGTTCATCAATCTTGTTTATCTTTTCAAAGAACCAACTCTTGGTTTCATTCATTTTTTGTATTGTTTTTTT
>NW_006292780.1:316385-317909 GCF_000327345.1 Myotis davidii
GTTTCCCAAACCAGAGCTTTTGTTTGCTGAAAGTTTTTTTGATTACTGCTTTTATTTCATTTGTTATTATTGACTTATTCAGGTTTTCTGATTCTTTGTGATTCATTTTTGGGAAATTGTATTTTTCTAGGAATTTTTCCATTTCATCCACATTGCCCAGCTTGTTTGTAAATGGTTGTTCATAGTATTTTCTAACAATCCTTTGTATAGCGTCCATGTGTTTGAATGTTTTGGAGTGTTTTTACTATAGTTGATTTCTAATTTTATTCCACTGTGATCTGAGAAGACGGTTGATATGATTTCAGTCTTCTTGAACTTGTAGAGACTTGTTTTGTGTCCTAACATGTGGTCTATATTTGTGAATGACCCATGTGCACTTGAGAAGAATGTATATTCTTTGGCTTTGGGGTGAAATGTTCTATAAATGTCAATTAAATCCATCTGATCCAGTGTGTCCTTTAGAATCACTGTTTCCTTGTTAAGTTTTTGTCTGGAAGGTCTATACAGTGAAATCAGCGGTGTGTTAAAGTCCCCTACTATAACTGTATTGTTGTTGATGTCTCCATTAAAAAGTCCTTTAGAAGTATTTTTTTCCCATATATATTTAGGTGTTCCTATGTTGGGTTCATATATGTTTATCAGGGTTATATGCTCTTGTTGTTTCAATCCCATTAGTATTATGTAGTGACCTTTGCTGTCACTTGTGATGGCCTTCAATTTGAAGTTTATTTTGTCAGATATGAGTATTGCTATCCCAGCTTTTTTTGTTTGTTTGTTTCCATTTACATGGGAAAATTTTTTCCACCCCTTCACTGTCATCCTCTGTGAGTCTTTTGTTATGAGGTGAGTCTCTTGTAAACAGCATATAGTTGGGTCATGTTTCTGTATACATTCAGTTACCCTATGTCTTTTGATTGGAGCATTTAATCCATTTACATTTAAAGTTATTATTATATTTTAAAAATATATTTTATTGATTTCAGAGAGGAAAGGAGAGGGAGAGAGAGATAGAAACATCCATGATGAGAGAGAGTCATTGATTGGCTGCCTCCTGTGTGCTGCTGTGGATCAAACCTGCAACGTGGGCATGTGCCTGTGACCAGAATCAAACCCAGGACCCTTCAATCCACAGGGTGGCGCTCTATCCACTAAGCTGAACCTGCTAGGGTTAAGGTTACTCTTGATAGGTACTTATTTATTGTCATTTTAATTCTGTATGCCTGTTTCTTTATTTATTCTTTAGCATTTCTTGTAATGCTAGCTTGGTGGTGGTGAACTACCTTATTTTTTTTCTTTCTTTTTTCTTTTCTTATTGTTTAAAGTATTACAAATAGTAGTACATATGTCTCCTTTTTCTCCCAATTGACCTTCCCCCAGCCTCCCCTATCCCCCGGCACATTTTTTATTAAGTATGTGAGGCATTAGTTTCTCTTTTGCATTATGATGGCATGAGTTAAATGTAAGGTATTTGTTTTTGTTTTTTTTAATATATTTTATTGATTTTTTACAGAGAGGAAGGGAGAG
>NW_006292780.1:318853-328610 GCF_000327345.1 Myotis davidii
TTTGTTTGTTTCTTCCCCTTTAGGCCCCCCCCCCATTTTTTTTTTTGTCTGAGAAGCTCTCTATTTGACTGTTTATGTTGAATGATATCCTTGCTGGGTATAGTAATCTTGGTTTCAGTTCCTTGCTTTCCATTACCTTGAATACTTCATGCCATTCCCTTCTGGCCTATACAGATGAGAAATCAGCTGACAGACTTATGGGAACTCCTTTGTAGGTAATAAATTGCTTTTCTCTTGCTGCCTTTAAGATTCTTTGTCTTTAATTTTTGGCATTTTAATTATGATGTGTCTGGGTGTGGGCCTACTTGGGTTCTTCTTGCTTGGGACTCTCTGTGACTCCTGAACTTGTGTGACTTTTTCCTTCACCAGGTTACGGAAGTTTTCTGCCACTATTTCTTCAAACATGTTCTCTATCTATTGCTCCCTTTATTCCCCTTCTGGCACACTTACTATGCAAATATTTCTACATTTCATGTTGCCCCACAGCTCCCTTAAGTGGTACTCCTGTTTTTAAATTCTTTTTGGTTCTCTGATTAAGTTTTTCTAAAAATATATTTTATTGATTTTTACAGAGAGGAAGGGAGAGGGATAGAGAGTTAGAAACATCGATCAGCTGCCTCCTTCACACTCCCTACTGGGGATGTGCCTGCAACCAAGGTACATGCCCTTGACTGGAATCGAACCTGGGACCCTTGTGTCCGCAGGCTGACGCCCTTATCCACTGAGCCAAACCGGCTCGGGCAGTTCATTCCTTTTCAACGCTGAGTGGTAGTAATGTCCCTATTTTCCCTCAAATGTATTCTTTTTTTGTGCCATGTCATTCTTTATTTCTGACTGTTCTTTTTTCATAGTTACCATATCTTTTCTCATGATGTTGAGCATCTTTACCATCATTATTCTGAACTCTATATCAGATAAATTCCTTATCTCCATTTGTTTTATTTCTTCTTCTGGAGAATTTTCTTGTTTTTTCATTTGGGTTTTTTTTTTTCTCCCCATTTTGATGTCTGTTTGGGTTTGTGAACTATGTATTAGGTAGATATGCTATGCCTCTCAATCTTAGTGCAGAACAGTGTCAAACACTGTTTCTGACTACTTAGATCAGGTCAAGACTCAAAGCCTCCAGAGACCATCTCTGCCTGCAGACTAATTGGATTCAATCTTGAGTAGCCCTCATGCAATCGTCCACAGATGTGGTGAGAGTTTTTCCAACAGGGTGGGACAATTGCTTCTGCCTGGAGGCTAATTGTTATTCTCAGTCTCTTAATGGGCCTCAGAAACTCTAGTAGGATGAGTCAACTGTCTTACCCCCAGGCAAAGCCACAGGGGCCTGAGAAATATGACCGCCACAGTGTGAGGGAATGACTCAGCACAAGAATCCTGGGTGTCTGCCTTTTGAGCTCTAACCACAGAGCCCTGAACCTGGGCTTCTGCTCACAAAGCTCCAGTCCACTCTGTCTTCCCTCTGGCAGAGCACAAAGTGAGTGGCTGCATAGGAAATTTTGTGTGTTGGTCCTATAAGAGGGTGCGTACATTTCAAGCCAAGCCATCTCTACCTGGCAGACAGCAATCCTGCTGCTTTTCACAGCCAGATGTTATGTGGGTGCCTTTCTCCATTTTGGTGCTCTCTGCTGGGGAGCCCAGCTTAGGAATTACATCCCAGAGTCCTCAGTGGCAACCCTCCATAGCTGAGATATTTCTCCTGAACTTCAACTCCTATCTGTGGAAGCCTGGCTAGCCCTTTCATGGCTCCACCTCTCCTACCAGTCTCTATGTGGCCTCCACTTTCCATTCTTGGTTATCAGGGTTCTCTCCAGCTAGTCTTTATTTGATTATTCAGGAATGTAAAAAACTATTTTAGTTGTAATTTCAGTTTGGTCGTGGGAGCGTGTCTATGCAGCATCCACTTACTCTGACACCATTTTTAATCTCCCAGTCATGGTTTTGATTCTCAGTCAAGGGCACATACCTGGCTTGCAGGTTTGATCCAGGCACATGCAGGAGGCAACCAATTGAGTCTATCTTTTTATTATTAAAAATTTTAATGTTGACATAATTGCAGGTGTCCCCCTTTCCCCTGCCCTTTGCCCACCTCCACCCATGCTCACCTCCCCCTCCCTTGGCTTTCACCAAATTATTGTCTGTGTCCATGTGGTATGAATATATGTTCTTCAGCTAATATCTTCACCTTCTTTATCCAGTCATTCCCACCCACATCCCCCTCAGGCCCTGGCCAGTCTGTTCTATGTGTCCACACCTCTATTTCTATTTAGTTTGACAGTTTATTTTGTTCATTATATTCCACATATTGGTAAGATCACATGGTATTTGTCTTTCTCTGAATGGCTTATTTCACTTAGCATAATAATCTCCAGGTCCAGCCATGCAGTTGCAAATGGTAAGAGAACCTTCTTTTTTACAGCTTCATAGTATTCCATTGTGTAATTGTACCATAGCTTTTTTATCCACTCATCTACGGATGGGCCCTTGGGCTGTTTCCAGATTTGGCTATTGTAAATAACACTGCTAATGAACATAGCAGTGCATATATTCTTCCGATTGGTGTTTAGGGATTCTTAGAATATATTCCCAGAAGTGGGATCACTGGATCAAAAGGCAGTTCCATTTTTAATTTTTTGAGGAAACTCCATACTGTTTTCCATAGTGGCTGCACAACTCTGCATTCTCACCAACAATGCATGAGGGTTCCCTTTTCTCCACTTCTTAACCAGCACTTATTGTTTATTGATTTGATAGTAGCCATAGAAGGATCCTTAAATATCATTCTAGCAGGGTGGGAGGTGGTATAGTCCTTAAGTGTGTGCCCTATGGAGCCAGACTGCCCTGATTTCAAATTCTGGCTTTGTCGCTTTAGTTGTATGAAGTTGAGTAACTTCCTTTTCTGTATCTCAGTTTCCTCGTCCTTAAAATAAAGACACTAATAGTACAATAGAACTCGCTTCATGGGCAATAATGAAGCTAGTTCTCCCTTTCCAAGCCCCTTCAACCTCCAACACTATAAGTCAGGAAGCTGACCCACAGAGCGGAGGTCGGGGGAGAGACTCGCCCAAGGTCACACAATGAGTGCAAGGCAGAACTTGGCCAAAACCCAGGTCTCCTGGGTGGCCTATCAAAGGCTCTAGTGCAAATCTTGTTCCTAAAGCTCATGTAGTCCTCTCTACTCACAAAAAACATTAAAAACTTGTATGTCCAGGCCATTGGCAATTTTCTGTCTCCCAGTGTTCATGGGAAAAAACAGAAAAGGAATTCTCATTCTTTCTACAGCTCTTTTATTATTATTATTATATATTTTTTTATTCTCTGTGCACTCTCTCAATCTGGTTCTCACTGGCTCCATCATCTTTCTCCCTTTTCAGTTCCCTCTGGTAACTCAAAAGCATCTGAATAGATTTAAATAAACCTCTCCTCAAATAGTCTCCTTCAAGGAGGAGATGATGGAAAGTTCAGCCTGAAGGGATAATTTCTCTGATGCTTATAATGAGGGCTGAATTGGGGGATGGTGATAGGGCTGATGGTGTAGTAGAGACATGGGGGTGAAGGGCTTGGAGACCAAAGGAATGAGCTGAGGGGAGGGGATACTGTTGGCCAGGGCTGAACCAAGAGATCCCTGAATGAGGACTCAGAGGGGTCAACACCTGGGGACTTGCAGACAGCCAAGCTCAAGAGGCCCAGAAGGCCCATCAAATCTACACCAACTCCTGTCCCTCCCCCCAATACACACACACACACACACACACACACACACAAGGACCACCTTTCCAAGGAGTTCAGGAAGCATTGAGTAGTGAAAGATCCTATTAAATGGCTAAAGTGTCACCTGGAGAAGGAATATCTGAATGCATTAGCTCCAGTCAGTAACATTATATATGTGAGCTTATCATTTGCCTCTAAAATTATACATTACAGCCCTGCACCAGAGGGTCGCAGGTTCGATTCCTGGTTAAGGACACGTACACGGTGGGGACGAGTGTGAGAGGCAACCAATTGATGTGTCTCTAGAAATCAATGGAAAAAAAATATCCTCACTCCTTGAGTGAGGATTTAAAAAAAAACACATATTAAAAATTTCTAGTCTCCAAGCACTGTGATAGGGCCAATAGGGGAAAGTACTACTGAAAATAAGCAGCCAACTTTCTCTGAGTGCTTGCCATGTGCTAGGCACTGATTTGGATGTTCCACATGAATGGAATTAATGAAATCTTGCAACACCCCAAAGAAGTTGGTATGAATAAAATCCACATTTTCTGTTGCGGAGAGGGAAGTGGAAGAGGGTATAGGGGGGATAAGTGGTGATGGACCCATATGGACTTGGGTGGTGAACGCACATAATACAGTGTTCAGATGTTGTGTTGTAGAATTGTGCACCTGAAACCTGTATAATTTTGTTAACCAGTGTTACCCCAATAAATTCAATAAAAAGGGAAAACAATCCATTTTCCAGATGAGAAAAGTGAGGCCCAAACTGGTTAAATAACTTGCCCAAGATCATGCAGCAAGTAACAGAGATGGGTTTAAACTTGGCAGCTTGGCGTCAGAGTCGGTGAATTTCAACACTGTGCTATGCAGAGATAAACAAAATGGGCACTTCCTTCAGAGTGGACAGCCTGGGAGGAGAAGCTTTGTGACAATAAGAAGCTACCTTTCAGGCTAGCAAATGATGTCAAGTAAACAACTCAGTGAGTCAGGGAACTGCCATTCCAGTTCTGAGCTGTGTGACCTTGGGCAGGTTACCTGACCACAGACAAAGCCAGACCCTAAATCACAGGCTTGTTGGGTTGATCCATATGTGAAAGTGCCTAGTAACCCTTACAGAGCTGGGGGAGGGAGCCTTTTATAGCCACCTGCTCACAAACCCCATGTTCCGTTCCCTACCCTCCAATATATAGGGTGTCCCCAAAAAGAACATACACACTTTAACAGCTTATAGTTCAATTGATGTTTTCTTTTTCTTTTCAGATTTAACCCATTGGAATTAATGGCAGCCAAAGTGTGTATACCTGTTTTCTGGGACACCCTGTGTACACCCGTCTGTGTGCTTACCCCAGTGTGAACTTGTGTTTCCCAAGTCAACAGCCCCCAGCAACCCCACTGCAAACCAAGAAAAAACACTGCTTGTAGACATGCACACACCTCTCCCTGTAGACACACACACTCCTGTGCACATGCACAGCCCTATTCTTGCACACATGTACGCATCCCTATGTACACAACCACTACCTTGAAACCCTGTCTGCAGGAGCCCTATCCACAGGACTCAGAAATCTGGTTCTCATTCAGCCCAGCTAATCATTCTATCATGTGGGGGCTGCAGGCTGGTGGGCATCAGCAGGGCATGGGAGCCCAGAAATGGGTGGAGTGGAATGCACAATTTGGTGTGGAAAAGGCTGGTCAGGAAGGCAGCAGAGGCTGGTCAGTCCCAGTCTTTTAAGCAATCTGTTTAGCCCTGCAGCTAAGAAGCCCATTAGCAGTGGCTTCTCATTTCAGATTTCCCAGCATGCCATGGCCCACAGACCGTGCACTGTTTATTTGGAGAAGCCGAGAAAATTGTTTGTATAATTAGAGCAGGGACAAGGGCTGTCATTGAAGGGGTTCTCCTCAAGGAGCCCTGGGCTTGCAGAGGATGCCAGCTCTAAGGCCCCACCACGCACCCAAGGAGCACCCGGCTGGGGCCCAAGAACAACAGAGGTCAGTGGCTGGGCTGCAGGACTGCCACAGTGGCCTCTCTGGCCCCATCTCTTGGTAATAACTGACTAGACAGACCACCATTGTTCTACCAGGACCAGGCAGAGAGGAAAGAGGGCCAAAGGGCCATAAAGTCAGCACGAGGTGCAGAGAGCCCAGGCTTTCAATTTAGATCTTTGCTTCACTGGGACTTTCTGGGCTTCAGTTTCCTCATCTGGAAAATGGGTATGGTAATACACCTATTAGAACCTGGGAGGAGGAACAAGGTCTGTGTCAGTGTCTAACATTATGCCTTCTTCCTTGCTCTGTTCTGGAGTGAACCTTGATTCCTTATTATTTTTCATCCTTCTGAATAATTATATTTCATTCTGCCCACCTTCGACTTTTCCCAAACTCTGACAATCATAGTATCATATAAATGATGAGAGAGAATCATAGATCGACTGGCTCCTTCACGCCCCCCACTGGGGATCAAGCCTGAAACTCAGGCATTTGCCCTGACTGGGAATCGACCCACGACTCCTGGTTCATAGGTTGACACTCAACCACTGAGCCATGCAAGCTGGGCATTTTCATTATCTTAGTAAATGCTCACAAATTGCTTTCTGAGGTGGATAGGGCAGAAAAGTAATAGGGTCCTCAGGTCACAAGGCAGATTGTGTAGAGCCAGGATTCCAGCCCAGGTTATTTGCATCACAAAGTTCACATGAGTCCCAGACACACACACACAGACACACACACACACACACACACACACACACACACAACACAAAAGAAAGGCAGGAGAAACAGCTCTTTGACTGAGGGGAATCAACTTTCATTCATTCATTCATTCATTCATCTATTTCTTCTGTCCATTTGTTTTTATAATGAAATATTTCAGATGTATGAAAAGGCCTCAATAATAGTATAACAACCCATCATTCATCTTCTGACATAAAACATCACAGATATAGTTGGAGCTTTGTGTACACCTTCAGATCTTAATCACCTTCTTAATCTGCCCCAAGGGAACCACTTTCTTGATTTTGATATGTGAAAAGCTTTACACTAATAGTACTCTGTGTATACTTAGTCACTAGCTTTATCACTCCCCATCGTGACTGAGATGCATCCTTACTATCACATGTAGTTATAGCTCATTCATTTTCATTGCCACATGGTATTCCATTGTCTAAATATGTTACAACTTATCTGTTCTACTAATCATGAACATTTAGGTAGTTTTGCACATCTTATCATAACAAAGAGTGCTGCTATGAACATCTTTGCACATGTCTTCAGGTGAATACCCATGTGTTTATGTCTCTGGTGTCTTGTTGGGTCTGAGGTGTGTGCTCATCCTTACAGGATATTGCCAAACTGCCCCCTATTCATTTGTATATTCATAGGAAGAGTGTTTACTGAGCACTTAATATGTGCCAAGCCCTGGTATGACAGCAGAGCAGGAGGAGCCATTGTTTTTAAAGTGAGAAGCAGAGGGAAAGGGGTAAGTTAGTTAGAAAGAACTTGAGGAGGTGTAAGTAGTCAATTTCCATAAACTTGTGGAGAACTCTCTGGGAAGAGCATTCAGGCTGTCTAAACGTGGTGGGTGAGGGAAGACATATGCCTCCTGGCCAGCTTCTGAAGGGATGTAATCATGAGAGGTGGCATTTAGCAGGCCCAAGTGTTGGTCCTGGTTCTGCTTCATATTCACTGTGTGACCTAGGCCAGGTGCCTTCCCTCTCTGGGCCGAAGTTTCTTCCCAATATGTGGGGCAGAGGGGCAAGATGAAGCTTTAGTATTTACTATGTGTAGTCAAAATATTTGAGTTGGAAGAATAAATGTATCACATAACCTCTGGAGCCTTTATTTTCTCCTTTTTAACATGGACTTGCTAAGCACAGCTGGGCCCATCTCCTAAGGCTGCCGGGAATACTCTAGAACAGGGGAGGGCAAACTTTTTGACTCGAGGGCCACAATGGGTTCTTAAACTGGACCAGAGGGCCGGAACAAAAGCATGGATGGAGTGTTTGTGTGAACTAATATAAATTTAGTGTAAACATCATTACATAAAAGGGGGGTACAGTCTTTTTTTTTTAGTTTTATTCATTTCAAACGGGCCTGATCCAGCCTGTGGGCCGTAGTTTGCCCACGGCTGCTCTAGAAGGATTCAGGTTACCCTTTTCAGTAGTATTCTCCTTTAGGTGCAGGGTTGTCAGGAGGCAGAGAACTGGCAAAGATGACTCCTGAATTCCCTCCCGGCTTCTAGCTTTTGGCTTCTTTACTACTCCCATTTCTGCTAGGCCTCTTCTCTAGACTCTGCCCCCACTCCAAGTCAGCCATCTCTACACACAAGGTATACATATAAAAAATAAATAAACCCAGAACTGGAGAAAATTGCTGGCAAGTGTTGGCTGCTGATTAGCATGCATAGTGGACGTGCAGCTGGGCATATCAGAGAAGTGCATTTTTCAGCACGATAGAGCTATCAGCGTGGTCTAGGCCAGGGAGAGCAGCAGAGGGAGGGGGACCCAGAGGTGCTGCTGCAGCTGGATTCAGGGAGCCAGCCCATCAGCCAGGAGGGCCCTGGGCCTCCTGTCTCAGGCTGCTCAGTTAGCTGCACATGCTCCCCAAACCCAAGCAGGAATTTTCCCTCAGTAACTAGGGCATGGGTGAGAGGAATGCAGGTGGGGGGAGCAGAGCCAGGTGGGGGGAGTCAGATCGGCCTGGGTTAGCTGGGTGAATTGGGGCAAGTGTATTCATCATCCTCAGCTTCCTTTCCCCACCTGTAAAAGAAGAATAGTGAGCACCCTGCAGGCTTGTGGTGGCCCAGTGAGTGAAGGAGAAGGCCTAACAGTGATAAGCATATTATAAGAACATAAAAGATGTGGACCATTTTCCTCCTCCTCTGCAATATGAACCCCCATCTCCCCCACCCCATGTATGGCCTGGGCGGGGGCACAAACTAAAAAAAGTAAGGAGCCAGAGAAGCATCTGAGGGGAATCCATGGGGGAAATTCATAGAGAAAGAAGAATAAAAAAAGTAAAAACAGCTGTGGAGTGCTTTGCCATCTTTATCACTTCATTTAAACATCTCAGCAATCCTTTACAGATGAGGAAATGGAGGCACTGAGAGGTTACTAACTTGCCCAAGGTTGAACAGCTAGGTACTTAGCAGACTTGGTATCCAAGCCCAGGCAACTTGACTCGTTAGGTTTGCCAGATAAAATAGAGGTCACTTGAATTAGATTTGAATTTCAGATTAACAACAAATACTTTTTTAGTATATACTGAAATCAAAAATGACATACCTATGCTAAAAAGTATTCATTGTTTGTCTGCAATTCAAACTCAACTGGGCATTGTTTTTTTTTTCTAGATTTAGCAAGTCTATCTCCAGCGGCTGCATTTTTAACAGTTCCTAAAACACTAGCCTTGCCCCCTAGCCGCACTCTAAGGCCTCTGAGAAAGTGGTTGAGGCTCTCTCCCTGCCCAGGAACCCAAACTCTCCCACCCACCTGCAATTCCACACCTGGTAATTGTACTTTTCACCGGCCTCTGGGGAGTTATTATTAATAGAGGGAGGGTTGGATCTTAGATCTCAGTGGGGCCCTGAGCAGCATGGAGTCATTGCAAAGGGATTGCCAGAGGAGCAGGCTGTCCCCAGGGGCCCAAATCCCAGAGGCCTGAGTCCCAAGGGTAAGGAGTGGAACAGTGGAAAGGGTGTGCTCACTCTGGAGTGTGCAAACCTGGATTTGAATCCTGGAACTGCCATTTATTTGTGGTGTGACCTGTCTTAGCAGTTCAAGCTGCTATTTTAAAAATACCATAGCCTTAGCCAGTTTGGCTCAGTGGATAGACAGTCGGCCTGCAGACTGAAGGGTCCTGGGTTCAATTTGGGTCAAGGGCACCTACCCAGGTGAGCACTTACCTAGGTTGCAGGCTCGATCCCTGGCCCTGGTTGCGGCACATGTGGGAGGCAACCAATTGATGTGTCTCTCTCACATCGATGTTTCTCTCTCTCTCTCTCTCTCTCTCTCTCTCTCTCTCTCTCTCTCCCTCTCTCCCCACA
>NW_006292780.1:328652-341718 GCF_000327345.1 Myotis davidii
TATCCTCGGGTGGGGATTAACTACAACAAAAATATCATAAACTGGATGGCTTAAACAATAGACATTATTGTTATTTTTATTGATTGATTTAAAGAGTGTGAAGAAGGGGGGAGAGAGAGAGAGAGAGAGAGAGAGAGAGAGAGAGAGAGAGAGAAAAATCCATTTGTTGTTTCACTTATTCATGTATTCATTGGTTGCTTCTTGTATGTGCCCTGACCAGGGATTGAACCTACAACCTTGGCATATTGGAATGATGCTCTAACCAACTACCTGGCCATGGCAACAGACATTTATTTTTCCCCAGTTCTGGAGGCTGAAAATCCAAGATCAAAGTTTATAGGTGGCCATCTTCTTGCTGTGTCCCCACATGGCAGAGGTAGGGGGCAGGGACTTGTTGAGGGTTATGACTTCAAAATATGCATTCTGGGGACACACAAACGCTAGGCCCATTATAGGCTCTAGACAAGTTACTTCAGCTCTCTCTTTCCTCATCTGTACAGTAGTAATAAGAGCAGAGTTATCATGAGGAGTAAAGGAGCTGATGTGTACTGTATTAGAAATGCTCAGCAACTGTGCCCTATTGTCACTGTCCTCTCCTACTCTACACCATGGGCTTGCGATTTCTCCATTTCTCTTGGGATAGAGAGAGGGAGAGAGAGGCCAGGCAGCTGATGAGGATCCGGCCTCTGGGATCACTTCCTCTGTAGCTGCCATCCTTGCTATGTGGGGATACCTGCTACCAGCCTCCTCCCAGCTCCCATCCTGCCTGCCACAGCTCCTAAATGATTCACATAAGTACCTATACTCCAGTCATCCTCTGATTGAATGGGGACTCTGTGGAAGTCATTATTCACCCAAACACTACCCTATCTGTGGGAGAGCAACGTGGGGAGGGGGGCAGCATGGAGTAGTAGAGAGGGTAGGGATGCCCAAAGGTAGAAAGAAGGCTTAGGGGTATGGCTTTATGATACTACCTCCCTTAGAGCCCTTTGTCTCTCCCAATGCTGATCTCCAACTTGGGAAACTTGGAAAAAGCTGAGCACTTGTCTCTCTAGCTGCTTTCCTTCTCCTTTCCCATCTGTGGAATGTAAATAAAGTCCCTACATCATAGGTTAGCAGAAAAGTAAAAAACAATTTTTTCAAACTAACATTGCTCCAAAAGCAAAGCATTATGATTGCATCTGGGCCTTTGTTTTACCATCTATAAAATGAGAATTAGAATACCTGACTTCTGGGCTTGTTTTGAGGATTAAGGTGTCCTCTGGGCTTCTCGGGCTGTTCCCTGTGTACAGGACACCCCATTCCCACCCTCACTTTCCCTTGCCTGCCTAATACTTGCTCTTTCTTCAGGATGGCTCGAAAGGTTTCCTCTGCTGAGCAACCTTCCCCTAAACCCCACTGTACTCCCAAACTGGCTTTGACACCCCATCCCCTGGCTTATTGCGTCTCCTGTCCGGATCCACTAACATGAACCATCATGCCCAGGTTCTATGTCTGTCTTCCCAGTGGGCAGCCAGCTCACCATCTTGTTCCTCGTTTCCCCCTGACCAGCACGGGGCCTGGCACTGAGTTTGCGCTCAGTACTAATAAACATTTGCAGAATGAGTGAAAGTGCTTCATAAACACAGACGTGTTGTCCAGATATGAGAGGTTATTAGCAGGGCATCGCTTTGAAACTCAAGATTCTTTCTATCATCACCAGCATTGTTGTGGAGCTGGATTTTTCACAAGAGGCCCTCTCCTATCTTAAGCCTTTGCTCCTGGGAACCAGGCAGTGGGGCGTATGATGACACTGGTGCTGGTTGCCCCGTGGGAGCAGCTGGTGGATTCCAGGGCCAGTTGGGGCAGCCTCTGCCCTTGCTCCAGCCTGTCTCCTGGGCCTCTGGCCTGCTGTTTTGCCCCGCTGAGCCCACTGTGTTCAGTTGCAGATGCCTCATTATCACAGTGATGCAGCCAAGCTGGAGGCAGTTCAGAGAAGAGCAGTGAGAACAATGTGGGGGATGTGGAGCAAAGGGTGCCTGGCGCAGGCACTGGTGGCAGGGGGAGGGGAGCAGTCCAGACCTAGGCTCAGGCATTTGACTCAGCCAGGCCCAGCAGGGAACCTGAGAAACACAGCATCTGTTCTCCAGCATCTGGAGAAGGACCTTCCCAGCAAGGGAAGAAATGAGCTAGCTGGGAAGACCGAGGGAAGGGGGTTCCTCCCCAGCATGGGCCAGGTGACCCAGGCACAAGCCAGCACAAAACCCAGTCATCAGCCTTCAAATGGCATCCCACCAGTTCCCACCTCTGCAGCTACCTCTGTGAGTCAGGAGATACCACTTCCTTGGAGTAGGAAGCAAAGGGAAGGGGCTGGTTTTCTTGCTATAAGCCCAGCACCTCACCCCCTCTCATGTTATTGATGGGAACACTGGCCTAGAGTGGTAAAGGAACTTGGCCAAAAGTATAAATGCAATTTACATTAGCTACCATGGTACAGCCTGAGCTGGAACTTAGGACCTCTGGACTCCAAGTTTTTGTTTTTGTTTCTTTAAAAGTTTATTTATTAATTCCATTTATTTTTAAATGCATTTTTTTATTAATTTCAGAGAGGAAGAGAGAGGGAGAGATAGAAACATCAATGATGAAAGAGAATCATTGCTGCCTCCTGCACACCCCACATTAGGGGTCGAGCCCACAACCTGGGCATGTGCCCTGACCAGGAATCAAATCATTACCTCCTAGTTCATAGGTCGACACTCAACCACTGAGCCATGCCAGCCGGGCAAATTTACTTAGTTTTATTTTATTTTTTAAAACATTTTTTATTGATTTCAGAGAGGAAGGAAAAGAGAGAGAGAAATAGAAACATCAATGATGAGGAGAATCATTAATTGGCTGCTTCCTGCACGCCCCCTATTGGGGATCAAGCCTACTACCTGGGAATATGCCCTTGACCGAAATCGAACCCAGGACCCTTTAGTCCTCAGGCTGATGCTTTATCCACTGAGCCAAACCGGCTATGGCTTATTTATTAATTTGAGAGAGAGAGAAACATTTATTTGTTGTTCCACTTATTTATGCATTCATTGGTTGCTTCATTGTGTGTGCCCTGAACAGGGATTGAACCCACAGCCTTGGTGTATCAGGATGACACTCTAACCAGCTGAGCTGCCAGGCCAAGGCTGGACGCCAAGTTTTGTACTTCTTCCACCATACCTTTCTCTCTCCAGGAACCGAGTGAGCTGCTCCCCAGACTGTACCCTACCATCTGACCAGGGACACATGCCATCACTTCTGCAGTAACCCCTCCCCAAATGCACACCCATAAACTACACATACATAAACACACTTGCACATGAATGCAGGTAACTGACACACATGTGAGTTTCCAAGTGGGATGTTAATTTGACTTTTAAAGACAAAATTGCCTTCCAAAAGGGTGATGCATGAAATGCAGATCAGGCCTAGCACCCCTCACTCATGATTGGCACTCTGGTCTCTAAGTCTTTGCCCTTGCTGGCCCCTCCACCTGGAATGCTCTGCCCTCCAGAATATGGCTGGGCTGTCTTCATCTTTTCACGAGGGTATCAGTTCCAATGTTGTTCTTCTGAGAAGCCTTCCCTGACTACCTAGTCACTCTAGCCCAAGCATGTCAAACTCGTGGCCTGCGGGCTGCATGCAGCCCACAACAAATATTTTTGCGGCCCGGCCAATATAACAGTATGTAAGAAATGTTTTCTAAAAGATATATTTTATTGATTTTCCACAGAGAGGAAACTGCATTCATTTCTCTTACATGCCTTATGCACAGGCACACCATTTCTCTCAGCTAATACTAGCAGCAAATATTTTAGCAGCCGATTGCCATACCATTAGTCTTGGATTGACTTGTTTGTTTGGTGTGCACAATAGAAAATATTTCGCTTTCAGAGAACAAGAAAAATAGGTTTATTTGTGTTACGCTTATTAATTTGCGCAGTTATTCATAACCTTATTTATTTGGCCAGTGTTAGCCTTTGAGTTTGACATGCTTGCTGTAGCCCATCACACCATTTTCTGTTCTTCATGGAACTGAGCATGCTTTCAAAAAACTTGCTTGTTTATTGTCTTCCCCACCCCACAAAATCAAAGCTCATTAAGGTCAGGGACCATGTCTGGCTGGTTTTCTGCTATAACCCCAGCACCTAGAACAGTGCTTGGTGCGCGCGCGCGCGCAGACACACACACACACACACACACACACGCACACACACACACTGAGTGAATAAATGTTAAATGAATAACTGGACAACCAAACCCAGAGCAAGATTTTCCTTCTAGAAAAAAAATGTCTAGCTTGGGCAGAGAGAATGAATACAAGTTCAGGCTTGAACTGGAAGAGTACCTGAACTATTTCATTCATTCAATAAATATTTATTTATTATCAGGCACTGATTTAGGCACTGGAGACACAGCAGTGAACAAATCAAAGATCCCTGCCTTCATGGAGCTTACATTCCAGCGAGAGGTGATAGACGATGACCAAGATATTTAAGTCAATTTTAGGCTATGTTAGAAGGTGATAAATAATAAGAAAAATAGCCTGGCCAGTGTAGCTCAGTGGTTGAGCACTGACCTATGCATCAGGAGGTCATGGGTTCAACTCCTGCTCACAGCATATGCCTGGATTGTGGCTTGATCCCCAGGGGGGGCACGTGCAGGAGGCAGCTGATTGATGTTGATGTTTCTCTCTCATCGATGTTTCTCTTTCTCTACAATCAATAAAAACATATAAAAATAATAAGAAAAATTAAAAGGGAAGGGAGATGGGAGTAGGATAAGTAGGAGAGTTATGTGTAGCAATTTAAATAGGGTGGCCATTTCAGCAGAAACCTAAAGGCACTGAGAGAGCCAGCTGGAGGATATGGGGCAAAGGAAACAAAAAACAAATGCCTGGAGGTTGGAGTGTGTCTGGCATGACTGAGGGACAGCAAGGAGGACTGGGTGCCTTGGGCACAATGTTGGAAAGGGAGAGTAGTGTCAAGCGGGTATCAGTCACAAGGCAGGCACCCTTCCTGTCACTTTCCCATGTTTGGGCTGCCAAGAATCAAGGACTTATAAGCCCCGAGAATTGCCTTCCAAGAAATGTTTCAAAATCCAACCTCTCCCTCCTTTCCTGAGTGTAGGGCCCCAGCCTGTGTCAGCTCCCTAGGTATCTTGTTGGCCCTGCCTGAGGCACACCGAATACTTCCATCAGCTTGGCTGAGGATAGAAAGGGCTGTTGGCAATGACCCTTACATTTGGATAGCACTCTGTTGTTTGCGCTGTATCTTCATTCTCAGACTCATAGTTACAGAGAACAAACTGGTAATTGCCAGAGTGGTGGGGTTGGAGGACTAGGTGAAAAAGGTAACTGCCCACAGAAGCAGTTAGGGTGGGCAACATTATCCCCACTTGACAGGTGAAAAAAGTCCAAGTATAGAGGGTAGTGCTAGTGGTTAATGTCTACCAAGTACTTGTTTATTGACTCTTCAGAAGGACTTTGGAGTACCAGCCTCTCTCGACAGATAAGAAAACAGAGACTCAGAGAGGTTAAGTGACATTTTCCAAGGTCACACAGCTAGGCCAAGGCAGAGCTGGAGTTGAAATCCAAACCTTTCTATCTCTACTGTCTCATATGTTCCATCACAACCCTCAGCCTCTGGGGAAGAAGGAGGAGGTTGGGAAGTGAAACCCAGGACATAGCAAGGTCATTAACATTGAAGAAGTGATAATTTATCCACATGGCATAAAGGAAAGCATGTGGGCTTTAGAATCAGACAGACTGTGATAGAATCCCAGAATTGCTATGTGATCTTGCACAAATTGATTCCCCTCTCTGAGCCTGGTTTTCTCATGTCTAAAGCAGACTGAAGGCAGACATCTAGTTTGTGCATTTGTTTTATGGATTCAGTAAGATCCCATGTGGGGAAGTGCTCCATGTGATGCCTGGCACATAGTAGATGCCCAATCAATGTGGGTCCTTTTTTATAGATTTTCGCACAACTGAAGTGAAAAGGCAGAGGCTGGTGGCAGTGTGGCCAGCCTTGGTCACCCCCATGCCTGGGTGTGATTAAGACTGAGGCTGGGCCTAGAGGACAGTCCCAGCTGGTGTGGTGAGACTGTTAGCGTCAGGCCCCAGACCTTTTTGCTCTGAGAACCTTCCTGGGCCAAGGATGACAGCAATGCCATTGCTCTGCTGGCCCAACTCTTAACTGGGAACCCAGAAATAAATGGGGAGCAGGAGCCTGGGGGACTGAGTCCAGTTCCTCTCCCTGTGACTCTCTTCCTGCCTTCCCTCTTGCCAGGCCAGCAGAGAAAACCTTTCTCCCAGCTGCTCTGCCCCACCCCCCACCTGAGGATACCCCCCCACCCCAGAGCTCAGGGCTGTTTAATGGGGTGGAGATGTCTTTAATCTGCTCCATAAATGTTTTCTGGATCCTCATTAGAAACCATAATGTCTTTTTAATATGCTGATGAGATTTCATTTGGGGCTAAGGAAGGAAGAGTATCTGGGAGGATGTGGGGTGGGGGTGGGGTGTCAAGCTTCACCATGGGGATTCCAGGGGGGGAGAAGCCTAGTGGAGCTCCTGGTGTCTCTCCCAAGTCCTTGGGAAATTCAGAAAGATTTGGCCCCAGGCCCAACCTTTCCCTGAGCACAGGCCCCTAAGGGACTGAGTCAGCTGCCACCGGGACTGGCAGATGCACACACTCCTCCACACCTCATCCCTGAATACCATCCTGGGGAACCACCCTGTGACTAAGGTTAGTCACCAAAGCCCACACTCAGTCCTCATTTTTTCCTACCACTGGCATCTACACGGAAGGCCCAGGCCTACAGACTTCAGTGTGATACAACCCAGCATTTTTAGAAAACTAGAGAAGCAAGGTATATAAAGAGGCCAACACGGAGTAGGCCCTCAATAAATTGTTACTATGAAGACACCTCCCACCTTGCTTCTTGTCTGATGGGTGAGGGAGGCCAATGGGTAAGCAATTAAAACCCAGTGCTGTGATGCCAGAGGAGTCATAACAAAGGAGGGAGGGGCTATCTGTGTTCATACCGCTGGGGGTGTGGATATCACTCAGTAGGTACTTACAGAACAATATAAACGAATAAACAAAACAGAAACAGACTCATAGATACAGAGAACAGACTGGTAGTTGCCAGAGAGGTGGAGGGTTGGAGGACTAGGTGAAAAAGGTAAAGGGATTGAGAAGTACAAATTGGCAGTTACAAAATAGTCACTGGGATGTAAAGGACAGCATAGGGAATATAGTCAATAATACTGATAACTATGTATGGTGCCAGGTGGGTACTAGTCTTATCAGGAGAATCACTTTGTAAGTTATGTAAATATCTAACTACTATGCTGTGCACCTGAAACTAATACAAAATAATATTGAATGTAATTGAAAAAAAGCATTTTTTAAAAACGTACTTACAGATGAGGTCTCTGTGCCAGGCCTTTGTGCCTACTGTGACCCCAGCCAGGAATGCTTCCCTATATCTCCATCTGCCAAAGACCTGCCAGCCTTCAAGGCCAGTTCCCCGGTTCCCCTGGCTTCCCCCAACTCCTGTCTGCCCCTGCAATCTCCCCCAGAGGGCATAGATTCAGAGGCGTTTGCATCTGTGTGCTGTTACCTGGAAAAAGGCTGTGAGCTCCCGCACCTGGCTTGAATGGAGTTCACTGAGGCATCTGCACACTCACTGTACCTCCTCTCCAACCTCCATGGGCCACTGGATCCTTGACTCCCTACCCAGAAAGCCCTATCACCTCACTTCCCTCAACGTACATTGGTTGCTGCTGGCTGCAGACTCCTGACTCACACCCTCAGTTCCTGGCTTCTCAAAGTCATTCAGGTTGGGACCCCTGAGTTAGCCTGCTCTGAGTGCCTGTGTTGGCCAGCTGGCCCCATTTTGCAGGGCTCCCTGTCTAACCCTCCTCCCATGGCTACACCTGGGAGCACCTTGCCCTGAGCTCCTATTCCCCTTTGCTGTTTCCAACAAAATTCACCTTCCTGGTTCCTTGGCCTCTTTCTCCAGCTGTAACACATGTGCATGGCCCTTTCCAGTTTGCAGGCAACTCCCTCAACCCAGTGTTCTATTCATCTAGGCTCTGAGTTTGTCAGGGCCAATCAGTCACTCTCCCTGTCTACAAGCAGAAAGAGTAAATGCAATGTATGGCATTCAGGTCTTCATTCCACTTATTTGCTGAGTGGCCTTAAGTAAGTTTTTCAGTTCTCTATGTTTTAGTTCTTATAAAATGGGAACAATAATATTACCTATGTTACAGAGTTCTTGTGTGGATTCAATGCATATAAAGCGCTTAGCACAGTGCCTAGTATAAGTGTTCAATAAATTCCAGCTATTATTTCCCAGTCTTCTTAGAAGTCCATCCAGCATATCTCTAAGCCCACACTGTTGATGCCACATCTTCAGGCTTCCTCCTGGCCCCAATTCATCTTATTCCTACTGTCCCAATTCTGTCTATGGAATCAGACAGAACCTGGTTTCACTTCTTGTTACACCATTTAACTCTGAGTATTTCTCTGAGACTCAGTTTCTTTATCTATAAACTGGAACTGTAAATGCTCACCTTGACAGATTGATGTGAAGGTCAAATGAGGTGGTGGCCATGTAAGTATCTATCACAATGCTTGTCATATAGTAAATATTTTTCTTTCCACATCCATGGAGCTTAGGTATGAGGCCGGTTTGGTTTGAGCCTGGGGTTAGGGTGAGTACAAAGGAAGGATTATGGCTGGGAAAACTGACAAGGATTCCAGGGAGGCCCTGGCAAAGTGTCCAAACTTACCAAGACAGTGCCTGAAGGGCAGAGCAAGCTTAGTCAAGACACACGCAGTGGGCACTGACAGGAGTGCTGATCTTACTTCCGGGCCAGGCAGAAGCTGTGATGCAAGGTCTGCAGACCTGGTCCTTCAGCAGGCCCCGGGGATGTTTCCTGAAGAACTCAAGCCTACAAGAAGGAACATGGAGAGAGGTTTCTTGGGAAGGTATGGATTTCTTTGGGTGGCACTGGGAAGATAGTGGTTGAGAATACTGACAACATTCTAATTACCCTGAAAGTCGTGAAGTTGTGGTCTGGAGACAAAGGCTCAAAGAGATTTCAAAGGGCAGCCCCTCTCTGTGACCAAGACCTGCCTAAGAGTTTTCTGGTGCCTGAAAACTTGGATTGACTTGGGTGAACCTTCTCCAAATGGGATTCAGGACATGGGAGGATCTGAGACTGGAATTGGGTAAAACAGGGAACCAGAGCCTATTTAATGTGAAATGTCCAAGAGCAAGGAAAGAGCAGGGGTGCTGGGGGGCAGAAGCTGAGGGAGGCTTGAAGGCAGGGGTCAGCCTATTCAAGCCAGATATCATGGTTCTCCAAAACTCAACTGATCTCTAATGAGTTGCTCAGATCAGGAAGTCATCAGTCTAAAACCATGTATTAAGTCCTTACAAAACACCAGACACCAGAGCTGGGAAAACAGGTGAATCCCACAGGCTTCACCTTCTGATGAGTTGGTAACTCTAAGCTAAGGCAGTGGGGCACAGGCAGGGTGAGATATGGGGAGGAGGCAGAGCTTCACCTCAGTTGTGCCACCTGTTTGCCTAATAGCTTTCCCCCCCCTCTGAGCCTCATTTTCCTCATTATAACAATGGGAAAATGTGGGGAAATAGATGCTTTTTTAAAGGCCTAAGAGTCTGAATTGGTGAAGGGGGCTCAGTAGTCATGCAAGGACAGTAGAGTCCAGGGTCTGGGAAGATTTACCAGAGCCCAGAAGGCGCCTGGCCCTCCCACATCTCTCAGGGAGGCCTTTTGTACTGGACTACACGGGGGGCTGAGATCATATGTCAAAGCCCTTTCTCACCTTCCCTGCCATGGAGTGTGTGCGAGTTGTCCAGAAGTCTGCCTGCCCACCAGGCCCAAAGCACTGAGGTTTGTGATCACGGAGGAGCAGCCATGAGAACTGATGCGGCTGTTTCCCTTATAGGCCCCAGACACTCTCTGGTGACCATAGGAGGCCAATTAGTGAGAACAAAATGCTTCCTGTCCTGGGCCCTTGCCTACCACTGCCTGCATCTGCTCAAAGCTTAATGGTCATTTGAGATGTCTCTGGGGACAGAGGATGGGGCTTCCATGGACTGCATGGCTCCAGGCAGCAGCCTGGGTCCTGAGGGTGGCTGAGGGAGGAGGAGCAAGGTGCCTGTGGCTGCTGGAGCAGCCCAGGACTTCAGGCATACGGTATACTTGGTATACCTAAGGCTGAGGGCCAGCATCTAGAGCTGCTCCTGCCCCCCACATGGGAACTGGTTCTCCTCAGGGTCTCCTGCTGGTGGGCACAATGGGGAAGGGCAGTGAGGCCTCAGGGCATCTTCTCACTTTTGGAAGCTGCTGCAGCCTAGACTCCTGACTGGCCCTTGTGCCCTTGTGAGGAGGATGTGGTTAAAAACCTTCATCCCAAATTTTCCAGGCTGGGCTGGAAAGCTGGTGTATGGACCTGTGTACTGTGGGGAAAGTGCTCAACTGGAAAGGAGAGCTGGGTTCTGGTCAGGGCCGAGCCACTGATGTGCTGCTTTGTGGTTTCTCCATTCCAGGCCTCTGTTTCCTCATCTGTCAGGTGAGAATTGCTGCCTGCCTTACTGAGTCAGCTGACATCATTTGGAAGAGTGTCATCAGAGACCTCAGGCAGATGGGAAGGCTGGAGTGGAGGCAAAGGGTAGGGGGAGGGAGGAAAGCTGTGTCTGGAAAGGTGATATCACTTCCTTAGAGGGGTCCCCTCTGATGCCCCTCTCCCACCTCCACTTGAAACCCACTCTGGCCACTTACTAGCTGTGTGACCTTGGGCAAGTCTCAACCCTTCTGCATTTCAGTAAACCAGGCATTATCAGTGATGGCGAACCTTTTGAGCTCAGCGTGTCAGCATTTTGAAAAACCCTAACTTAACTCTGGTGCTGTGTCACATACAGAAATTTTTTGATATTTGCAACCATAGTAAAACAAAGACTTATGTTTTTGATATTTATTTTATATATTTAAATGCCATTTAACAAAGAAAAATCAACCAAAAAAATGAGTTCGCGTGTCACCTCTGACGCGCGCGTCATAGGTTCGCCATCACTGCATTAGATTGATGTTACTTTTGAGACCATGGGAATAAATGAGGTGAATCTTTGTAAAGCACCCAGTAGTTCTGGGGCAGAGCTAGGGTAAGGGAGGATGGGAGCCCTGTCCTGTGGAGGAAATGCCTGAAGGAGTCCTTAAGCACAGCTGCCACCAGCTGCCAGCCCCAGACTCCACCCCCGCCCCAGCCATGAATAATGAACTGATGTTGATCCCCTGGTCGGGAAATTCCCTGTGACCTGTGATAAAAATACAGCTAGTCTGTGAACCTTGAGCTCCAGACAGGTTTTCACCAGCCAGGGCTGAGCTCATCTGCACTACCCCCGCCCCAGTCCACAACCCCCACAGTGAGAGCTCTGGACAGGACATCAGAGACAGAGACCAATCAGTGCCCACCATCTCCTCCACTCTGTTGCCAGGCAGAAAGGCATCATAGGAGCAGGATCACCTATGGCAGGAGCTCTCGTAGCCAGACCCCTGGAAAGAGAAGATGGAGCACAGACCTGGGTTTAAATCCTGCTTCTGCCACTTCCTGCAAGTGCCCAGTTTCACCAGCTAAAAAAAGGAGATGATAATTCCTTCCTCAGAAGTTAGTCCTAGATTCAAATGAATGAAAAGTATATAAAGTGCTCAGCACAGTGCTTACCAAGGAGAGGCACTCAGTAAATGGCAGCTCAGGACTTCCTAATTATCCCTTCTGTCCCCCTGTCCTTACTGTGAAACACATGACCATTTCACAGACAAATGAACCTGAGTGACTCTTTAAAAAATAGACCTTTTATTTATATATAATTAACAAACCATAAAATTCATTCTTTTAAAGTACACAACCAGTGGATTTTAATATATTCACAGAGTTGTGCAGCCACCACCATTATCTAATTTTAGAATATTTTAATCAACCCAAAAAAGAAGCTCCATACCCACTAACAGTCACTCCCCTTTCCTACCTCCCCACCCTATGCCTCTGACAACCACTAATTTACTTTCTATCTCTATGGATTCACCTTTTCTGGAAATTTCATATAAATGGAATCATACAATGTGGCTTTTTGCATCTGATTCCTCCTATTTAGCATGCTGTTTTCAAGCTTCATTCATGTCATAGTGTGTAATAGTACTTTGTTATTTTTCATGGCTGAGTAATGTTCCATCATATGGATAAACCACACTATGTTTATCCATTCATTAGTTGAGAGACATTTGGGTGGTTTCCACTTTTTTACTATTATGAATACTGCTGCTATGAACATTCATGTACAAATTTTTATGTGGACATATGTTTTCATTTTTGGGGGGTAGATAATGAGAGTGGAATTGTTGAATCACAGAGTAACTCCATGTTTAGCTTTTTGAGGAACTGCTAGGTTATTTTCTAAAGCAGCTGCACCATTTTACATTTCTACCAGCAGTGGATGATGGTTCCAATTTCTCCACATCCTTGCCAACACTTTTTAATTGTCTTTTTTATTATAACCATCCTAGTGTGTGTGAACTGGTATCTTGTTGTGGTTTTGATGTATATTTTCCTTTTTTAAAAAATGTTTTTTAAAAATTTTTTTAGAGAGAGAGAGGAAGTGAGAGGGATAGAGATAGAAACATCTATGAGACAAAAACATCATCAATCAGCTGCTTCCTACACGTCCCCTACTGGGGATTGAGCTGCAACTCAGGTATGTGCCCTGACCGGGAATCAAACCAGTGGTCTTTTGGTTCATGGGTTGACACTCAACCGCTGAGCTACGCCGATTGGGTGATGTATATTTTTATGATGCTAACTAGAGGCCCAGTGCACAAAAATTTGTGCACTCGGGGGGAGGGGGTCCCACAGCCCGGCCTGTGCCCTCTCGCAGTCTGGGACTCCTCGGGGGTGACCACTTGCTGGCTTAGGCTTGCTCCCCGGGGGATTGGGCCAAAGATGGCAATCAGACATC
>NW_006292780.1:341871-343583 GCF_000327345.1 Myotis davidii
GGCGCTGGTCACCCCCCCTTCAGGGTGGGGTTTCCCACTGGGTGCCCTGGCCAGTCTGGGTGAGGGACTGAGGGCTGTTTTCAGGCTGGCTGGCAACTGAAGATCCCAGCCTCTCCTTTTTTTCTTTTTCTTTTTTTTATTCTGGGATTTATTTACCTACTATAATTCAAACTTTGTTGCTTTCACTGGAGCTGAGAGCCGGTCCTGCTCACTCCAGCTCTGAGGCCACAGCCTACTGAAAGCAGGTATCTGGGTTTTTTTTAGCTTCTATAATTGAAACATTGTTGCCATCACAGCCGCTCTAAGCTCTGAGGCGGAAGCTGGCTGAAACCAGGTATCTGGAGCTTGTTTAGCTTCTATGATTGCAACATTGTTTCTTAGACTGCAGCTCAGAGGCCGGCCGTGGCAGGCGGGGAACCTTGACTTCCTCCATCACTGGAGCAAGCAAGCCTCATGTTCACTTCAGCTGTGTGGCTGCCGGCCGCCATCTTTTCTGGCAGTTAATTTGCATATCCTGCTGATTAGCCAATGGGAAGCATAGTGGAGGTATGGTCAATTACCATGTTTGTCTATTATTAGATAGGATAATGTTGAGCATCTTTTCCTGTGTTATTAGACAATTGTATATCTGCCCTGGAGAAATATCTATTCAGATCATTTGTCAATTTTTAAGTTGGATTGTTTGTCTTTTTATTGTTGAGCTATAAGTTCTTTATTCTGAATAAAAGTCTTTTATCAGAGCTATGATTGGCAAATGTTTCCTCCCATTTTGTGATGTGTATTTGTCTTCATTTTATTGATGGTGTCCTTTGAAACACAAAGTTTTAAATTTTGATGAGGTCCAATTTATCTTTTTTTTTAAAAAAAAAAATCCTCACCTGAGGATATTTTTTCGTTGGTTTTTAGAGAGAGTGGAAGGGAGGGGGAGAGACAGAGAGAGAGAAACATCACAATTGGTTGCCTCCTGCCCTGATCAGGGATCAAGCTTGCAACCGAGGTACATGCCCTTAACCAGAATTGAACCTGGGACCCTTTAGTCCATGGGCTGATACTCTATCCACTAAGACAAACTGGCTAGGGCTATCTATTCTTTTTTTTTTGGTCATTTGTGTTTTTGGTGTTGTGTCTAAGAAACCATAAGAATCTAATCTAAAATCACTGTTTTCCTCTAAAGGGCTTTATAGTTTTAGCTCTTACATCTAATACAGGGTGTCCCAAAAGAATGTATACACACTTTAACCACTGACAGCTCAATTTTGGAAGAGAAATGTATTTTAATAAACACTGCCTTTATAATTATTCAAAGTGTGTGTATACATTTTGGGGGGACACCTTATATATTTCGAGTTAATTTTTAAATATGGTATGAAGTAGGGGTCCAACTTTATTTTTTGGCCTGTGAATATCCAGTTTTCCCAGCAAAATTTGTTAAAAAAAAACAAAACAAACACCTGTTTTTCTCCCTCCTGAATTGCCTTGGCATTCTTGTTGAAAATTAATTGACTAGGAGAAACTAAGATGGCGGCAGAGATAAACACCGGGAAGTTAATGCCGCTCACAACAATTGATTAATACCTCAGAGAAACAACACGGACTTCATCCAGAACCACAGGAAGCCTGGCTGACTGTAAACTCTACAACTAGAAGGAAGGAAAGGCACACTGAGACCCGCAGAAGCTGCAGGAGAGAAGCGCAGAGGTACGGGGCTCTCG
>NW_006292780.1:345556-346920 GCF_000327345.1 Myotis davidii
GAGGGAAGGGTGGGGGTAAGGGGGGAAGATCAACCAAAGGACTTACATGCAGGCATATAGGCCTAACCAATGGGCACGGACAACATGGGGGGGAGGGCAAGGGGAGGGGGAGTAGAGGGTAACATGGGGACAAGGACACATATGTAATTTCTTAATCAATAAAAAATATATTTAAAAAAAAATTAATTGACTGTATATGCAAGGGATTATTTCTGGACTGTAAATTCTGTTCCATCGATCTCCACAGCTATCCTTATGCTAGTATGATACTTCCTTGGTTACCGTAGCTTTGTAGTAAGTTTTAAAATTGGGAAGAATGGATGAAGAGAAAATGGCAGAGGTATAGACGGACGTGTCCTGTGCCTTGTCCCGGAGCAGATAAGGGTGAGCAGCTGAAACGGTAACATACAGCCTGAATAGGCAGAGGATATTCAGCTGAGAGACAGTTTGCTGCCAGGAAAGACAGAGAACTCCCAAAAAAAGGAGACGGTTAGAGACTGCGGCTGAAATCTCTCTGGGTGCGCCGGCTCAGCCGTGGAGACCGCGCCATCTTGAGTGGCTGTTACCGGCATCCAGAGATTGGCTACTAACCTGGAAACAATGGATTTCAAGCAGCGCGACTGCGTGAACTCAGATGAGCACTGCTTCTTCTCACAGAAAGGTTAGACTTCCCCTAAAGGTGTGGTTTGCAATTCAGGTTGGAGAGAGGAATGCGCGTGGGGGGAAATCTACTCCCCACAGAGTCTGCGGCCATTGGGGCCAGTGTGATCCGCGAGTGTGGAAGGGCTTCTGCAGGGCTGCTGGCAGAAAGGAATGCTAAAAATAAGCCCATAGCTGGACTGGATGCAAAAAAGTAGCCTCGGATTTTGCCAGTCTGCTGGCTGCTTGGTGCCAGGGGCAAGTGGGCACGCGGAGACTGCGCGCAGACCTGGAAAGTGGAGGCTTGCGAATTCACACAACGAATCAGGCTCTTGCATTTACACTTTCACTTAGATCTGTGTGTGTGATTATTAAACCCAGTGCATGGGATTTCCCAGTTGGGGTCACTCACAGAGCCTGTAGGGGAAAGTTCTTTTTGGGGAGCCGGGGAAACAGAGCGGGGAGTAACGATTAAAGAACCAGCTCTGGGCAGTGGACTTTCCCAAACCAGTTTCAAGTACAATAGAGAAAAATAAGCCCTAACTACTGGATAGAGAGGACTTATAGCCTTGGAGGTCAATCCAGACACACTGCCACCCAGAGGCAGAGCCACAAACTGACTCTCCTGTGAATACAAATAAAGTCTGGGAAACAAATACAGCCTGCCTTAAAATCAGTACTGTGGTTTACAACACGGAGGAACAGTGTATCGCAAGGAAATTTCA
>NW_006292780.1:351257-356327 GCF_000327345.1 Myotis davidii
AAGAAAAAAATAAAATAAAATTGGGAAGAATGAGTTCCAATTTTGTTCTTTCTTTACAAGATTGTTTTGGCTATACTAAATTCCTAGTAATTTTACATGAATTTTAGGATCATTTTATACATTTCTGAAAACAACAACAACAAAAAACAAACAAACTCTAGCTGAATATTTTTATAGGCATTGCATTGAATCTGCAGATCGATTTGCAGTTTATTGCCATCATAACACCATTAGGCCTTCTGATTCATGAATATAGGATGCCTTCCTATATATTTAGGTCTTTAATTTATTTCAGCAATATTTTACAGTTTTCAATGTACAAGTCTTACACTTCACTCATTAAATATATTCCTAGGTATTTAATTCTTTTTGATGCTATTGTAGACATAATTGTTTTCTTTTTAATTTTTAAAAATATATATATTTTTATTGATTTCAGAGAGGAAGGGAAAGGGAGAGAAGAATAGAAACATCAATGATGAAAGGGAATCAATGCTCCCTACTGGGGATCGAGCCTGCAACCCAGGCATATGCCCTGCCTGCGAATTGAACTGTGACCTCCTGGTCCATGGATCAACACTCAACCACTGAGCTACACTGAACCAGAATTGTTTTCTTAATTTCTTCTTCAGATTGTACAGTTAATGTATAGAAATGCAATTAATTTTTATGTATTAATTTTGTATCCTGTAACCTCAGTGAAATTGATTATTACTTCTAATAGTGTGTGCATTGCTTAGAATTTTTTATACACAAGTTTATGTCATTTATAAATAGAAATTTACCTCTTCATTTACAATCTGAATGCACATGTGTATATTAGAAACTTCAGTGCAATATTTAATGGAAATGGTGAAAACAAACATTATTGTCTTGTTACTGATCATAGGGGGAAAGCATCAAATCATTTACCGTGAAGTATGATGGCAGCTGTGGGATTTTGGTGGATGCCCTTGATCAGGCTGAGGAAGTTTCCTTCTATTCCTAGTTTGTTTATTATTTCATCATGAAAGCTTGTTGACTTTTGTCAAAACCTGTTTCTGTGTCTATTGAGATGATTGCATTTATTTGTCCTTTATTCTATTAATATAGTATATAGTCATTGATTTTTGGATGTTTAGGCAACTTTGAATTCCTGGGATAAATCCTACTTGGCCCTGGTGTAGAACCTTTTTATAAGTTGCTGGATTAAATTTCTTGTGATGTTTTTGGCTTTCATATCAAGGTAACATTGGCCTCATAGAATTGGGAAGTGTTCTCTACTATTAGATTTTTTGGGAAGAGAGTATGAAGAATTGATATTATTTTAAATGTTTGATAGAATTCACTAGTCATCTGAGTCTAGGCTTTTCTCTGTGGGATTTGTTTTTATTGTTTATATTCTATTCTACTTTTAGTCTATTTACTTATAGTCTACACAAATTTTTAATTTTTTTTGCATCAATTTCAGTGGTTTCTTTCTCCCTAGAATTTTATCAATTATATCTACTTTATTTAGCTTATTGGCATGCAGTTGTTAATATTATCATTTCTGTAAGGATAGTAGTCATGCCCTGCTTTCATTTCTTATTTTAGCAATTTGGGCTCACTCTCTTCCTCAGCCTGGTTAATGGCTTCTCAATTCTTTTGCTAATTTCAAAGAACCAACTCTTGATTTTGTTCATTCTCTCCCTTTTTTTTCTATTCTTTATTGGTTAATTTAGTTTTTGAAGGTGTAAGGTTGGGTTTTTGTTTGAATTCTTTCTTCTTCTTTTTTAAATTTTATATGTAAAGGTGAACTTTACAGAATTTGGCCTTTATTTTATTTTTTAATAATATACATATTTTAAAGTATATTTTTAATTATTTCAGAGAGGAAGGAAGAGAGAGATAGAAACATCAATGATGAAAGAGAATTATTGATCCTCTGCCTGCTGGGGTTCGAGCCCACAACCCAGACATGTGCCCTTGACCATAATCAAACCTGGGACTCTTAAGTCCACAGGCTGACACTCTATCCACTGAGCCAAACCAGCTAAGGCTCTTCTTTTTTAAAAAAAAATATGGGCATTTATAGCTCCTAAATATCTCTCTGAGTATTGCTTTAGTTGCATCCATTAAGTTTTGGTAGGTTGTGTTTCTGGTTTCATTCATCTCAAAGTATTTTCTGATTTCCCTTGTTATTTCTTTTTTGACCCACTGATTATTTAGAAATGTGTTGTTTAATTTCCACATATTTGAGAATTCCCCAAATTTTCTTGTTTTATTGACTTTTAATTTATTTCCATTTTGAGTGGAGAACAGACTTTATGTTATTTCAGTCCTTTTACATTTACTGAGGCTTGTTTTATGATCTAACATATGGCCTGAAGAATATTCCATGTACACTTGAAAAGAGTGTGTATAGAGCTGTTACTGGGTGAAGTATCTATAGATTTTTGTTGGGTCAGTTGATAGTGTTTTTCAAGTCTTCTATCTCCTCGCTCGTCTGCCTACTTGTTCTATTCATTATTGAATGTGGGATATTGAAGTCTTCAAGAATTATTGTTGAATTGTTTATTTTTTAAAATATATTTTTATTGATTTCAGAGAGGAAGAGAGAGAAAGAAAGAGATAGAAACATCAATGATGAGAGAGAATCATTGATCGGCTGCCTCCTGCATGCCCCACACTGGGGATTAAGCCCACAACCTAAGCATGTGCCTTGACTGGGAATCAAACTGTGACCTCCTGGTTAATGGGTTGACATTCAAACACTGAGCCAAGCTGGCAAGGAAAATTGTTTATTTCTTTATTCAATTCTGTCAGCTTCATATATGTACACTTATATTTTTTGTCTTCCTGATGGATAGACTATTTTATCATTATAAAACGTTATTATTTTTCAGTAATAATTTTGTGTTAATGTCTATTTTGTTGATATTAGTTTAGCTACTCCAGCTCTCCTTTGGTTACTGTTTGCGTTATATAACTTTTTTTTTCCATCCGTTTATTCCCAACCCATTTGTGCCTTTAAATCTGATATATGTCTCCTGTAGAAAATGCACAATATCGTTGATCATAGTTTTTTAAATCCATTCTGTAATCTCTGTCTTCTTTATCATATTTTTTAGTGAATTTATTGGGGTAACACTGGTTAATAAAATTATATAGGTCTCAAATATACAATTCTATAATACATCATCTATATATTGTATTGTGTTTTCACCATCCAAAGTCAAAATTTTCCCCTGTCACCATTTATCCCCCCTATATCCTCTTCTACCTCCCCCATCCCTTTTACCTCTGGTAATCACCATTGAGTTGTGTGTCTGTGAGCAGTTTTATTTTGCTTAATCCCTTCACTTTTTTCACCTAGCGCCCCCAACTCCTCTCCCCTCTGAGAGTTATCAGTCTGTTCTTTGTATCTATGAGTCTGTTTCTATTTTCTTTTTTCTTTAATAACAAAACTTACATGAACAACTTTTATTTACTTTTTAAAATCTTTATTCTTGAAAGTATTACATATGTCCCTTTTTCTCCCCCCCATTGACCCCTTCTAGCCTGCCCACCTGCCCTGGCCCCAGGCCTTCACCACCCTATTATATGTATTCATGGGCTATGCATATATGCATACAAGTTCGTTGGTTGATCTCTTCCCACCCACCCCCACCTTCCCTCTAAGAGTGAGATCATGTGATACTTGTCTTTCTCTGACTGACTTATTTCGCTTAGCATAATACGCTCCAGGTGTATCCATGCTGTCGCAAATGGTAAGATTTCCTTTTTTATGGCCAAGTAGTATTCCATTGTGTAAATATATAACAGAATTTTTATCCACTCATCTACTGATGGGTGCTTTGGCTGCTTCCAAATCTTGGCTATTGTAAATAATGTTGCAATGAACATAGGGGTTCATATATTCTTTGAAATTAGTGTCTCAGGTTTCTTCAGATATATTCCCAGAAGTGGAATCACTGGGTCATAAGGCAGTTCCATTTTTAATTGTTTGAGGAAACTCCATACTGTTTTCCACAATGGCTGTACCAATCTCCATTCCTACCAACAGTGCACAAGGGTTCTCTTTTCTCCACATCCTCACCAGCACTTGTTGTTTGTTGATTTATTGATGATAGCCATTCCAACAGGTGTGAGGTGATACCTTATTGTGGTTTTAATATGCATTTCTCTGGTGATCAGTGATGGTGAGCATTTTTTCATATGTCTCTTGGCCATCTGTATTTCCTCTTTGGAGAAGTGTGTATTCAGGTCATTTGGCCAATCTCTGACTTTTGATTGAGATGGTTAATTCATTTACATCTAATTCAATTACTAGTAAGATTGGATTTGTACCTGCCATTTTGCTATTAGTTTTCTATATGTCTTATGTCTCTTTTTCCTCTATTCCTCCATTGTTGCCTTCTTTTGTGCGTCTTAAATATGTATTTTTATTGATTTCAGAGAAAAAAAGAAACGATGAAAGAGAAACATCATTGATCAGCTTCCCCTTACATGCCTCCCCTCACCCCCGTCAGGGACTGAGTCCACAACCCAGGCATGTGCCCTGACAGGGAACTGAACTGGTGACCTCTTGGTGCATTGGTCTACACTCAACTACTGAGCAATACCAGCTTGGCACCTTCTTCTGTGCTAATTAGATATTTTAAAGTACCATTGTAATTCTCTTGTCATTTATTTTACTGTGTATTTTTGAGGGCATTTTTAGTGGTTGTCCTAGAGATTACAATTAATTAAAGGCATCTAGTCTGGGTTACTACTAATTTAATATCAATAGTATATAAAAAGTTTGCTCCCCGATAGCTTTATTTCCTCCCCCATCTTTTGTGCTGTCATCGCCATACAAATTTCATCTTTATACATTATAAGTGCATTAGCAGTTTCACTAGTATTATTTTACAAGAGGTCCAGTGCACAAAAATTTGTGCACTCAGGGGGTCCCTCAGTCCCGCCTGTGCCCTTCCACAGTCTGGGACCCCTTGGGGGATGACCTCCTGCTGGCTTAGGCCCGTTCCCTGGGGGATTGGGCCTAAGATGGCAGTCAGACATCCCCCTGGCAGCCCAGGAGCCCTCGGGGTATTTCAACTTGCCAGT
>NW_006292780.1:356547-361545 GCF_000327345.1 Myotis davidii
ATGGTCACTTAGCATCTTTGTCTTTTACTAATGTAGATACCATGACCTTTTAAGTCAGATGGAAAAAAAAGCATTACAAACAAAAAATAGAGTTGCACTGTCTTTTATATACCTACTAGAGGCCCGGTGCACAAATCTGTGCACAGGTGTGGTCCCTCAGGCTGGCCTGCAGGCATCAGGGCCCAGCTCATGCCCCCAGCCTCATAGCCCTGAAGCCCCACCTGGTACCCTGCCTTGGCCTGGCACCCCGCCTTGGCCTGGCACCGCCCCCTCACCTGCTCCATCATCCTACCTGCCAGGCGAGATTGGTCAGGGTCAGGCCCCCCACCTGGCTCCCTCAGTGCCTGGGAGCCCCGTGCTGCTGCTGCTGGTCACTGTTTGCAGGGCGATTGGTGGGGTGATTGGGCCCCTGCTCACTCCCACCTTGGCCTGGTACTGCCCGCTCACATGCTCCACCATCCCACCAGGTTCCCACTCTCATTGGGGACCATCAGGGCTGGCAGCACCTCCACTGCCGCCCGCTGCCAGCACCACATCACTGATGCCTGCCATGTTCCGCGCTGCCCCCTTTGGTCAGCGCACATCATAGTGAGTGGTCAAACTCCCAGTTAAAGGTACAATTTGCATATTAGGCTTTTATTATATAGGATGTAATTATCTTTACCAATATTCTTTATTTCTTTCTGTAGATTAAAGGTATCATCTAGAGTCCTTTTAGTTCAGTGACAAGAATTCCCACTAATATTTTTTGTAGGCTATGTCTGTCAGCAATGAAATTCTGGGTTGTTTTTTTTACAAATCTTAGAATTCCTTAATTTATCCATTTTTAAAATATATATTTTTATTGATTTCAATGAGGAAGGAAGAGGGAGAGAGAGATAGAAACATCAATGATGAGAGAGAACCATCAATCAGCTGTCTCCTGCACGCCCCACACTGGGGATCTTGCCCATAACCCAGGCATGTGCCCTGACCAAGAATCGAACTGTGACATCCTGGTTCATAGGTCAATGCTCAACCCCTGAGCCATGCCAGCCAGGCTCTCCTTCATTTTTGAAAAATAGTTTTGCTGAACAAAGAATTCTTGCTTGATAATCGTTTTTTTTCAGCACTTTGATTATGTCATCTCACTGTCTTTTGGCCTTCATGGTTTCTGATAAGAAGCTAACTTCTCAATACCTTATTAATATTATTGCGGATCACTTGTATGCGATTTTTCTCTTACTGCTTTCGAGCTTCTCTGTTTTTGACTTTTATCAATTAACCATGACATGTCCATGTGAGTATCATATTGCATTTATTCTATTTGGAATTTGTTGAGCTTTTTAAAAACGTAGATAAGTATTGTTGGTTTTTTAAAATCAAATTTGGGACTTTTTGGTCATTTTTTTCTCCAATTGTACTTTCTGCTACTTTCTCTCCTTCTGGAACTAGCATTGTGCACATGTACCATGTGACTCTGAGGCTCTGTTAATTTATTTTTTCACCATTTTTTTCTTTTTCTTTTTCTGACTGAAAATTTAAATTCAATTTCAGGTTTGCTGATTTTTTTCTTCTGCCAGCTCAAAACTCCTGTTGAGTCCCTCTAGTGAATTTTTCATTTTAGCTTATACTTTTCAATTCCAGAATTTCTACTTGGTTCATGTGTGCATTTGTGTGTGTTAAAATACACATAACATAAAATTTACCATCTTAACCATTTTTGTGGTAGTATATATATTTAAAATTAAAAAAAAATGTTTCTGTGTTTTTTTGTGTTTGTTTTTTTGCCTAGGGTAGGGAAGAGGCTGAGTGGAGGGGGGGTAAAGTGGGGGACATCTGTAATACTGTCAACAAAAAATTTTAAAAATTGTTTTTTGATCTCACTTAATATGGAATCAAAAAATAAAACAAAAAATTCCCCGACACCAAAAAAAAACCAAACCAAACCAAAACAAAACAAAAAAACACTGAATCCACAGAAAGAGAAATCAGACTTGGAGTTAACAGAGGCAGGAAGTAGGGGTAGGGGCACTTATAAGAAGGTAGTCAAAGGTACAAACTTCCAGTTATAAAATAAATAAGTACTTGGGATATAATGTACAACATAGTGACTATAATTAACAGTTATATGATACATACAAAAGTTATTAAGAGAGCAGATCCTAAAAGTTCTCATAAAATGAAGAAAATTTTTTTCTTTTCTTTTATTGTATCTATATAAGATGATGTTACTAATCATTTCACCATATATGTAAATCAAACCATTATGTTGTACACTTTAAACTTATACAGTGATGTATGTCAATTATTTCTGAAAATTGGGAAAATTCCAAATGAAAGTATTCAATCTATATATTAAAATTTTAGTTTTTATTGTGATAAAATATACATAACAAAATTTACTATTTTAACCATTTTAAGTGTAAACATTATTGGCATTATGTGCATTCACATTGTTGTGCAGTGATTACCATCTATATTCAGAACTTTTTCATCTTCTGAACTAAAATTCTGCCCATTAAACAATAACTCTCCATTACTCCCTCTCTTTAGCCCCTGGAGACCATCATTCTACTTTCTGTGTCTATGGATTTGACTACTCTATGTATCTCATAGAAATGGAATCATTTGTCCTTTTGTATCTGGCATATTTCACTTACTATTATCTTCAAGGTTCATCCATGTCAGAATTTCTTTCTCTTTTAAAGCTGAATAATATTTCATTGCATCTACATTCTGTTTATGTATTCATCCATCTATGAGCATTTGAGGTGTTTCTACCTTTTGGCTATTGGGTATAATGCTGATATAAACATAGGTATATAAAAATCTGTTTGATCCCTGTTTTCAATTCTTTGGGGTATATACCCAGAAATGGAATTATTGGATCATATAGTAATTCTATTTTCAATTTTTGTCATACTGATTTCCATAGTGGTTGTGCCATTTTGTATTCCCACCAGCAGTGCACAAGAGTTCTAATTTCTCCTCATCCTGGTCAACATTTATTGTTTTATCCCCCCCCCCCATAATAGCCATCCTAATGAATGTAAAGTGATGTCTTATTGTGGTTTTGATTTATATTTCTCTAATTATTAGTGATGTTGAGTATCTATTTTTTCATGTGTTTATTGGCCATTTATTATCTTCTTTGGAGAAATGTCGATTCAAATCCTTTGCCCATTTTTAAGTTGGGTTGTTTTTCTGTTGATGAGCCTTATGAATTCTTTTTATATTTTGAATATTAGTCCCTTTTAGGATATGCAATTTGCAAATATTTTTCTCATTCCCTGGGTTGCCCTTTCACTCTGTTTCTAGTATCCTTTGGTGCACAAAATATTAAAATTTTGATAAAGTCCAATTTGAATATTTTTTCTTTTGTTGCCTGTGCTTTTTGTGTCATACACAGGAAATCATTGCCAAATGCAATGTCATGAAGATTTTCTCTCATGATTTCTTTTAAGAATCTTATAGTTTTAGCTTTTATGTTTAGGCCTTTGATCAATTTTGAGTTAATTTTTATGTATCGTGTTAGGCAAGTGTCCAACTTTATTATTTTGCATGTGGATATCTGTTTTTTACTAGCACTGTTTGTTGAAAAGACTGTCCTTTCCCCATTTAATGGTTTTGGCGTCCGTATTAAAAATCATTTTTGGCCTATACACAAGGGTTTATTTCTATTCTGTATCATTGATCTAAATGTCTGTCCTGGAGGAGGAAGATGGCTGCCTACGGGAAGGCAGACTGCAAGATAGTGTGAGAGAGAGAGAATGAAAGGAGAGCGTGTGGATGTATGGGGAGTGTATATTTGTGGGTGAGGGACAGCTATACAGCATAACCAGGCTCCCCTGACTGGAAAGCCTCCACTGCTGCTGAAATCTCTCCTGGAGTGACCAGCTCTGCTGTGGAGACCTCGCCATCTTGAAGGGGAGAGTGGCTGTTATCAGAAGCCTATACAGCCTGGGTGTGTACAACCACAACATCCAGCAACCAGCTGCAAACCCAGGAACACCAGATCTCTAGCAGCGTGAATACGAGTATTCGGACGAACTCTGCACCTTCTCATGGAAAGGTCAGATTTCGCCTAGGAAAAGGTGAGGTCTGCGATCCAGGCAGGAGGGAGAAATGTGCGAACGGGATCTAGAGGTTCCGGGAAGTCTGCGCCCCACAAATCCATTCGGGAGCGTGATCTGCAAATGTGGAAGGGGATCCTCAGGGCTGCTGGCAGAAGGGAACTCTAAAAATCAACCCATAGTGGGACTGGGGAAAAAAAAAAAAACAACCACACCCTGAAATTTTACCAGTAAACCGGCTGCTTAGTGGCAGGGGAAAAAAGCACACAGTGACAGAGAGTAAAAGTCGTGAGTTCACGCACTTACTCTGGCTCTTTTTTTCTCTTTAAATCCTTGCTTTTGATTACTAAGCCCAGTACATAGGATCACCCAATTGGGGACAATCTAAGAGACTGCAGGAGAAAGTTGTTTTTGTGGAACCTGGGGATCAGAGTGGGGAGAACCAGCTCTGGGGCAGTACATTCTCCCAAACCAGTATTAAGTGCAACAGGGAAAACAAAAGCTAAATACTGGCTAGAGAGGACTTATAGTCCCGGAGGTCAATCCAGAAACACTGCCACCCAGGGGTTGAATTACAAATTGACCATTGTGTAAACACAAATAAAGGAGTCTAAGAAACAAAGAAATACGGCCTGCTTAAAAATCAGGACTGTGGCTTACAATACAGAGGAGCAGTGGAATGCAGGGGACTTCAATACTGTCCTGGCTACCTACAGGAAACAGGCATGACAAACAGGACAGTAGAGGAAGTGAATGACTTTCACTACTGCGCATTTTTATTTTTTCATCTTTTACTTAAGAAACTAATTTTTCCTTCACTTGATTTTATCTTTTTAATTATTACACTTTTATTTTTTTAATATATTTTTTATTGATTAAGATATTACATATGTGTCCTTATCCCCACGTTACCCTCTACCCCCTCCCCCCCCCCATGCCCTCA
>NW_006292780.1:363191-365812 GCF_000327345.1 Myotis davidii
TACCTCTGCACTTTACTTCCGCAGCTCCTCTGGCTCTCAGTGTGCTTTTCTTCCCTTCTAGTTGTAGAATTTCCACTCAGCCAGCCTTCCTGTAGTTCTGGATGATGTCCGTTTTGTCTTTTCATTGTATTTTTGAAGTTGTTGTGGGAGGCAGCAATTTCCTGGTATTTACCTATTCTGCCATCTTAGTTTCTCTCTCTATATTTTTATTTTTAATCAATATTATTACTACTACTATTTTACCTTTTTTTAGAAGGTATCATTTTAAGAGGAGAGACAAGATGGCAGCAGAATAGGCAGACGCGTCCGAAGGCTTGTCCCAGAGCAAAAAGAATGAGCAGCTGAAACAAATAACATCCACCCTGAATTGGCAAAGGATACTCAGCTGGTGAGACAGTTTGCAGCCAGGAAGGGCAAAGTTCCCCTGGACAGGTAAAAACCAGGGATCTGGGCAGGAACGTTTGCCAGATTTCTGAGTCCAGAGAGTCAGAAGAAAACATGGCACCCAGCCGCGTCCCTTGGGACAGGCACAGCCACTCACTGGAGAAAGAAAATCCACAGGACTGTTGGCGCTGGGGGATTTGAGATCTGGGTTCCATAATTATGGAAAACTAAGCCCAGAGGGGGCAGCCTGAAGTGCTGACCAGACCATCCAGTGCCAGTAAGAGAGGAGCTCACAGAGACTCAGTCTTCCCCGTTTCTGTGGCCAGCATTTGTTTGTTTTCACTGAACCCTGTTCATAGGACATTTCGGATACAGACACTCACCCATGCTGAGGAGCAGGAGAAGGTGCGGATGAGTGGAATATGGGGAGAGGCTGGGGAGAGAAGGGGGTCCAGGAGAGGTGGCCGCCAAGTTGAGTGCTGAGTCATGCCTGAGCCCAGGACCTGGGCAGCCATTTTCCCCTGAGGACATAACCCCTCCCTCCAGTCCCCAGGCAATGAATACAGACACACCCAGATTCCACCCTGTATGGTAGGAAGGATTAAACAAATCTAATTAGTCCCTGGGAATTAATAGGGTCTGGTCTATAGAGGGGCCTTCAGTCCCAGCAACAGAAAAAAAAAATCACAGACATTCCAGAAAACTGGGATCTTAAGCCAGCCAAAGGAATGACATTTCAATTTTTCATTTTTATTTTTTTATTATTTTGTTAGCTCTTTTTTTTTGCTTTTTTCTTTGTTTTTCTTTTTTTTTTTTTTTGGTTGTTGCTCTTTTTTCTTTGTTTTCTTTTTTTGTTTGTTGCTTTATTTTCTACTTCTTTTCACATTATTTTTTCATCATTCAATTTTATTTTTACTTGCTATTTTCTAATTTTTTACCATTTTTTTAAATTGTTGTGCCCAGATTTCAAGATTCCCAAGGGCCCACCAGGGAGCCAGCGAGTCTGATGCAAAAGCAAAGAGTCATTTATTGCAACCCTAGGTTTGGCTCCCCTGCCCCCCGTTACTGGCAAATTCTCTTTTCTCAGGTGATCACTTATATTGGGGTTATCAGTGTCATGAGTACATTCATGCTTTGTTCCCTTTGGGTCATGTCTTGTTAAGGTGAATTTTATCCTGTATGGCTAAAGTGCTAGAGAGCAAGCCACATAACCAGACACCTGGAGAGGAAACTTCATTAACGAACGGGTCAATCACACCCTAACCAGCTACAGAGGCAGGAAGAAGGAGGCAGCAAGGGAGAAAAAGATGAGTGTGTGGTTGTGTGTAGGGTGTGTGTGGGGGGTGTGTGTGTGAGTGTGTGTATGTGGCACAGTTAGACCCTGCAGGACCTTCGGGGGCAGGCTAAGTGGGCTAGCCTAACTAGGCAGCCCCTGCTACCATTGCAAACAGTACCAGGAGGATAGCTCTTCTTCAGAGGCTTCACCTTTTCAGAGGGGAGAGCTGATGTAACTGAGAGTCCAGCCTCACCTCCACCCAGGGTGCCCAGAGGTAACACCTGGGACACTACAGTCACCCCTTCCAGGGACCTAATACCTCAGGTGTGGTACCACGGTCACCGAGTCTCCAGCCACCCTGGGTGCAGGTTCCTGTGAGTTCTGAAGCACGCTCCCTTCTGACCAACCAAACGCTTTAGTCCAGGGCACTGTAACCATGTGAGCAGCAGACAAGTGAGCAGCATGCTCTTGTCCAAGGGGCATCAGCTCCATGAGCAGCCTGCCCCAGGCCTAAGAGCAGCAGCCTCAAGTGGCCTGCCCCTGTCCAAGGAGCAGCAGCTATGTGAGCAGCCTGCTCCCCCTTCCGAGAAGCAGAAACCACGCGACCAGCCCGACCCATCTGAGGACCAGCACCCACACAAGCAGTCTGCCTATGTCTGAGGAGCGGCAGCCCTGCGCAGCCTGCCCCCATCCAAGGAGCAGCAGCTGCGCACAGCCCGCACCCTGCACCAGTCTGAGGAGCAGGAGCTGCGCAAGCATCTTGCCCTTGTCCAAGCAGCAGCAGCCGCACGAGCAGCCTGCAAAATCCAAGGAGCAGCAGCTCTGTGAGCAGCCCTCCCCGATTCAAGGAGCAGCACCAGCCCACCCTGGTCTGAGGAGCAGCAGACACACGAGCAGACCACCCATGTCCAAGGAAGGGCAGCCCTGTGCAGCACGCACCAGTTCAAGGAGCAGAGCCACA
>NW_006292781.1:0-1372 GCF_000327345.1 Myotis davidii
AAAATCCAACACCATTTCTTGATAAAAACTCTCTGCAAAGTGGAAATAGAAGGGCCATACCTCAACATAATAAAAGCCATATATGACAAACCTAGAGCCAACATCATACCCTATGGCCAAAAACTGAACTCATTTCCCCTAAGAACAGGAACAAGACAAAGATGCCCACTTTCACCACTCCTGTTCGATATAGTACTGGAAGTGCTAGCCATAGCGACCAGACAAGAAGAAGATATAAAAGGCATCCAAATTGGAAAAGAAGAAGTAAAACTGTCCTTGTTGGCAGAAGACATGGTACTATACATAGAAAACCCCAAATACCCCACCAAAAACTATTAGACTTAATAAATGAATATGGCAATGTAGCAGGATACAAAATTAACACCCAGAAATCTATGTCCTTTTTATATACCAATAATGAACCCACAGAAATAGATATGAAAAAAAAAACACAGTCCCATTTACTGTAACACCAAAAAATTAAGATAATTAAGATACCTAGGCATAAACTTAACTAAAGATGTAAAAGACCTGTACTCAGAAAACTTCAGGACATTGAAAAAAGAGGTAGAGGAAGACATAAACAAATGGAAGAACATACCGTGTTCATGGATTGGTAAAATCAACATCATTAAAATATCCATACTCCAGAAAGGAATATACAGATTCAATACAATCCCCATTAAAATACCAATGGCATATTTCAAAGGTCTAGAACAAACTCTCCAAAAATTCATCTGGAATAAAAAAAGACCCCAAAGAGCCACAGTGATCCTGAGAAAGAACAAAGTTGGAGGGATAACAATATCAGGTATCAAGCTATATTACTAAGCCACGGTTCTCATAACTGCCTGCTACTGGCACAAGAACAGACATATAGACCAATGGAACAGAAAAGAAAACCCAGAAATCGACCCAAGCCATTATGCTCAATTAATATTTGACAAAGGAGGCAAGAGCATACAATGGAGTCAAGACTGTCTCTTCAATAAATGGTTTTGGGAAAATTGGACAGATACATGCAAAAAATGAAACTAGACCACCAACTTACACCATATACAAAAACAAACTCATAATTGCTAAAAGACTTAAATGTAAGATGGGAAACCATAAAAACCCTACAAGACATCCTAGGCAGCAAAATAGCAAACATATCTTGTAGTAATATCTTTACAGACATAGCCCCTAGGGCAGGGGTGGGCAAACTTTTTGACTCGAGGGCCACAATGGGTTCAAAAGCATGGATGGAGTGTCTGTGTGAACTAATATACATTCAAAGTAAACATCATTACATAAAAGGGCATGGTCTCTTTTTTTTAGTTTTATTCATTTCAAACGGGCCGTAGTTTGCCCACGGCTGGCCTCTGCAGAC
>NW_006292781.1:2076-8475 GCF_000327345.1 Myotis davidii
CAACCATGTAGATTCATCAACTGCAGCAAATATTTCACTCTGGTGCCTGATGTTGATAGTGGGGGAAGCTGTGCATGTGTGTAGGCAGGGGGTATATGGAAACTCTCTGTACTCGCCACTCAATTTTGCTGTGAACCTAAAACTGCTCTAAAAAATAAAGTATATTAAAAAAATTAAAATAACAGTCTAAATGACATACTACATAAGTTGGAATTAATTGACATTTTCAGAACATTTCACCCCAAAGCTACAGAATATACATTGTTCTCAAGTGCATGTGTGACATTTTCAAATATGGACCACATTTTCAAAGATAGGACACAAACTAAGTTTCTACAAGTTTAGTTCAAGATGATTGAAATCATATAAAGCATCTTCCCAGATCACAATGGCATAAAATTAGAAATCAACTACAATAAAGACACTTAAACACATAGAGGCCCAATAGCATGCTATTAAACAATGAATGAGTTACAAAAGAGATCAAAGAAGAAATAAAAAACATCCTGGAAACAAATGACAGTGAACACACAACTACCCCAAATCTATGGGACACAGTGAAAGCAATTCTGAGAGGGAATCTCATACCATTACAGGCCTACCTCATAAAAAGCAAGAAAAACTTTTAATAAGTTATCTAATCCTACAATTTAAAGAATTAGAACAGAACAACAAGAAAAGCCCAAAGTAAGTAGAAGGAAGAAAATAATAAATATCAGTGTGGCAACCAGAGAGACTAAACAAGCAATACAAAACATAAATGAAAACAAGAGCTGGTTCTTTGAAAAGATAAACAAGATTGATGAACCGTTAGCCAGACTCATCAACAAACCAAGAGGGAGGACTCAAATAAAATCAGAAATGAAAGAGGTGAAATAACAACTGACACCATAGAAATACAAAGAATTTTAAGAAAATACTATAAACAACCATATTCCAACAAGCTGGACAAAATGGACAAAATGAACATATTCCTAGAAAAATACAATCTTCCAAACCTCAATCAGGAAGAATCAGAAGACCTGAATAGGCTGATAAATACTGATCAAATTGAAGCAATAATAATAATAATAATAATAATAATAATTCACAGCAAAGAAAAGCCCTGATCTGGATGGCTTCACAGGGAGTTTTACCAAATATTCAAAAAGAACTAATGCCTATCCTCCTCAAATTATTCCAAAAAAATTCAAGAGGAAGGATCATTTCCAAGCTCTTTTTATGAGGCCAGCATTAGCCTAATTACAAAACTAGATAACAACACTACAAAGAAAGAGAATTACAGGCCAATATCCCTGATGAACTTAGATGCTAAAATCCTCAATAAAATATTGGCAAATCAGATCCAGAAATACATTAAAATGATTATACACCATGACCAAGTAGCATTTATTTTGGGGATGCAAGGCTGATACAATATCTGCAAATCAATAAATATGATATATCACACAAACAAATTCAAAAACAAAAATCACATGATCATATCAATTAGTGCAGAAAGGGCATTTGAAATAACCCAATACCTTTTTTTTTTAATAAAAACTCTCAGCAATGTGGAAATAATAGATGGACACACTTCACAATACACAATAATAAAGGCCATATATGACAAGCCTATAGCCAACATCATACTCAATGGGCAAAAACTAAAACCATTTCCCCTAACAACAGGAATAATACAGATATGTCTGCTCTCACCAATTTTATTCCACATAGTACTGGAAGTCCTAGCCATAGCGATCAGACAAGAAGAAATAAAGGGCATACAAATTGGAAAGGAGGGAGTGGAACTGTCATTATTTGCAGATGACATGATATTGTACATCAAGCATGTCAAACTCAAAGGCTAACACGGCCCAAATAAGCAAGGTTTAAGTTTATGTGGGCCACAAAAAAAAACAAAAGCTTCAATTTTCATAAAATATAGGTTTATTTCAATAGAGACATGCTGACTACAAAAGGCTGAAATAAATGAGTAATTGTTAACATAAAATAATAGAACATTTTAATAAAAATTAATATTTTCTTGAACATTAACTTACCAGACACTGAATAACTGCACAAATTAATAAGCATAACACAAATAAACCTATCTTTCTAGTTCTCCAAAAGCAAAATATTTCCTGTTGCACACACCAAACAAGTCAGTACAAGACTAATGACATGGCCATCAGCTGCTAAAAATATTCCCTGCTAGTATTAGTGGAGAGAAATGGCGCACCTGTGTGTAAGGGAAATTAATCCAACATGATTATAGTAAACAGTCTTTAGTGAACGTTGTAGTTCATTATTAGTAATTATATAACAGGATATTGTAAAAATTAAGTTATGAAATTTTTATTAGAACGTTTATTATATACTGTTATATTGACTGGGTTGCAAAAATATCTTTTGTGGGGCACATGCGGCATGTGGGCCATGAGTTTCACATGCCTGTTGTACATAGAAAACCCTAAAGACTCCATAAAAAAAAACTACTAGATTTAATAAATATATTTGGCAATGTGGCAGAATACAAAATTAACACCCAGAAATCAATGGCATTTTTATACATCAATAATGAATTTGTAAAGTATATGATTATTTAACCACTATGCTGTACAACTGAAATTAATACAAAATAATATTGAATATGAATTGTAATTGGAAAAATAAAAAAGATACCACCTCTATGTTAGAGTCAGTGTCTACTGAAAAAATCTTAGAACAAAGGCAAATATATTATTTTCTGCAATTTAAGTAAAAACATACATTTCTAAATACAGGGTTGTATTGGTGTGCTGACCTACACAGTATACACTGAACTATAGACACTTATCTAAATAATGCTTTGGGATATCACAACTAATATAGTTAAAACAAATGGTTTTGTTCTTTTGAAACTGTGCTCTAAGCATCTGTTAGCCATTTGTACATTGCTCGCTCTGATTGTTATCCATCCCTAATGGATGTATGTTTCAACACTCACTAAGCCTCTAGTGATGAGGAGACTCTGAGTGGGAGTTCAACAGTTGGTACCATTCCTAGTTGGCAAGGTTCCAAATAATCACTAAACAGTAGAAAAATATCTCAGTGTATTACCAAAAGAAAAAAAATCGACATGCAATTAGATTGTACTTATTTAGTAAATTAAAATGGGAGTAGATGGAAGTTGCATTTTGAACAAATATATTAAGAAGCTAGTATTTTACTCTAATTTGTAGTTTGACTATGGGTTTTCATTTGACGGTGACTAACATTATTTCACTCAGTGAGCTCTACTAGTAAATATAGAAAACATGAAAAATAACAGGAACCAACCTATGTAAATTTGAAATTTCCTACAAGTCCTCTCTTAATCAAAAACCTAACACTATTTCATAATCTGAAACCACATAAGAAGTCACATGACACCCAGATAAAATCATGTCTATAGAATGTGATGAAACCTAAGAGAATCATAAATTTTGGTTATAATTACATTTATGTTTAGATAAGAACAAGTACAAATCTTCATCCAGTCACAAATCTTTTGATCCACTAGGAAACTGACCCTAGCTCCTTTTGAATCAACTCATTTGAGCAATTATTTATTGGGTCCTCATTATTTATAAGGTCCTTGATAAGTGTTGTTCACATGTTTACATTCAGACATGTCTAAAGGTCTAAAAATGGAGAAAGACACCTAGAGAAATACTAATGAAGGAACTAACATAGTGCTTACTAGGTGCCAGGCACTATGTTAAATATTTTATGTAATTATGTCATTCAATTCTCAACACACCCTATGACAAGACTACTACCATTATTCCCATTTTACAGATGAGGGCAGAGAGGCTTAAAATGGTTAATTAACTCATGTATGATTCCACAGCTAGTCAAAAAATGCAGACCTTCATTTTGAACATAGTTCTGTTGAACTCAGTACTAATCACCTTTGTACAATAGATGATTAGTGCCCCTACTAGAAATAAAGTCTAATAAGCTCAAAAAGAAGTAATATATTAAATATAAAGAAAGAGAGCCATAACATTGTGGGGGGCAGTGAGGAAAAGAATTCCATGTAGAAGTATACATGAGTAAAGCTAAAACTCTACAGATCATATTTAGGCAATGAATGGTAAGGAATTCTGAACTGGCTGGTGCATTCAGAGTGTGTAGAGGATGGAAAATACAGAGTAAGGAGAACAAAATAGCACTTTGGGGTAAGTCTGTCCCATCTTTGCATGATTTTTGATAGGAAATTGAGCTTTATTTCTGAAGGCAGTGGTCTACCATAAAAGGTGTTTTAGAAGAGGGGTGATGAGTTTAAAATTACAAGATCTCTATGTTTACCTAAATGGTGCTGCCATATGCTATTATACAGAAAGCTGCACGTTTCCACTATTAAGGCATGCTGGCCCCAGTGTGGGCAGGTAAGATAGCTTGAAAAACCCAAAGTTGGACCAATTTCAGTAATAAACCTCTAGTACTATATTAATTACCATAGAGAGATGTTTGTAAAATCTGAGCCATTTGAAATTAATTTCTCAAACAGATGAAATTGAGAATAAACATTTAGGAATCACAAATTCTTCTGGGAAATGTATGTTACAAAGTGAAAGAAATATGCCATTTATATAGTGGTGATTTCTGAAACGAATTGCTTAATGAGGTGGTAAGATATCATATTAAAACTAAAAGTTAACTTTTCTATCCTATTGAAATTTTTGTTTCTTTTACTTCCATAATTTCCATCCCAATTCTCTTAGTCTTAGCTCAGTGTTTTGATTATACTGAGCCTTCTGTTTGGAATGCCATTGCCCTGTCTTTCTGCTTGATTTACTCCTTTGTTTAAAAATTGCTTTGAGAGAGAGAGAGAGAGAGAGAGAGAGAGAGAGAGATATCACTGATTTGTTGTTCCACTTATTTATGCATGTGGTATGTGACCTAACAGGAGGAGATCAAAATCAAAACCTTGGCATGCCAGTACAGTGCTCTAACCAACTGAGCTACCTGTCCAGGGCCTTGCTTGATTTACTCTTAAAAAAAACCTGTCTTTATAATTTAAAGTATTAAAGATAGCTCCTTTACCCCCCCATTGGCCCCTTCTAGCCCACACCAGCCACCCGCCCCAGGCCTGCACCGCACTACTGTCTGTGTCCATGGGCTGTGCATATCTTCTAATCTAATAAAAGATAAGCATGCAAATTGACCGCACCTCTGCTATACCACAAGCCACACCCACCAGCCAATCAGAGCAACTATATGCAAATTAACCCAACCCAGATGGCAGCCATGAAGCTGGAGTAAGCAGGAGGCTTGGTTGCCCCAGTGATAGAGAAAGCCAAGCTTCCCGCCTGCCCTGGCCAGCTGTGGCCTCCACTCAAGGCAACAAAGTTTCAATTATAGAAGACTAGTAGCCCAGTGCACGAAATTCATGCACTGGGGTGGGGGGGGAGGGCCCCTCAGTCTGTCCTTCACCCTCTCCAATCTGAGACCCCTCAGGGGTATTCAAAGTGCGTATACATTTTGGGGGGACACCCTGTATATCTCTAGTCAGCGGTGAAAGAAACCAACAGCAGATTTGGAACCCCCAGACAGGGAACCTCGTTCACTCCCCACATGTCTCCCCACTTCACTTTCCACCTTTGTGGGCAGAAGGAGAAGCAATATTTTCTCTCATTAATTAGGAAAAGCACGTCCTATCACCCGCTGCCCTGCAGGAGTGCACTAGGCCCCAAGCAAGCGAGGCTCAGTCAGGGCAGCCTTCGCTCATGGGTGCTGGCACCCAAAGTGCACATTCCACCTCTACAGTCGCCCCAACTATCCCACTGTTTCACTGAGAGGACGGAATTCCTCTCCACCTCTGGGTTCTTGATCTTGAACGCTGACTGAAGGCACCTCAGAAAGGGCCGCCCACTCCCAGCAGATGTGTCTGTCTGCATCTGCTCCCACCTCAGCACCTGCATTAACCCCCTAGAGGTGATCTCATAGCTGCACTGGCCTCCATGGGAACAGGGCATTACCACTCTGCCCTCTCACTATCATCTCACAGGTGCCCACCCTCAGCACCCAGAACACCCAGACACTCTCCAAAGGATGTGAGCACATCAGAGGGGATGTGTGCACATCCTGTGGGGGTGTTAGGCATGCTGGGTTGATAGAAGTGCGGTGGAGAGGTGGGGAGAACTTGTGCACACCTTGGTTTGCAACTGTTGCAGGTGCAGGAGGGTGACAGTGTACTAGGGGATGTTCACATGCCAGGAAGGGATGTTTACACCAGAGGCCTCTAGCTTTGCAGATCTGCAAACCCCTGTGGTGTGGCCTGGAGGACGCAGTCTGGCCCGCTACAGTGGCTATCCCTGCGATCCTGCACCTTCTGGGCCAGGAGGCGAATCTTGCACAGCCACTCCTAGGCACTGATGGCCTGCAAGTGCT
>NW_006292781.1:10042-19551 GCF_000327345.1 Myotis davidii
CGCCCCCGACCCCAGCCCCAGGCCTTCAGCACCCTATTGTCTGTGTCCATGGGTTATGCATATATGCATACAAGTTCTTTGGTTGATCTCTTCACACACACACACACCCTCCCTGCCTTCCCTCTGAGATTTGACAGTCTGTTCCATGCTTCCATGTCTCTGAATCTATTTTGTCAGTTTATTTTGTTCATTAGGTTCCACATATGAGTGAGATCAAGTAATATTTGTCTTTCTCTGACTGGCTTATTTTGCTTAGTATAATACTTTCCAGGTCCCTCCATGCTGTCTCAAAGAGTAAGAGATCCTTCTTTTTACAGCTGCATAGTATTCCATGGTGTAAATATACCATAGCCTTTTTATCCACTCATCTACTGATTGGCACTTAGACTGTTTCCATGTCTTAGGTATTGTAAATTGTGCTGCTATTTTTTATGATTGGTACATACATTCTTTCTGATTGGTGTTTCAGATATCTAAGGAAATATGTCTGGAAATGGGATCACTGTGTCAAGTGGCAGTTCCATATTTAAATTTTTTAGGAAACTCCGTACTGTTTTCCATAATGGCTGCACCAGTCTGCATTCCCACCAGCAGTGTATGAGGGTTCCCTTTTCTCCACATCCTTGCCAGCACTTGTCATGCGTTGATTTGTTGGTGGTAGCCATTCTGACAGTTGTGAGATGATACCTCATGGTTGTTTTAATTTGCATCTCTCTGATGATCAGTGACTCTGAGCATTGTTTTCATACGTCTATTGGCCATCTGTATGTCCACTTTGGAGAATTATCTATTTAGGCTCTTTTTCCATTTTTTAATTGGATTGTTTGTCTTCCTTTTCTTAAGTGGAATGAATTCTTTATATATTCTGGATATTAAGCCCTTATCAGATGTATCATTGGTAAATATGTTCTTCCATATGGTTTCTTTTGCTGTGCAGAAGCTTTTTATTTTGATATAATCCCATTTGTTTATTTTCTCCTTAGTTTCCTTTGCACTAACAACAGTTCTAAACCTGTGGGTTGTGACCTTCGGAAAACACATATAGTATATTAGATATTTACATTATGATTTATAACAGTAGCACAATTACAGTTATGAAGTAGCAACAAAAACAATTTTATGGATGGGGGTCACCACAACATGAGGAACTGTATTAAAGGGTAGCAGTATTAGGAAGGTTGAGAACCACTGCTAGGAGATAAATCAGTAAACATATTGCTACCAGAGATGTCTGAGATTCTGCTGCCTATAGTTTCTTCTACGTTTTTTAAAGTTTCACAACTTACATTTAAGTCTTTTATCCATTTTGAGTTTATTCTTGTGTATGATGTAAGTTGGTGGTCTAGTTTCATTTTTTTTTTGCATGTACCTGTCCATTTTTCCCAACACCATTTATTGAAGAAACTGAATTTACTCCATTGTATGTTCTTGCTTCCTTCTTCAAATATTAATTGAGCTTAATGGCTTGGGTTGATTTCTGAGGCCTCTGTTCTGTTCCATTAATCTATACACCTATTCTTGTGCCGGTACCAGGCTGTTTTGATTATAGTAACTTTGTAGTATAACTTAATATCTGATATTGTAATCCCTCCAACTTTGATCTTCTTTTCTTCTTTGTCAAGATTACTGTGGCTGTTCTAGGTCTTATTTGGTTCCATATAAATTTTTGGAGTATTTGTTCTATATCTGTGAAATATGCCGTTGGTATTTTAATAGGGATTTGCATTGAATCTATATATTTCTTTGGATAATATGGACATTTTAATGATGTTAGTTCTACCAATCCATGAACATGTTATATTCCTCCACTTGTTTATATCTTCCTCTCTCTCTTTTTCACTGTCCTGTAGTTTTGTGGTTTGATTTATTTTTAATGGTTATGCAAGACTTGGCTTGGGTATCACCACCTTCTGCATTAGCTACCTATGCTTGTACATTTTTACCTGCTCCATTCTTAATTAGGTGTACATTTTGTGGGCAACCAAAGCCTCTTGTTCTCACTTCAAATTTCTCTCATAGTTCCTCTTATACTGGGTTGTAGTATTCTATTTACTTTACTGTGTCACAATGACTGTGAGTTCCATGAATGCAAGGATAGTCTTATTCATCTTTGGATGGAATGATACAACTTCTGTATAAGTTTTCCATGTAACTACATATGCAATTAAATTATGTTAAATGCAACTTCCAATTATATTATAAAGCAATTATAATCAAATCAGTGTGGTACTGGCATAAAAACAAACAGACATATATAGATCATTGGAACAGAATAGAGAACCCAGAAATAAACCCATGCATTTACAGACAATCATTATTCAAATGGGGTGCCAAAAATACACAATGGGAAAAGAATAGTTTCTTTAACAAATGATGTTGAAAACTGGATGTCTACATGCAAAATAATGAAACTTGATCCCTACCTCACACAATATACAAAAATAAAAAAATGAATTAAAGACTTAAAAAAATAAAACATAGGAAGAGACCTTCTTAACATTGGTCTTGTCAGTAATTTTTTGTATATAACTCCAAAAGCACAGGCAACAAATGCAAAAATAGACAAATGAGATTACACAAAACTAAAAAGTTTCTGCACAGCAAAGAAAACAATCAACAAAATGCAAAGGCAACCTATGAAATGGGAAAAATATTTGCAAACCATATATCCAATAAGGGGTTAATATAAAATCATATAAATAATTCTTATAACAATACTAAAAATATGAATAACCTGTTTGAAAATATGCAAAAGACCTACATTGACACCACTCAAAATAATAAATCTGAATGGTCAATGGTGCATGAAAAGGTGCTCAATATCTCTAAACATCAGGGAAATAAAAATCAAAACCACAATGAGATATCATTTCACTTCTATTAGGATGGATATTGTCAAAAAGACAATAGATAAGTATTGGCAAGAATGTGAACAAATGGGAACCCTTGTTTACTGTTAGGTGGAATGTAAATTCATAATGCTCTTTTGGAAAAGAGCATGGAGTTTCCTCAAAAATTAAAACTAGAATGATATGGCATTCCCACTTCTGGGTATAAATCCAAGAGATTTGAAAATAGGATTTCAAGAAATATCTGCACTTCCATATTCATTGCAGCATTATTCGCCATACTCAAGATATGGAAACAACCTGTCATTTGACAGATGAATGGATAAAGAATATTTGAGCCTGGCCTGTGTGGCTCAGCAGTTGAGCTTCCACCTATGAACCACCTAGGTCGCAATTCAATCACAGATCAGAGCACATGCCTGGACAGGCTTTTTCCCCAGTAGGGGGCATGTATGATGATTCTCATCATATAATTGATGTTTCTATCTTACCCTCTCCCTTCCTATCTGAAATCAATAAAAATCTATTTAAAAAAAAAAGACTGCTGCCTGGACCCTACTCTGGGACAGTTCCATACACACACACACACACACACACACACACACACAATGAGGTATTATTCATCCTTTCAAAATAAGTAAATCTTGCCCTAGCCAGTTTGGCTCAGTGGATTGAGTGTTGGCCCATGACTGAAGGGTCTCAGGTTTCATTCTGGTCAAGGGCACATACCTTGGTTGCAGGTTCGATCCCTGGCCCTGGTCACGGCACATGCTGGAAGCAACCAATCAATGTATCTCTCTCACATCAATGTTTCTCTCTCTGTCGCCCCCCCTTCTTTCTTCTCTCTCTTAAATTCAATGAAAAAATATCCTTGGGTGAGGATTAACAAAACAAACCAACAAACAAAATAAGATGAACCTGGAGGACATTATGCTAAGTGAAGTAAACCAAACATAAAAAGATAATGCTCTGTGATCTCACTAATATATGAAACCTAAAATAGTCAAACTCATAGAATCAGAGAGTAGGATGGTGGCTGTCAGGGCCTGGAGGGAAGGGGAAATGGAGTTATGCTGGCCAAAGCACACTAACTTTCACTTATGCAAGATAAAAAAGTGCTGGAGATATAATGTACAACATGGTAATTATGGTTAATACTACTTTATTGTATACTTAAAATTTGCTGAGGTGATATATCTAAATCTTCTACACATACACAGACACACACACACACACACACACACTAACTACGTAAAGATAATAGATATGTTAACCAGCTGGATTTTGGTAATACTTTATCTATATCTATATCTATATCTATATCTATATCTATATCTATATCTATATCTATGTATATATATAGATATAAACATCAAGTCATATACCTTAAATATATGCATTTTTTATGTGTCAATATCTCAATAAAGCTGCTAACATTTTTGCTGAATGCCTATGTAACTTCACAGCTAATCCCTCTGGAGAAGCAATTTGACTGCTTAAGAGCCATGATTTTAATTTTAAATATTATAAAATGAGGTGAGATCCTATCTATCTTTCTTTTTAATTAATGTTTACTTTATTTAATGGCTATATATTTATAAGGGAGAACTAATGAGGAAGCTAAAAATTGTATGAAACAGAACTATTGGGACAGCTCTCACTCTGAGAATGACTATAAAGACATTCAGAGGATACACTAGAAATGATTAACTCCAAGATCAATTTGAGATATTATATTCCCCCATCCCATCAAAACCAAAGCAACATTTACTCCACTTCTTGGCTTTCTGCATTTGTTCTTTAGTTCTTATTTACTTTTCTAGTAAATTTTGGAAATCTCCTGTGTTTGGACCAAGACATAGATTCATTTTCTACTTTCAACTATTAAAAGGAACTTTTTGCTAGGTATTTGAACTCCTGCCTTCATATTCATATTAAAAGTACTGTAGGAATATCAGGAAAGGCCTCTAATAAGTTCTAAAAATTGGCACCCAACTATTTCTCTAATTTCTTCACTTCAATCTGTTGAATTTGAGTTTTATGAAATTCAAAATTAATCTTAATAATTTCTTCCTCCACAGTGTTTATTAGAATAAAAGTAGCTTCAAGTTCTTTCCCTGAACTCCATAAACAAATACCTAGAAACTGGTTTTCCCATTGGCATATGGAGCTACTGTACTACATAAAGCACACATTCAATATACAACTCTTGAATAGAATATGGTATATATTTCTCTTATGTAGCATGCCTTCCTTATTATATAAAACTTCAGAAGAATTTTTCATCCTCCTGAAGAAATTTAGGACTTAACACTCCTCTCTTGGCAGGGGTGAAATTCTTATCTACAATGACAGTGTAGGTGATGGTTGGAATGTGCAGATCCTAGAGTCCCATACTATACTGCTAGTCATGCCATGAGCATGTTAGGCTAGCTGCTGAGAAGAAACCAGACTATATCTTAGTACTCTACAGCAGGGTCCTCAAACTACGGCCCTCAGGCCACATGCAAATACAAATATTGTATTTGTTCCCATTTTGTTTTTTTACTTCAAAATAAGATATGTGCAGTGTGCATAGGAATTTGTTCATAGTTGTTGTTTTTTTTTTTTAACTATAGTCCGGCCCTCCAATGATCTGAGGGACAATGAACTGGCCCCCTGTTTAAAATGTTTGAGGACCCCTGCTCTACAGTGTAGAAGCTCTGGGCCACATCCAGCATCATTCCTGCCTATAATCTAGTAATGACTGTACACAGTAGGAGCTTAATATATATTTGTTAAATTAGAAAGGCAATCTGACTGACCATTTTTAAGGTTTATTTGTTTCTTGTATGTCCAATAATATAAATTATTAACTGATTTATTTGACTGCTCCTGCTTAAACTACATTTTATTTTCTGAATGTATCATATTTGCATAATTTCCTTTCTTCCCTTGGAAACTAAAATTTTGATGTCCTTCCATATTTTATTGAAATCATTGCCTTCCTATCAGTATAATTGAGAACTTTCATTTATGTGTGTAACTTTATGATGTGTACCTACATGTCAGCCCTTATCCACAACTCTGACTTCATCCATACTTTCGTAGAGGAAGAAATTCTAATTAGAATAGCTATAAGCATACTTAATGCTGTTAGGCAGATACCTTCAAAATTGTGATGAGATGAAACAGGAACTTTTCACCCTTTCATCAGCTAGAACCTCTCTCTCATTACAGAACAGCAGAACTGAGTTCTCTGTGACAGCCAGATAATGTGTGTGTGTGTGTGTGTGTGTGTGTGTGTGTGTGTGTGTATGACAAAATGAATAGGTAAAGAAAATAAAGGTCTTTTCTTACCAACAACAACACTAATAAACAAGAGACTACATTTTGATATAGCATATTGAGTTGATTTACTTTATGTAACATTTTTAAAGTTTCTTGCATTAAATATCTCTTAAGGAAGACATTATCAACACAGCCTCCTTTCATATTGTATTAGCATTCTCTTAAAATCCAAGAATTTCTTTTTAAGGCATACTCAAGAATAAAATATGATTTAATTACAAGGAGAGAAGCCAACATAAATACTTTTGGCACAGAAAGTTTGTACTCTGCCAGAGTATAAGCTATTCCCGTTTTTACAATATTCTCCTTTCAGAGCACATTGTTTACTATATCTCCATAAATATGAAAGAAAGAAAGGTTAGATAACACATAAAGCCCATGACTTTCACATTCAGCAAGAGAAATAAGTTGAGCATTCATTCATTTATTTGACAAACCTTTTGACTATCTACTATATGCTACAATTATGGGTTGGATTCCATAGGAAGCCAGTTCTAAGATATACTTCAACATGTAGGATGTTTTCTAAGGAATGCCCTTGAGATAAACATCTGTAGAAGGGAGAAGAAAGGAAAGAGGAGTGGGCAGTGGGAAAGTAAAGTTATAATGTAATCCAATTATAGGCTTGTCCAATCCCACAGGGATCTCTGCAGTTATGGTTGCCCTCCCTATGAGTGAGTATTACCAGGACTTATATGTATTTGTATATCAATTCTCATTGTGTCTGGGCCACTTTGGGAAGTGATGTGACCTTGAGCAAGGCAGCTCTGTGTAGCTGATGTGATCTCTGAATGAAGGCTGCCTGCTGACAGTACTCCCAACATCTGGGTCAGCTAGTGCTTCACCAAAGAAGGATCCTGGTGGCATATAATTTTGTCCATCATACCTATGCACTATGCTAGGGGTTGGAAACACAAAACTAGGCACAATTCTTACCCTTGGAAAGGTCAAAATCTGGTAGGGTAGATTTTCTTAGAAACACACAAAAATAATAGTTATTTGTTTTGTGCTTATGGTATTTAAGGCACTGTTACAAATATTTTGCATACATTATCTCTATTAATCCCCACCAGGACCCAATGTGAGTGGCACTATTAATATCTCCATATGACAGAAGAGGAAAAAGAATCAATGGTAAATGACTTGCTCAAGGTCCAATGGTAAGTGGCTGATGGATCCAGGATTCAAACCCTTCCAGTCTGACTTGTGTGATAGGTGATACAATATTAAAAACACACACACACAAAAGCATTATCGACTTTTCAGAACTCTGTTTGAAAGAGCAGGATATTTTCTAAAACACAATGCAGACCATGTCACTTCTCTGTTTTAAAGCCTTCAACTCACGTCTCTTAGGACAAGGCTAAATTCATTAGCATGGGGTTTTCCAAAGCACTTTATGAGCTAGCCATTCTAGCTCTTCATCCTTACCTTTTATTAAATGTTGTGGTCTCTCTCTCCCTCACTCCTTCATTCACCCACACTGTTCAGGAGGAAGAACATGAAGCTTCATTACACAAATAAGGGATGTTGTTTTAAACGTATGAGACTTTGCACACAGAGCTTCCTCTTCCAGGAATGATTTTACCAAGATGATCCATGATCATCCAGCCAACTCTTATATATTCTTCATGACTCAACTCAAGAGTTATCTTATAAATCTCTGAAGCCTTCCTCATATTTACCAGGTAGTATAATTTACTTCCTCCTTTTTATTCTCCACTGCACCTTGTACATAATTTAACTCTAGTGCCATCATGCTGTCTTTTAATTATTTATATGCATTTCTACTTCTTTTACCTGAAGATAGGGATAGTGTTTACTTATATTTGGATTTCTGGGCTCTTGCAGTTTCTGGCACAAAATAGATTAGTATGTTTTAGATTGAATAAGTCTTCTGGATTCATACCTGCACTTCATCCCTCACCTAATCAGTCCTCAAGTCTTGTGGTATCTGTCTCTTATATAAGATTCTGAATCTCAGATGTCTTCTTCATTCCTGTAAGCATTGATTTGTTTCGTGCCTCATCATTTCATACCTAGACTATATTAGCAGCTTCCTAAGTGGTTTTCTTGCCTTTAATCATACGTCTTCCTCTCTCTGCTCAGACTATCTCCTTCATGGCTAGCAGTGATTTGTCTGAAAATGTAAATGGGATTATACCAATCCCTTAGCTAAAGATTTTCTTTAAATCCCAATAACACATAGCATAAATTTCACATTTTATGTTACTTATGTGGCCTGCTGGTTATTTGTACCCTGCTGATCTCCAAATCCTTATTTCTCATTATTCCCCTATATTCAAAGCCAGAATGATAAAAAATGTTATTCCCAGGATATCTAATAATTTGGCATGCAATCAAGTCAATATTCTTTAAACACTTCTTCAGCTGTTTGTAAAAGTGAGGATGTAAAGAAATTAATTTCCTAATACAATTGTATTCTTGTGTTTAAGGTAAAGATTCAATGGCATTAATTTATTCCATGCAATTTCCAAATCCTGACAACTTCTTGGGAGGCATTTAGAATGTAGCTACTAGATGAAATTTCTTACTCAAAATAAATAGCCCTATACATTGCTGCTGAATTTAGGTGACTTTGATTGCAGAACTCTGTTTCAAAGAGCAGGATCTTTTATAAATCTACATGTTTGTTGAATTTTAAAAATATATCAATTCTTACCAAATTAATCTATAAATTCTATGTAATTCCAATTAGGAAAGTAAGCTGTGGATACAAGCTCCCGGTTTCAAACTCCAATGCAGCCACACTTGGGCAAATTATTTCATCATTCTATACTTCAATTTGTTGTCAGACAAATAGAGATAGTCTATTATTTTCCCCTTTGGGTTCTTGTGAAGAATAAATAAAAAAATAAATATAAAGTGCTTAAAATATTCTTGGCATATAGTGAGGTGCTATAAAAATGTTGTTATATTGAAAATTGCAGGTCCATAAAGGAAAGAAACAATCTAATAGAAATAAGTAGTAAATGAAAACGAATTCAGAAGAAATAAAACTGTCCAATATGTATTTAAAACAGTCTTTACTTGCAGTAGTAAATGACAAGTTAAAACTCTACTTTTCACTCCTCCAGTAATATTGGCAAAGATTAAAATATGTTGGCAAGAATGTAAGAGAAACAAGTGTTTTTGAATACAGTGAGAATATAAATTGGCACAATTCTGTAGGAAGACATTATAGACAGTAACTAACACATTATAAAGAGTGCATACATTTTTTTAAACTTTTCTTTCCTTCCTTCCTTCCTTTCTTCCTTCCTTCCTTCCTTCCTTCCTTCCTTCCTTCCTTCCTTCCTTCCTTCCTTC
>NW_006292781.1:19604-24105 GCF_000327345.1 Myotis davidii
GAGAGAATGGAAGGGAAGGGGGGAGATAGAAAATATTGATGTGAGACAGACACATCGATTGGTTGCCTCCTGCACATGCCCTGACCAGCGCCAGGGATTGAGCCTACAACCTAGGTATATGCCCTTGACTGGAATCAAACCCAGGATCCTTTAGTCTGTAGGCCAATGCTCTATCCACTTAGCCAAACCAGCTAGGGCAGTGTGCATACATTTTTGATTGGGCAATTCCATTCATGAGGATTTAGCTAAAAACTGTCACATAAGTACACTATGATGTAAGGATGTCTATTGGCATATTGTTTGTATATTAGAAACTGGAAAAAACACCAAAGACATATTATTCAGTCAGTGAAAATAAAGAGATAGATATACATTAACATGGAAAACTGCCAAAGATCTAGTTAAATGAAAAGAACAAGATGGAAAGTAATAAGTCCAACAAGGTATCATAATTTTTTTTTCCATATAAATGTTAGCATAGACATAATAAAAATCCTCAGAGCCAAAACCGGTTTGGCTCAGTGGATAGAGCGTCGGCCTGCAGACTGAAAGGTCCCAGGTTCGATTCTGGTCAAGGGCATGTACCTGGGTTGCGCGCACTTCCCCAGTGGGGGATGTGCAGGAGGCAGCTGATCGATGTTTCTCTCTCATCGATGTTTCTAACTCTCTATCTCTATCTCTCTCCTTTCCTCTCTGTAAAAAATCAATAAAATATATTTTAAAAAATCCTCAGAAATAATATACACAAATTGTTCACAGTGGTGAAAAAATTCCCTATTTAGAGTAAGGGAGCTTTTTTAGCCCTCCCTTCAGAACCTTCTCAAAATAACCTTTTACCTTTCCGCATTCCTTTTGTTCAATTCTGACAGACTGCATAGTAGAGAGAGGATGTTTTCTTCAAGCCTTTTACCACAACCGCCTCATTCAATGGTTCATTCTGCTCTCTCCCACATTTAACTATGTCTCCAGAATTATGAAATAATAAATTTATATTTGAAGGCACCAGTTTATGATAAGTTGTCATAACAACCCTAGGAAACTAATCTATTTATATAAAAACACTGGGTGTAACACCCATCACGACTGAGGCTCGAGCAACCAAAAGGAAGTCAGTCCTGCAGGGGTAGCCTTGGCAAAGGCTACACCCTCCCTGAGCTGTTTCCCACATGGCCTGATGGAAGAACCCACCCTCAGAGTGCCAGAAGTTCCCTGCAGCAGTCAGTCCTGGGTTGCTTAGGCAGAGGCCATGGAGTGGTAGAATTCTGGGTCTGACCCAACAGGGGGCGAGGCCAGCCTTCAAACCAGACCCTGATAGGAGGGAGGAGGGAACCCCATTCCTCACAGAATCCTCTGTTGGACAGCTTGCTGTCCGTGGCCTGTCAGCCAGGAACCCCATTCACCTGCACCCTGGACCCTGACAGGAGGGAGGAGGGAGCCCCATTCCTCACGAAATCAACACAGCGTCTACAGGAATTGCTGCAAATTTACTTCTCAGTGGAAGAACCTTTCATTCCCAATATAAATTACCAATTCCATTAAATGAAACTTGAATTTCTAGACTCAATATAAACAATGAAGTTGCTAAAACGATTAAAAAGGCCCAACTTCTCATTATTGATGAATGTGCCATGGCATCCAGTCATGCTATAAATGCCATAGGCAGATTACTAAGAGAAATTAAGAATGTGAATGTTGTATTTCGTGGGAAAGTTCTTCTTGGAGAGGATTTTCCATAATGTCTCAGTATTGTACCACATGCTATGCGATCGGCCATAGTACAAATGATTTTAAAGTACTGCAATGTTTGGGGATGTTTGGGAAAGTTGTCTCTTACAACAAATATGAGATCAGAGGCTTCTGCTTATAGTGGATGGTTAGTAAAACTTGGAGATGGCAAACTTGATAGCAGTTTTCATTTAGGAATGGATATTATTGAAATCCCCTGTGAAATGATTTGTAATGGATCCATTATTGAAACTACCTTTGGAAATAGTATATCTATAGATAATATTAAAAATATACCCAAATGTGTGATTCTTTGTCCAACAAATGAGCACGTTCAAAAATTAAATGAAGAAATTTTGGATATACTCGATGGAGATTTTCACACATATTTGAGTGATGATTCCATTGACTCAACAGATGATGCTGAAAAGGAAAAATTTCCCATCGAATTCTATAATAGTATTACTCCTTTGAGAATGCTGTGTTATAAATTAAAATTGAAAGTGGGTGCAATCATCATGCTATTGAGAAATCTTAATAGTAAATGGGGTCTTTGTAAGGATACCAGATTTATCATCTATCTCTCTCCCTTCCTCTCTGTAAAAAATCAATAAAATATATTTTTTTAAAAAGAAATTACTACAATTTATGACTATCTTATCTAATAAAAAGGGAATATGCAAATTGACTGTCATGCCATAACAGTCAAGATGGCTGTGGCCACACAGGAGGCTGAGTTCCCATTATGAGCCTTAATGAGCAATCAGCAGGGACCTGAGGCTGTGTGGTGCTGGGCCGGGGGCAGGGGGCCTCAGGTTTCAGCCCCCACCTGGCAGGGCTTGATGAGGGTGGGGCTGGCCGGGGCTGGATCTCACCCAATGGGGGTGGGGCCAGTTGGGTCTGGGTCTCGTGTGATTTTGAGGTGCCGTGGGTGTGCGGGGACTTGACTCTGGGTCCCACGGCATGCCCCAGACCTTGACAGGAGGGAGATTTTCATATACATTTTACTAGGTTCCTTTCATCTCTCACACTTCTTTTATAGAGAAAGGGAAAATAGCAATATTAAAATATATCTGCTAATTAATTCCCTTTTAATGTGCATGAATTTTGTGCACCAGGCCACTAGTACACATATATAAGAATTACAATGAACATCTCACAAAAAATAGGCAGAAAACATAGTATGTAGTGAAATATTGGAAGTATTGAAAGAAAAAATCCAACCACCTAGAATTCTAACTCAACAAAATTGTTCTTCAAATGCAGAGAGAAAATAAAGCATTTCTCATGCAAACAAAAAAAATGAGAGAATTAATTGTCCATAAAAGTACCTTGCAAAATAATGTTCAAAAGAAGTTCTTTAGACAAAAGGGAAAATATATAGGTTAAAAACCTTGGAAATGCATAAAATAAAGACATTAGAGAAGGAAAAATTGAAGAATAAATAGAATGATTTATTTAATTATTCTTTTTTTATTTTTTTCTTTGATTAAGGTATTACATATATGTCCTTATCCCCCCATTGCTCTCCACCCACCACTCATGCTCTCAGCCCCTTGTTGTCTGTGTCTATTGGTTAGGCTTATATGCATGCATACAAGGCCTTTGGTTAATCTTTCCCCCTTACCCCCAACATCCCTGACCTTCCCTCTGAGGTTTGATGGTCTGATCAATGCTTCTCTGTCTCTGAATCTGTTTTTGTTCATCAGTTTATGTTGTTCATTATATTCCATAAATGAGCGAGATCATGTGATATTTATCTTCCTCTGACTGGATTATTTCACTTAGCATAATGGTGTCCAGTTCCATCCATGCTATTGCAAATGGTAAGAATTCCTTCTTTTTCACTGCAGCATAGTATTCCATTGTGTAGATGTACCACAGATTTCTAATCCACTCATCTGCTGATGGGCACTTAGGCTGTTTCCAAATCTTAACTTATTCTTAATTGATCTAATTGACAATAGCCTACTAACAATGCAATGGGTGATTGTAGCAATGTATAAGAAAAAAAAAAAGAATAATAGGAATGTCACAACCATGGGTGGAAGTAGTTGGAAATCATTTTTTAGTAAAATACATATGAAATATGTGAAGCTGTTTTGAGTTATTTGAAGGTAGACTTACATAAATTAAAATGTATATTTTAAATTAAGGAAACTATTAATTGTTTTAAAGAAGTACATTTGATACGTCAGACAGAGAAAGACAAATACTTGTATGTGGAACCAAAACAAAACAAAACAAAAAACACCCACACACACCCCACAAAACTGAACTCAAAAAATATATAAAAGTTTGGGATTGTCTGGGGTGGGATGCAAACCTCTACAGTAATTACAAGAGAATACATTCTGGGGATATAATACACAGCATATTAACTATAGTAAATAATACATTGTATAATTGGAAGTTGCTGAGAGTAGATTTTAAAAGTTCACACTGCAAAAGAGAAATTATATTTATATGAGGTGACAGATGTGTTAAACTAACCTTATTGTGGTAATCATTTTGAAATATATATGCACATCAAATTATTACATTGTATACCTTAAAGTTACATGATGTTATATATCAATTATATCTTAATAAGTCTGGAAAAAAGTACTAGTATATTTGATACACCTAGACTGATTAATTAAGAGATGAATGAAATTATATTAAACTAATGGCCCGGTGCAAGAAATTTGTGTACATTAAAAGGGAATTAATTAAAGGAAATATTTTAATATTGCTATTTGCCCTTTCTCTATAATAGAAGTGTGAGCGATGAAAG
>NW_006292781.1:24233-29712 GCF_000327345.1 Myotis davidii
AATGGTAGGCCAGTGTCAGACAGGTACAAATCAATTCTTGAAATCAGAACAACCTCTACCTCTGAATATCCTGTTAATATTTTGGCTTCTTTTACAATAACACCAAAAAAGTCAAATTCATAAAAGCAGAGTGTGATGATAGTTGCCAGGAGCTGAGGTGTGGGGGAAATGGGGAGATGGTAGGCAAAGAGTAAGAAAGTTCAGTTATGTGCAATGAAAGAGTTCTGGAGATCTAATGTACAGCATGGTGATGATAGTTAAACATACTCTATAATATACAGTAAAACCTCAATATAACTTCTAATTCTGGTGAGGGGGTGTCCATTAAAGTCAAAAGTCCTTTATATAACAAAGTAGGTTTTCTGAATGCATATGTTAAAAAATTGACAAATTAGTTAGTTTACCTGTGTTTACTCATGTAGACATGTTTGTGTATTTAAATTTAAGTATTTATGAAAAGTTTAATTTTAGAGAAAAGTTTTCTATATCTATTACTCTAATTTAAAATTTATATTGAATAGGTCTAGTAAATGCATGCATTCATCTGTCACCTCAAGTAAACAAATGTACATGGCTGGGACATGCCTTAGCACACATTTGAACATGGCTGGCCTACATTACTGCATTGAAGATAAAAACATAGGTAAATGTGGTACTCGCCACTTCCCACAACCACATCAAAATTTACAACTAAAATATAGAACAACCTTCATTCAGAACCACCTGATATCTAGCTGAACATAAGTCTTACAACTAGGTAATTAAAGAAGAAACACATCAAGACTGGTAAGAGGTACTGAGAAGAGGGGTGGAATTGCAATCTGGCTGAGCCCACACCCACCTGTGGTGGTTTAAAATTGGGAGAGATATCCTGGCTGTGGAGGTTTGCCTGAGGAACAGAGGGTCCCTGCCCCACATCAGTCCCCCCAGCCCAGGATTCCATTGCCAGCAAGTGAAGTCCCCACAACTTCTGGTATAAAAGCAGTGGGAATTGTGACTGAGTGACACAGAGGCTGTGGGAGTTCCAGGCAGTTCCTTCTAAAGTGCCCATGCATGGATGTACTTGGACTCATGCCCTCTAAGCTCCAGTGTGTGGGGGGCCACACCTGGAAAGGAACATGGGACATTCAAGGAAGAACTAACTTGACTAGAATCAGTGTGGGAGCTGGAGGAGCAGCTTTCTCTCAGGCAGAAGTGCTGGCAGAGGTCAGCATTCTATGGGTAAGCCCTCCCCTCCACAGAGTCAAGAGGCAGGTGCCATATCTGAATTTTCATCAACCCAGCTCACACTTTTTGCCTGCCCTGGTTATTCCCTGAGAAACCTGCCCCTCCCTACTTACAGGCTCATCCATGCAATTTCCAGTGGCTTTTCCATAAAACTGGCCTCTCTTGCCTCATGCTTCAGACTTTCCTAAAATCTATCAAACAAGCAAAAACTGGCATCAGTGTGCCCTATAGCTATCAATAAGTGGACCCAGGCCTAGCACTGATGATAACCCAGTCTTGATTCATAGGTTGGTCTCTCCTGGGAACCTCCAAGCTCAACACAAGTAGCAGCCATCTGCAGATTGCTCTGTGGCTCATGTTGGGTTGGGTGGCTCTGGGCAGGAAAAAGGCAGAGACTGACTTTGTACCTTCTGGGAGTCCCCAGAGCCAGTGCACCAGTGGTAAGTTTTGATATGCCAGGTTACAACCCTACCACCTCCACGAGTGACACACTGAAGGGGAAGACTCAGGGAATACCAATGCCCCACTGAAGCAAGTCCTATTCCATAGTGTCAGCTCCTGTACAGCAGATCTTCCACTGTAGTCACAATTGATCCTTGCAATTTATTGGCCTGGTGGTTAACTACTCTCAGTGGCACCAACAGCAATCAAGCCTGAACTACAACAAGACTGCACACAGCACACACAGAGGCATACCTAGAGTGCCCAGCTTAGGTGACTGGGAGGCTGAGCCACTTGGGCTTACAGGATATCTACTTCACAAGGCCACTCTACCAGTTCCAGGAGACATAGCAGATCTACCTAATACATAGAAACAAACACAAGGAAGCAGCCAAAATGTGGAGACAAAGAAACAAGTAACAATGAAAGAACAGAAGAAATCTCCAGAAAAGGAACTAAATAAAACGAAAAACTACCAGATACAGAGTTACAGTTATAAGGATGCTCAAGGGATTTAATGAGAGCTTCAAGGTACTTAGTGAGACTTTCAAGGATCTTAGTGAGAATTTCAAAGACATGAAAAAGGAACAGTCAGAAATTAAGCAAATAAAGAATAATGGACAGGATTCAACAGTAGAGTAGAGGATTCAAATAATTAAACCAATAATTTGGAATATGAGGAAGCTAAAAGCACCCAATTAGAAGAACAAAAAGAAAAAAGAATCCAAAAATATGAAAATAAAGTAAGGAGCCCCTGGAGCAACTTCTAGCATACCAATATTCACATTATGGGGGTGCCAGAAGGAGAAGAAAGAGAGCAAGATATTGAAAACTGATTTGAAGAACTAATGACAGAAAACTTCCCCTACCTGGTGAGAGAAATATACGTACAAGACAAGGAAGCACAGAGTATCCTAAACAAGAGGAATTCAAAGAGGCCCACACCAAGACATACATAATTAAAATGTAAGGGTTAAAGACAAAGAGATAATCTTAAAAGTAGCAACAGAAAAACAGTTAGTTACCTACAAGGGAGCACCTATACAACTGACAGTTGATTTCTCAACAGAAAATTTGAAGGCTAGAAAGGAGTGGCAAGAAATATTAAAAGTGTTGAAAAGCAAGAACCAACAAACAACATTACTCTCCCAAGCAAAGCTATCATTTAGAATTGAAGCTCAAATAAAGATTTTCCCAGATAAAAAAAAAAGCTAAAGATGTTCATTACCACCAAACAAGTATTACATGAAATGTTACTGTCTTCTTTAAGAAGAAGAATAACAAAAGATTAGAATATGAATAATAAAATGGCCATAAATACCTATATATTAACAATTGTATCTAACAATCAAAATAAACAAACAAGCAGAACAGAAACAGACTCACAGAGAACATTTTGACAGTTGCCAGATCGGAGGGAATATAGGAGGATGGCTGAAAAAGGAGAAGGGGTTTACTGGTAAAAGTACAAATTAGGGTGATTCTTGGATGGCGGCTGGAAGGATGGAGGTGAGGGATAGAATGAGTAAGTGAGGGGATTAAAGGAGAGTGTGTGGATGTGTGGTATGTGTGAGAGTGAGGGAGGGACAGTTAAATCCAGCAGGAGCAGCAGGGGCTGGCAGACCAGGCTCTCTTGGACAGAGAGAGACTACCACTGCTGTGGGCACTCTCCAGACTGTGGGATTCCGGCATGGAAACTATGCCATCTTGAAGGGGAGAGTGACCTCTTCTAGGAACTCATCAGCACCACAATCCAGACAGGCCTTGGACACTGTCTGCAACCCGGCAACCACTCCATCCAAATTTCTGCTGCCCCACCCACAGACCCATGGACCCTGGGATCTCCACCTCCAAAGATGCACCACTCCCACAGCAGTAAATGCAAATTTCCCCATCCCCAGTAGCAGACTTCAGGACACCACATTTTCACGTTTCTAACATTCGTGCGTTTCCAGCACGCAGGCTTCCAGGGCACAGCACTCCATAGGCAGCTCTTGGATGCTGCTGTGAACCCCTGCTGGGTGTGATTTTCAACAGACAGGGGCTTGCTGCCCAACAGTAGAAATTCTGAATTCCCTCTTCCTGAATAACTGCCCATAGACAATCCAGCTGAGCATCTTTAGCGCCAGGGCCCCTCAGAGTCCATCAGAGCTTTGTGCCAGCAAACTCACCGCCACAGTCAAGCATTTCCAATGAGCCTGCACCCAGAGCTCATCTATCCACAGGGCGCTCGCAGGAGCCGCTGCAAGCACCAGCTAGGTGCGATCTTGGACAACCAGGCATGCACTCTCCCCGGCACTAGAAATTCTGAATTCACTCACCCTTGATACCTGTCCACAGATGCCTCAATTACATGGCTTCAGTGCCAGGGCCCTTCAGAGTGCTTCAGTATGCCACACTGGTAAACGTACCACTGATGCCCTTGTGAGCTGCCACTGGGAGCATGCGCCATCCACCACAGGTAGAGCAGCAAAAACTGAGTCTGTCCACCCCATAGCTGCAGAACTCTGGACATTATTGTTGAATGATTTTCCAGTGCCACTGTGAGTCCCTGCTGGGCACACGTGACTTCAACCAAGGGCGTAAGACAGCAAAAATTGGGACATCCCCCTCCACGGCTCCTGCTGACTTCTAGACACCACAGTTGCACCTTTCCAGCTCATAGGCCTACATCAAGAGAACCCAAATAGCTCAAGTAGGAGCTACACTAGATAACTTAGCACAGGAGACCTGAGAGATCACACCAGTAGCACCATCCCCAAAGAACCTGGGTAGCAAAGCAATCGGATCTACAATTAAAACATTAGAGCAAAAAATGGGGAGACATAAAAGTAATCCCCAAAGGAAAGAAAAATAAAAATCACCAGAAAGGGAGTTAAAAGAAACTGAGGCTAGCAACATAACAGAGAAAGAATTCAGAGTAATGGTTATAAGGATGCTCAAACGGCTGGATGACAAATACACACAACTCAATGACAAATACACACAACTCAAAGAGAATTATAAGGAGCTGAATGAGAATGTCACCAACATGAAAAGGAAACAAGAGGAGATGAAGAATGACATAGTTGCAATAAAGAACACAATGGAAGGCATAAACAGTAGACTACAAGAGGCTGAAGACCTCATCAGCGAATTAGAAGAAAAGGTAGGAAAAAATACACAAACACAGCAGCAAATAGAAAGAAGATTTAAAAAACAAGAGGAGAACCTAAGGGAGCTTTGGGACAACACAAAACAAAACAATACTCACATAATAGGGATACCAGAAGGAGAGGAAGAGAAGCAAGGAATAGAAAACCAGTTTGAAGAAATAATGAGAGAAAACTTCCCTGATATTGGCAAGAAAAAAAATATGCAAGTCCAAGGAGCACATAGAGTCCCAAATAAGATGAACCTCAAAAGATCAACACCAAGAAACATCATAATTAAATTGGCAAACACTAATGACAAAGTAAGAACTTAAAGGTTGCCAGAGAGAGACAGAAAGTTACTTACAAGGGAGCTCCTATTAGAATATCAACTGATTTTTCAATAGAAACACACCAGGCCAGAAGGAAAGGAATGAAATATACAAAGTGATGCAAACCAAGGGACTGAATTCCAGAATACTATACCCAGCAAGGCTATCATTCAAAATTGAAGGTGGAATCAGGAGCTTCACAGACAAAAAAGGGCTAAGAGAGTTTATTAGTGCCAAGCCAGCAATGCAAGGAATGCTAAAGGGAATGCTGTAAAAAAAGAAGAAATAGGGAGGGAAGAAGGAACACAGACAAAAAGAATAAAAATGGTGACAAACAAGTACCTATTA
>NW_006292781.1:29861-43600 GCF_000327345.1 Myotis davidii
CCCCAAAATACAAAAAAAAAAAAAAACACCACAAAAACACACACAAACAAACAAACAAAAAAATTTCTGGAAGATATCAAAGAAGAGATCTACAACAATACAATCATAGTAGGGGACATTAATACACCACCGACACCACTGGATAAATCCTCTAAGCAAAAAATCAGCAAAGAAACAGTAATCCTAAATGACTAATTAGATCATATGGACTTAATTGACATCTCCAGAACATTTCACCCAAAGTCACAGAATATACATTCTTCTCTAGTCCACATGGGACATTTTCAAAGACAGACCACATATTAGGACACAGGCAAAGTCTCATCAAATTCAAGAGAATAGAAATCATAACAAGCATCTTCTCAGATTACAATGGCATAAAACTAGAAAACTACAATAAAAACAATGAAACAAAATCAAACACTTGGAGGCTAAATAGCATGCTATTAAACAATGTTTGGGTTACCAAAGAGATCAAGGAAGAAATAAAAAGCATCCTGGAAACAAATTACAATGAAAACACAACAATCCAAAATCTATGGGATACAATGAAAGCAGTCCTGAAAGGGAAGTTCATAGCTCCAGAGTCCTACCTCAAAAAACAAGAAAAACTGGTAACAAATTATCTAACCCTGCAACTTAAAGAATTAGAAAGAGAGCAAGAAAAGCCCACAGTATTCTGAAGGAAGGAAATAATAAATATCAGATGAGAAATAAATGACAGATAGACCAAAAAACAATACAAAAGATCAATGAAACCAAGAGCTGGTATTTTGAAAGGATAAACAAGATTGATGACCCTCTCACCAGGGTCACCAACAAACACCAAAAATGTAAAATGGGAAACCATAAAAATACTAGAGGAATCCAAAGGCAACAAAATCTCAGACATATGCCGAAGCAATTTCTTCACCGATACAGCTCCTAGGGCATTGGAAACTAAACAGAAAATAAACAAATGGGACTACATCAAAATAAAAAGCTTCGGCACAGCAAAAGAAACCATCAACAAAGCAATAAGAAAGCCCACTGCATGGGAGAACATATTTGCCAATGTTATCACCAATAACGGTTAAATCTCCAACATTTATAGGGAACTCTTACAACTTAATAAAAGAAAGATAAACAATCCAATCAAAAAATGGGCAAAGGACCTAAATCGACACTTTTCAAAAGAGGACATTCAGAAAGACAAGAGACACATGACAACACGTTCAAAGTCACTAGTCATCTGAGAGATGCAAATCAAAACAACAATGAGGTACCACCTCACACCTGTCAGAATGGCTATCATCAACAAATCAACAAACAACAAGTGCTGGCGAGGATATTGAGAAAAAGGAACACTCCTGCAGTGCTGGTGGGAATGCAGACTGGTGCGGCCATTGTGGAGAACAGTATGGAGTTTCCTCAAAAAGTTAAAAATGGAACTCCCATTTGATCCAGTGATCCCACTTCTAGGAATATATCCCAAGAAACCAGAAACACCAATCAGAAAGGATATATGCATCCCTATGTTCATAGCAGCACAATTTACCATAGCTAAGATTTGGAAACAGCCTAAGTACCCATAGCAATTGAATGGCTTAGAAAATTGTGGTACATCTACACAATAGGACACTATGCTGCTGTAGAAAAGAAGGAATTCTTACCATTTGCAACAGCATGGATAGAACTGGAGAGCATTATGCTAAGTGAAATAAGCCAGTCAATGAAAGAAAAATACCACATGATCTCACTCATTTATGGATACTAAAGACCATTATATACTGATGAACAAAAATAGATACAGAGGCAGAGCAGCATCGAACAGACTGTCAAACTATAGCAGGAAGGCCGGGGTGGATTGGGGGTTGGGGGGTGTAAGAGATCAACCAATGGACTTGTATGCATGTATATAAGCATAACCAATGGACACAAGTCACTGGGGGGTAGGGGAGGCCGGGGGAAGGTCAAATGGAAATGTAAAGGAGACATATGTACCAATCTGTAATATTTTAAGCAATTAAAACATTTTTTTTAAAAAAGAACTCAGATCACAGATGAGACTGGTCCCAGGCCCATTCTACCCCAGCTGTTAGCCTTGGGAGACCATGGGCCATTAGGGCCAGATGTGGCAGATTCTGACTTCTACCAGGAGATGGGGTACATTTTCAGGGAGGTGATGGCTTTGATATGATGGGGCAAAACTCAGGTCAGCAGAGGGAGTAATCCCATGCTTTGCCAGACATCAAAGAACCTTTATAGAGGGATGATTTATCCACCCATGACAGAGGGGCCCCATAGAAATGCAGTCTTGCTTTCAGCCCTGGGAGGCGCCTGGCAAGCACCTCCATACACACCTTCTATATTTCTGTGATGTGCATCTCAGAGAGATAGGGGACTTATGAAGGCAGAGGGTGCAGGCCCTATCAGGAAAAAATACGAATACCTTGTGGAGGACTAAGGGAAACCCCCAATAAATGGGGAGCCACATAGAAACTGATCTTGTCTTTGCTGACAGTCTGATAGACTCCATGTAACCCTGTCAGGCTGAGGCTCCGCCTCACCTCTGTCTTTGTGGTCTTGGTGAGTTAGGGATCCTGATGTGAAGGGTGAGGCCTCAGGTTGACAGAGGAAGGAGGTTCAGGCAGTAGAAATCAAGGCAAGTAATGAAGAATTTTCCCATCCAAAGTAGAGTGGGACCCATCCCCCTCAGCTCCTACGATGAACCCTGGGAAATGCAAGACAGAGTATCAGGATGTTTTTGTATTCTAACTTTTGCCTTGGGACTCAGTGAGGCAAGATTTCCTCTGAGAGGGCTGGACTCAGTTCAGCAGAGGAAGGAGTCTCAGGTCCTGTCAGGTTTCAAGGGGAGGCTCCAGAAGGAGGATTGAGGGAGCCTCCCACCATATATAGAAGGGGCCCTCATTCAGTCAGGTTCTGCCCCTTCAGTCATCTCTGTAGAACTCAGGCAGAGTTCCAGAAGTGACGAGTATGGACTTCCCCCTTGGGAGTCAAAGGGTGAAGCAGCTTCCTGCTGGACTCAGATCTCAGAGGGAGGAGTGTGTGGACCTGCTAGGTGAGAACTCTGCTAGTGAGAACTCTGAGGGAAAAAAAACTGAAGGGAGCGCTCTCTGCAAAGAGAAGGAGCCCACCCTTCCCCCCACCCCGCCTTGTCCTTGTTGTCTGCCCTGGAAATTCCCAGGCAGGGCCACGGATGTTTCGTATCCGGGCGCCATCTTGAGAGTCTGAGGAAAGTGAGACTTTTTTTCTGAGGGATGAGGACTCTGAGAAAAAAACTGGACAGAGATCTCTCTGTGAAGAGAAGGAGAACCCCTCTCACACACCCCCACCCTTGACCCTGCCTTGTCTTTGCTGTCTGCCCAGGGAAATTTGCCGGCAGGGTCAAGGATGCTTTGTATTCAGGCGCCATCTTGAGAGTCTGAGGAAAGTGCGACTTTTTTTCTGAGGGGTGAGGACTCTGACTCCTCAGAGGGAAGTGTCCCAGGCTCTGCTAGGCAATAAGGAGAGGAACCTTATGGAGAGGAACCTTATGGAGAGCTGAGGGAACCTCCTATCATACAGAAAAGAGCACACAGACATACATCCTCGCTGTCAGCTTTTAGAAGCCCAGGGCATTTAGACAGAGTGCCTCCCAAACTCAATGCTCTCTACTTCCTTGTGGGTGGTTTATGGGCTTATAGGAGCGATGGCCTGAGGGCTGTAATCCCGGGTCTGCAGAAGGGATAGGGTGCCTGCCTTTCTAGGAATAACTATAAATTCCTTGCAAGGAATGTGGGTATATCACAGAACCCAGAAGAATCTCCACAGAAATTTATTCAGATTCCACCGGAAGCCCTGGGGAACTGGAAAAGGCTGTCAGGCTGAATGTCCCCTTTCTACCCCATTTACAAATCGGGGATCTCAGGGAGTTGTGGGCCTTGGTCTAAATGGCTCAATTTCTGGGGCTCAAAGGGAGGAGCCCCAGGCCCTTTATAGTGGGCTGAGAGGACCCTACAGAAACCTGCACTTTCTCAGAGCTCTTGAGAGGTCCCACGCAGGGCTGTCAGGCACAGATATCCCCTCTGCCCTCCTTACTTCCTTGCCTGGCATCTTTGGGAGTTGGGGGCCTTTGTCTGAGGGAAGCATTCACAAGTCAGCAAAAAGGAAGAATTTTAGGTCCTGTTAGGAATAACTACCTTGAAGAGGACTGAGGATAACAATCAAGCCAGAACACAGAGGGAGTTGTGCAGATACCACACTGCCCCTGCTGTCACCTGTTAGACCCCAGACAGGCCTCTCAGGCTCAGGTCCAGCCTTACTCTCTTCTTGGTGGTGTTAATGAATTGACTGTCTTGGACTGAGAGTCACAAATCTCTGGCCTCAGCCCTGCCAGGAGTCAAAGTGAGGATCTGAGATAATATTGAGTACCTTCACCTGTAGATAGAGGGACCTCTAGCCCTATCATGCTCCTGCTGTTAGCCATGAGAAACCCCAAGTAGGGCTGTTAGAGGCATCCTCCTCCAATCTCGTGCCCTCCCCTCACTTCATTGTCTGGTGTCTCTGGGAGACAGATCCTTGGTCTGAAGGATACATCCTCAAGTCAGCAGAATAGAAAGAATACAGGGCTTGACAGGAGTAAATATGAATACCTCCTGAATGCCTAAGGGTAACTCACACTTCAGACAAAGAGGTCCCCACAGAAACCTGCCCCACCCCTGTTGTCAGCCCTGGTAGTCCCCATGCAGGTCAGTCTGTCTGAGTCTCCACTAATTTTCAGCTAGCATTGTATGGAGGAAGCCTCATGGTGGTGAAGATCTTTGTCTAAGAAAGCCAGACTCAAGTAATCAGAGGGAGGAGTCTTAGCCCCTACTGGGGATTGAGTTGAATACCTAAGGGATGACTAAGTGTACCTACCGTACCAGAACATACTGAATTCACCCCTGCTGTCAGGTCTGGGAGATCTTAAGCAGGAGTGGATAGATGTGGTCTCTTCTCACTTTTATGTCATTGGTCTCAGGGTAGTGAAGAATTAGGTCTGACCAGGTAATTTCATATCAGCCTAAGGCTCTTCCTGGAGTTAAAGTGAAGACACTGAATAAGGATTGATGGTCACCCCTCCCCAGCCCTTGGAGAGATAAGGCCCCTTCCCTGCCTTGCTTCTTCCTTAATGCACAGTATCCAGATGTGGTGCAATGTCACTCACACCTGGTGGTCTCAAGGGGTAGGACTCTGTTCAGCAGAGGGATATCTAAAGCTCTCCAGGAATTAATTTGAGGTTAGAGGATGGGGTGAACTTTCTGCTCAAAAAAAGATAGGGCCGAGTCGTCCTGGTCAGCTATGATAGGACCTAGGGCAGTGGTCAGCAAACTGCGGCTCGCGAGCCACATGCGGTTCTTTGGCACCTTGAGTGTGGCTCTTCCACAAAATACCACGTGCGGGTGCATATGTACAGTGTGATTGAAACTTTGTGGCTTGTGCGCAGAAGTCAGTATTTTGTGGAAGAGCCACACTCAAGGGGCCAAAGAGCCGCATGTGGCTCGTGAGACGCAGTTTGCCGACCACTGACCTAGGGCATGGTGGTTAAATCTGAAACCCCCTCACTTCCTCTTCTGTCTCAAGGAAGTGAAGCCTTTGTTTAAGAAGGGTGACCACACGTCAACAGAGGGAAGAATCCCAGGTCCTTCCAGGCATCAAGGTAAGGACCAAAATGATCTCTCTATTCTAGGGATCCCCACAAATTAATCCAGCCTTTACTGTAAAACCAGGTGGTGGGGGTTGCTGAGTAAATGCGGCCAAGTGTGATTGATGCCCCTTGCTTCGTCCTATAGATCTCAGGAATGTGAGCTCCTGTTCTGAGAGTTTTGTTTCAGGCCAGGAGAGGGATGTGGTCCAGGTTTTGACAAGAGAAAGATGAGAACCTTGAGTGAACTCTGAGGGTACCATCTACCTCAGAATAGTGGGGATATCTAAAAGTCTTCCCCCTACTCCTGTCATCACTGTAGAAGGGGAAATATTGTGATTACAGTCTACAGTCTGAAATGTCCACTCACCTCCCCTTGTAGGGGCTCAAGTAATCCCCAGTAGGGGTAGGGTGTGTGAGGGATTTGGTCTGAGTCATGTGTCCTCAGGTCAGAAGAACAGAAGAAGCCTAGGCAGCGCCCAGAGTCAGTCAAAGTCAGGATTCAGAATATCTACCAAGGGCTCCACTCACATCAGAACAGAGGGGATATCACACTGCCTGACCACACATACCCTACTGTCTTACCTGGAATCTATAGGCTCTGCAAGCTGGCTATACCCTGAGGAGCTTACTCAGATCCTCCTAAAGGTTCTTAGGGAACAGGCCAATCAGGAGACTCCTATAGCACTATCTAAGGGAAGACTTGTTAAGGCAGCCTTTGTCAGAGCTGACAAGGTTGTGTTTCCCACACTCTTCCTTTCTCCCTCAGGCCATTAGTCCCCATCACCGAACCTACTGCACACACTCCTGATGCTGCCTCCAACATAAGTCATCATGCCTCTCAGTAGGAAGAGTCAGTGCCCCAAGCCTAAACAAAGCCTCAGGCCCAAACAGAGGCTCTAAGCCTCATGGCTGCACAGGTTCCTCTGAGGAGGGAGCTGCCTCCCCCTCTCTTTCTCCTTTGATTCAGGGCACCACAGAGGTTGTGCTTGCTGCTAGAACACCAAGCGTTCCCCAGATTTCCCAGAGAGCCTGCTCCTCCTCCACTGCCATCAAAGCCACTCCATCAAGCAAATCAAATGAGGCCTCCAGCAGCCAAGAAGAGGGTCCAACCACTTTGCAGGCTCCACCAAATCCTGAGTCCTTGTTCACTGAAGTGCTACAAAATAAGGTGTCTGAATTAGTGCACCTCCTGAGTATCAAATATGTAACAAAGGAGCCCATCACAAAGGCAGAAATGCTAGAGACTGTCATCAGAGAGCACAAGGATCACTTCCCTGTGGTCTTCAAGAAAGCTTGTGAGTGCATGGAGATTGTCTTTGGCATTGAAGTGAAGGAAGTGGACCCCACCAGCCATTCCTGCATGCTCATAAAATTACTAGATCTCACCTACGATGGGATGCTGAGTGATGACCAGGGCATGCCCAAGACTGGCCTCCTGGTATTTATATTGGGCATAATCTTCATGCACAGAAACCGTGCCTCAGAAGAGGTAATCTGGGAAATGCTGAATATGATTGGGGTGCATGCTGGGAAGAATGATTTCATCTATGGGGAGCCCAGGAAGCTCATCACTGAAGATGTAGTGCAGGAAAAGTACTTGGAATACCAGCAGGTGCCCAATAGTGATCCTCCATGCTATGAGTTCCTGTGGGGTCCAAGAGCCCATGCTGAAACCACCAAGATGAAACTCCTGAAATTTTTCACCAGGGTCACTGGGAATGACCCCACTGCTCTCCCACATTGCTATGAGGATGCATTGAAAGATGAGAGAGAGCTGAGGCCAAAGCTTCCACCGGTGATGGTCAGTAAAAGTTCTAGTGTCACATCCAGCAGCTTCTCCCATCTTGAGTGAAGTCTGAGGAAGATTCTCAACTTGGTGTTTGAAGAGGGAAATCAGAGTTCTAACTAGTGGATGGATTAATTGCAATTTTTTTCTTTTTTTTTCTTTTTGGTATGTTTCAAATGTCCTGCCTCCTAAAAGAATTATTAGCTTCATAGGTTCATGAATGGCATTGGTTATGTATTTAGTGCTGTTTAACAGGTTTAAGGATAAGAATTTTTCTGTTCTATGAAACAAACTGGGGAACCTTCCATCTTACTTTGTGATCTGAAGCAGGATAGGATGGCATTGGAATAGGAATTAGAAATGTAAAAGTGCTGAGCAATGAAATAGATGAGTTCAAGAACTAGAGGGAAATGTACAAGATGGTTATCCTAGGATTCCTATATTACATTTAGTCTGCTGTTTTGTAAATTTAAAGATATATACCTGAATTTTTTGGCTAATTAAAGAATGTATGCAAAATCAAATCTTAATAAATGTTAGCCCCGGTTCAATGGCTCATTTATTCTTTTTTAAATATATTTTTATTGATTTCAGAGAGGAAGGTTGAGGGAGAGAGAGCTAGAAACATCAATGATGAGAGAGAATCATTGATCAGTCGCCTCCTGCACACCCCCTACTGGGGATCAAGCCCACAACCTGGGCATGTGCCCTTGACTGGAATCAAACCTGGAACCCTTCAGTCCACAGGCTGACGCTCTATCCACTGAGCCAAACCAGCTAGGGCAGCTCATTTATTCTTACAGCTGTGTCTGACAGTTTAGAGAAAAAGCTAGAATGGAAAACTGCTCTCAGAAGTGCCTTTGTGATTGTGAATAAACCAGAGAGAAATCCACATCTGAAGCAGGTGTGGATAGTGTTCTGTACTTTTGTCCTCATGCCGCTAAACACATTGCATAAACCAAATGCTTTATACACTTTGCAAGGATTTCTGAAAATAGGGTAATATTTCTTTGAAGTGATATCCAGAGGCTGGCACTTTTTCTTTTTGGCCTGGAAGAGCCAGAGCCCACTCCATTGAGAGGACATTTTAATTAGACTATCTTGAGTATAATTTGGCAAGCTCTCAGCAAGGGCTAGATTTTTGGTGGGTGTGAAATGAATGGAAATAGTGGTTTGTATGGAAGAGCAGCTGGAGGGAGGAAAGGAGTCCTTGATTCAAATTCTAGGAGTTTTAAGTTGCATGCAGCTGAGGAAGACATCTTCATATCCAAATTAATATAGCCACAAACAAGGAAAATTTGCTGAGTTATATTTACAACAGGGATGGGGAATGTCTGGCCCGCAGGCCATATAAGTCCTGAAAAATCATTTGGTCTGGCCCTGCCAAGACATTAAGGGTTAACTAAATGTTTGACCAGACATAGTAGGCTAATTTTTAAGTTGATTATTTTGTTTGGCCTGAGAATGACATTATGAATATCCAAATGGCCCTTGGCAGTAAAAAGATTCCCCACCCTTGATGTACAACGTTTGGCTCAGTTGGTATCTTGTGCCCTAGAATGATGCATATTCTCTGAGATGTCATGGAACACACACACACACACACACACACACACACACACAGACACACACACACACACACACACACACACACACAATCAAAGAGAAACAAGTGATAAAGTCTGGAGTCAAAATAATATTAGAAATTTCTGCTTTTCATTAAAGATCCAATCAATGTGAAGCTTTGTCCAGATGCTTCACTTATATTACATACATTCCAGCAGTCCTTCAAGTCAGGGCTTATCAAACCCACTTCTCAGATGAAGAACCTAAAATTCCTAGCACTTGGCAATTTACACAAGATCATAATGCCTACTAAGTGACAGGACTACGACTAGATCTCAGTCCTCAATTCACCTAGGCTGTTCCTACCCATCCCAGCCTGAGACAGACCTTTCATTTCTTTCTCCATATCTCTTCCCAATATTCCATGTTTTTCAGGCAACAAAAAGAAGGGCCCTGTGGCTAAGGTACCAGAAGCAGGCCTAAAGAAGGAAGGTGACAAGGAGAAGCAAACACAATTTGGGAATTATTTGTGGGGTTTATTTACCTACAGTCCTTCCTGAGCCCTAAGGCTCCTTGAGAGCTGACCCTGCCCAGGTGCTGGCATTTTTGTCGAGTCCCAGCACTTTCCTGTATTATGGCACCCTTCCCCTGGCTTTTCTCCATGTGTCCTCCTGTCCAACTATGAAACCTGGCCTGCTGACTAGCTTGTCATTTCCCCTTCCTCTGAAGACTGTGTGCCCTGCTGCCAGAGAAACAGCCCAAGATTACCCACTTACCCCCAACATTGAACATCCTACTACCTGCAGAAGCCTCCTGGCTGTTGCATCCCTCTTTCTGGGCTACAGTAAAAAGTGCACCTGAAGGATATTTAGATACCTGGGTATCCCTCCTGGCATCTTAAATAATTCTCAAGTGTTTTTTCTTTAATTTCTTTATTGAAATATGTGTCCTTTATAGGCTGGTGAATAGAGTCTAGTTTTCATGTGATCTACTGGTTCTTGGGATATAACTCTGAAGTTAGTAAGGGTTTTTGAAACCAGATATTTACAGTAGGATTCTAATAAGATGTCTTATTTGAAACAAGCCACTGATCACATCAACAGATGAATGAGCTTACCTAGATTGTCAGAAACAAAAGCCTTCTTTATTAGTGGTAGATGAGGAAACACAATAGAAATCACAGTATAAGCAAACATCTACAGGGGCTGAATCCCTAAAGCCCTGGAACCCTAGAGATGAACGGTTTCTTGGTGGACATATTAACTTTAAAAAGAAAAAAAGAATTACCATCTTTCCAATGCCTCTGGTAAGTATATCTGCCCCAGAAGGATATACTGGTTTGCAGTATGCCTGATATACAGATGTTGGGGAATGTTCCATCATATGGAGGGTAGCAGAGACTCACCAGTTAACATTTTGACTATAAATCATAAGGAAGGAAAAGATTCTCAGGGTATTGAGATTATAGAGGTTATTGCAAAGGACAGTGCAGGAATCCCTGCTAAGATTTACAGAATTCTTTGAAAACAAGAAGAGATCCTATATTTGAAAGTACCTATCACATAGTAGGCACTTGAAAAAGTTGGCATTTAAAAAATTATAATTTTAGATGTGGATCCCATGTTCCAACAGAAGCTTTCAAAGAAACTGAATCCATGAACATGAGTAAGGCAGAGAAATCTGGTTGAAGTAAAGATTGTAATCCCGGAGTCCTGTTCACTCAGTATCCTTTCTTCTCCCTCAGGGACAGTGACCCTGGCCACCTAACCACAGAATTCTAGGGATATCTCTGAGCACTGCTGGGGAAGCTCTATGTTAGAGGACCCTTCCTCGGCCATGGACTTCATCAGGCCCCTGCGCAGACATCCATCCTTGTAGACTCCTTTCTGCCCAATGTGCTGAATCCCAGTTTTGTTGCCTGGCTTTCCAGCACTGCTAACAACTTCTGAGCTCACAATCTTTACATCCCCAGCATACTTTATCATCCTGTTTCTTGTTCCCCGATTCATTACCCCACCACTGACTTAGACACACACCATTATATACTGTCCTCCCCATTCATCTAGTTTCTATTATCAGAATGAGACTAGCTGCCTTCCCCGCAACCCACTACCCCCCTTGAGATTTTGTTAGGATTTTTCACTGGAACTTCCTTCCTGATGCTAACAATCTCTGTCTCGTCCTTCATTCCTAGCTTTGTCCCCAACTGTTTTCTGCTAGTGCTTTACCTGGTAGCTTCTGAATATCAAAAATCATGGAGGGCCTCCTAACTTTTCAACAGTGTTTTACTATGAAGGCAAAAACCTTCCAATGACTCATGAATTATGAGGATTTCCAATCTAATGGAAACAAGAACTATTTCTGTACCCCATGTGAGTTCCAGAGTTCTCCCTCGGTGCAGCAATTTTCTCTCCATTATTCTGTCTTGTGAATTCTAGCCTTCTTGGAATACTAGCTCCAACTCCTCAACTCAAGGAGACTGCCAGCCTCTCCCTCTGTGCAGTATGATCTGCATTATCTTCCCAGGCAATAAACTGGGTTATCGTAGGACTTATTTGTTTTCCATTTCTTAGAGATCACTGTCCTTTATGGCCTGATGTCCAATAAATTGAAAGCTGTTTTTTCATGTTTCTTCTGGATTTTAAGGTATATCATGTAGGAGTTAATTTCTTATTGCACCATCTTGGCCAGAAGCAGAAGTCCTGTAATCCGAATTTTAAATCCAAACTTGTCTAGAAATGATAAATGTCCCCAAAACTTTAATCTTACTTAAATTAAAATCAGGATTGAAAGTCTGTGAGACACATTTATATTAATATAGACATACACACCTGGGAAAATATACAGCAGAATATCAACAATTTTCTCTACTAGTGGAAATGTGATTTATTTTCTTATTTAAGGTTTTAAAGTTTTCCAACATTTCTGAAACACATATGGATTATCTTTATAATTGTAAAATATAAATACTTTTATATCCCTGGCTGGGTGGCTCAGATGGTTGGAGCATTGCCCCTTATACCAAAGAAGTTTGCCAGTTCAATTTCCAGTCAGGACACATACCTAGGTTATAGGTTTGATCCCCCATTGGAGTGTTTACTGGAAGCAACTGATCAATGGTTCTTTCATCTCTCTTCTTCTTCTTCTTCTTCTTCTTCTTCTTCTTCTTCTTCTTCTTCTTCTTCTTCTTCTTTTCTCTCTCTCTCTCTCTCTCTCTCTCTTTCTTCTTTTTCATAGAAATTATTTTTGGTGAAATTTATTGTGATATAATGTACTTTTTTGTCATACAGTTCTATGAGTTTAGATAAACATATTCTTATATATGAATGATTTGGACTACCAAAAATAAATACATATTCTCCAGATATTTTGCTTGCCATATTGATCAATCTCTTGCCAGATTCTACCTAGCCTCTGGTGTGACCACTGCTTGTTTGACTAGAAAGGAAAAAATTTACAATCCAATTAGTAAGCTGTATGTAGAAATCCAACTTCCCTTACACTTTCAAAAATAATGCTACACAGATAAGAATCTATCTTCTTTTTAAAGCCCTCTCTCCAGAAAGAGTATTAACTTATATTTTAAAAGAAAAACTTATATTTTTATCTAAATCATATTCTCTAGGATATAATTAGAGCTAGTATTTATATGAAGGACAAGATACAGGCAATTTGTGGAGAAGGAATTATAATTATCACAATCACTATTATGAGTGTTTATGTCTATTGTCAAAGCTCTTACTAAATAAATCCTATTATTTAAAAATATGTTCTCCAGTTATTGCTGCATTAATTCCAAGTTGTGCCTGAAAGATCACTTTTAATTTTCTGTTACTGATGCAACATTTTAATAAGAATATTTATAATTTCTTTTCATAGAATATTGTCAACAGTGTAATCCACAATTATCTTTCACAAACCAACATGTAGAAAGTGCCATGATTCATAATTTTGATTATGCTTCTCTACTGTATATGTTATGTGCTTTGTTGTTAGCTATATCTCACATAGTCATTTTATACACTCAACAATTTCATCATTTTAATGGTTTAATTCACACACTGCCCTGAGAAAACCATTAATGGTCATTGATATCACTTCATATTATTTGTGTGCCTTGGGATTTTCTCATCACTCCCTTTTTCTTCTCTCCTTCTTTCTTCTGCTTCTGCTTCTCCTCCTCCTCCTCCTCCTCCTCCTCTCTCTCTCTCTCTCTCTCTCTCTCTCTCTCTCTCTCCCACACAGACTCTTCTCTCCCATGGGCACTGTGTGTTTATTTTTTACACCATAGCCCTATTTCTGAAAATAATCAGTCCCTCAGTTTTACCGCTTTTGATATAGATGTATTTCTATAGACTTTCAAGTGTAAAATATATACACATTATTTCTTTGCAATGGAATTATCTGATAATCCTTTTATTTTTCCCTTTTTAAAAAAATATTGATTTTTGATAGTGAGAGAAACATCAATTTGTTGTTCCACTTATTTATGCATTCACTAGTTGATCCTTTTATGCGCCCTGTCCAGGGATCGAACATAAAACCTTGGTGTATGGGAACAATGCCTTACATTTCCCTTTTTAAAATATAGGTTCACATTATCCGAAACAAGATGCAAGTGAATTAATAAGCACCAGTATCATTGCCAATACCATTTTTTTCCAACACCATTTTATATTTAGTAGCATTTTCCCCTTGCAAAATTAAAACTTTATTTCC